>NC_134188.1:615266-922899 GCF_964188355.1 Buteo buteo | reverse complement strand
TCCCCTGCATTTGCTTGTTTGCTTAATGGCTTTGAAGTACTTTGAAAATCCCTGAGATACTGTCCCATCTCTACGTGCTCTGAAAAGTCCAGGTGGCATAGCCTGTATATCCTGTATGCTGATGAATGTCTAAGAAATCATTGCTGAAGATGAGCATTAGATCTGTATATGTTAAAGTATAGAAGAATAACCCTGTTCTCATTTATTAGCAAAATACCTACAAGAGCAGGAGTGCGAAAGAGCCAGCTGTGAGGATTCCCAGTAGATTCACACTGTGGGAGGACTTGCTTAAAAGTTACTCATGGTATTTCATAAGGTATTTGCAGAGCTTTGTGTGCTCTGGAGTATTTTCTATGTGTAGTAGTTGCTTCATTTTGGTTGGTTTTTTTGGTTTTTTTTTTTTTTTTTTTTTTAATTTATTTTCCAGAGGCTGTGTTTCCATGTGAATTTCTTCAGTGACCATGCCTGATTAAGCAATTTCTTCCCTCTCTCCCCCATGCTCTGCACAACCTCAGAATAAGTGTTTGCACAGCCATTTTCTGAAGTGGATTGGGAAGCTGATCCAGCTGAAGACTAAACAATTTTTCTTCCCAGCTAGATACATTCCTCATTCCAGTTCAAATTACAGTCCCTTAACCACCTCTGCTTATATAGCACTGAGAGATGTGCAAAAGCAGAATGTGCTATGCAGGCAAAAACAGCTCAAGCCATCCTGCTGCTCAATCTAAGGCCATAAACGCGTAGCAGAGCCGTAAGATGGGTAAGGATGGTGGGACTGGCAGGCTGTTACTTTGCCCCTCTTTCCCCTGCCCATAGCCATTTATTCCCCCCTCTTCCCATGCACTGGCACTGCAGTTCAGCACGCTGAGCAATAAGTGGGCTCAGGAAGCTAAAGACCAGCTGAAAAAGAAATGGACTATTACCAGCTGGATTAGCTTTCTGATTCAGCTTCACTGAGTGGTTACATACAAGCCAGGGTAGTATCATGGCAGGACAGACTAGATTTAAGACTTAGGGTTAGACTTTAACTCCTACAGCATTTCATGCTCCAAACCTATGTGTCCATGTCACCATCTTTCTCATCTGAGTAAGGCTATAAAACATTAAACCACAAGTTGCAGGATTTATGCAGTGTTGAACCTGGTCTTAATTCTGTATAACATGTTCTGAAAGGCCCTACAGACAAGGAATTTTGCCTTATTTGATAGAAGACATAATCTTGGTTTCAGGCAAAAATAAAAGGATGTTAGAGATAATAGTTATATAAATGTTGCCTCTGCAGGCCTCTTCCATGGGAATAGGAGGAATGCATGGAAATGCAGAAATACAAAGAGAAAGACTTCCTTTCCCATGAAAGCTACTCATTAAATGCAGTTCCTACCAGGCAGAAGAGATGACTAGTCTCAGTGGCACTTTCTGCCTCATTTTGATGTATTTTTACATTTTAAGAAGCTGTCCTCATGATTGTGGCTGTATATCCTGAAGTTTGGGGTTTTCTTTCTTTTTCGTACTGAGCAAATACAAAATGACTGGGCTTGCACATATTCTTTAGTCAAGAACCCAAGAAGTTACTGTGTGTTATGACGCCAGAAATAGGATATTGCTGGTGAGGAACCAAAAATAACCCACCTCATGGAAATGGATAGTTATATTGGTAGTCAAGAAAAAAAATGCAGCCTGTGGAGTTTCTTTTTTTAAGGCAAATCAATTCCCTGCACTTCCAGCTGCTTCAAGGATGAAGTCACATGCATAACACAGAGGCTGCCATTGTAGATTTATTTTATATTGGTCTCATATCTGGATGTAATATCTAGCTACTCATTCAGCTAATAAGAAGATGAGAGGAGAACAAAAAGGAGTCTCTGGGAAGGCATAAAACTATCTCCTGAATTTATGCTATAGCACTGCTAAAAAAAGAAACAAAACAAAAACAAAAACAAAAAAAAGGGGGGGTGACTAAGTTGTATGTGTGATTCTGGGAGGAATTTCTGCTACCATTTACACTATTGCAAAAGACACCTTTAAATAGCTAAAGTAACTCTTCCAAAACTTTGCTTAGTTCAGAAGTACATGAAGTGGGTAAAGGCGAGACCAAATCTCATAGGTCTATTTAAACTGTCAGTATAGTAAAATTCATGTGTTGACTGTAACTGAAAGCCAAGGGTTCTTTCCTTTGCTTCGCCTGTATTTTCCTGGCCATCATTTCACCTATTTAAGCTTCAGCTTCCCCATGTTTTATATGGAGAAACTTTAGTAAACCTTCCTCTTACCTTCTTCTGTATGTTTTGAACTCTATCAATGAAAAGCCATATGTAAGAGCACAAACGTATTAACAGTAACACGTGGATCTATACTCAGTATGTAGCAAATCTTTTTGAAAAACAAAAGATGCTATATAACTGTCTCATTTTTTACCCTAAGAAGTATTTTTTCTTCTATTTTGCCAAAGAGTAAGCTCAACCTTTTTCTGACTTTCTTGCGGATCCTTTGAGAGATCTTGTTGGAGGCTTTTGGGCACCCTTCAGAGTCTAGTGCTTTTCTTTTTCTGCTTGAAAGGTAGGCCTTTGTACCACAGTCTGTTAGATCCGGAATGAGGAGAAAAAAAGATTCAGGGTTTGGACTTCTTTCACATGGTAGGTTTGTGTACATTTTCTGTATACTGATTGTTCGTGGAGATTTCCAGCTGACATTTGACACATTGTTCTATAGCAAATGGACCATGGCTGTGCGCTCATATAGGTGCAGGTAACTCCACGTATCCAGTGGTACCTGCATCATTTACACTCATGGGAACACGTATCTAATTTAGAAGCTGTTATGGTCCTTCAGTTGCCAAAATATAGTGCAGAGACATTGTCAGGGCCAGAATCTACTACTCTAACACACTGGTAGACATCACTAGCTATGACTAAGCCCGCCATGCTATAGATCTGAAGCAAATGCCCTAACTACTTGAAGAATATACTTTCAATGATGGCGTCTCTGAGTGCAGTGGACCAAAGCAAATGCCATCACAAGCAGAAGTCCAGTATAATATACAAGCAGTCCTTACCAACCACAGTGTTTACTGGCTTGCATAGCTCTTGTGCTCGCTACAACCACATATAGTAAGAAGGAAAACATTTGCTAACAAGTATATACTTGTTTTTTTCATCATTTTTCAATTTCTGAAGTCAATCCAAGCCAGATTATTTATTTTTGCAGTATGTCACCATGCTGTAATCAACCTGCAGAGTGTTATCTAAGCAGTATTCCATAAATATAATTTTAGAGATGCACACAGAATAAATATATCATTGACTAAAATAGAATTACCACAGGTAATATGGTAACACATCACATGTGCAGATGTGCTTAAGGACACTCATGTGCATGTTTAAATTCAGAATAAATTTCAGTGGGAATACACATCTTCAAAAGGTAACTATGGGAACTGGAAGGCCGTGCCCCACATGCCTTCTTCCCTGCCTTTCTCCTCCCCTCCCTTTCTCCCTCCCTCTCTTCCTTCCCAGTGCTCTGCCACAGATGCCAAATGATTTTGAGAAACATGTGGTTTGTAAGATTTTAACCAATTTGGAAATGGATTCCAACAGATTCCACTATTAGCTATTGCTATTCACTCTGAGAAATGATAAAAAGATTTTTAACAAGGCAAAGGTAAATCCTTGTCTAAAGGTGTTCTTATGTATCTTGTGATGAATATGAACCATTAAAACTCATATGACTCCTTCATGAACTTAAAGCAATTTTTTAAAAAGGTGTTTATTCTTACAAGATTTGAAAGGAAAACCTGATTTTTGTCAGATTTTTATTGAAAGATTAGTTGTAAATAAACTGGCATTAAAGAGAAATTATGATTGCATTTGCAATATTTGCAGTTTTAGAATCTAATTTCAGATACTTTTCTTGCTCTCTTTTAGGAATCTTCTTGTCTGACTATGTCCAGGAATCTAAATAATATAGAAATTATTTGAATGACAAGCTGAGAATAACGTTTGATTGATAAATTACTTTAATGTCTTGCATCTGGAAAGAGTCACAGAGCAAATATGTAGCCCTTGTTCCCTATTTGATTTTACAGTCTCCCAGGCAAGCCATAGCAGAAATAAGGTCACTGTAAGTTCTCTCTCCTTTGGGGACAAGAAACACATTATGTAGTCTGACAATGCAGTAAACAAAAATAAAACAGAAATGGCCAGAAACAGCACCCTGTGATCCTCTTTCTCAGTGATCTCAGCCCTATGCCAATGACTCATTTCCAGAGAGAAATTCAAATTGGAAGTACTAACAGAAAATCCAAATCAGCCTGAGAGAAGGGTCCTTGAGGGGGTTCTTTTGTACATGCTGTAGCTCAGGATCAACTCTAGAGTATCATTCATGACAAATGTTTTCCTAAATTTTTTTGAAAGCTCTTCAGTGATGGAAAGCTTCTACCACAGTCTATTTCAGTACCTGATACTCATATTATTACATATTATTATTCATATTAGTAACTTTTTCCTAGTGTTCAGTCTTGGTCTCATGATTTAAACCCATTAATTGTTGCATTTGTCACAATAATGTGAAAATGTTTTATTCTTTCTCTCTTTGAATCAACCATGTATGTATTTCAGCAGTATTTTCCTGTCACTTTCCTCTAGTCTAAACAATCATAGTTCTTCAGTCTTTCCTCACAGGCCATTTTTTTTTCAGATCAGGTCCTCTGCTTTCTTCTGAACTTTCTGCAATTACTTTCTGCAATTACTTTACATGTTTTCTCCAATCTGCCACTCCCAGCTGTGCTTTATCTCAAGTCTAACATCCTTTCTGCCTTCAAGAAAAAGATTCCACAATGCATCTTTTTCAGATTGTACATCTGTTTATGTAATACAAGACATGATGCCTTCTTGTAACAATATGGGTGCTGACTCATTTTCAGCTTTGATAGTCAAATCATCTCTCTCCCTATCCTTTTTGGAAGAATTTGTATGAACAAGTTGCTCCTCAATATATAATTCATGTGTCTGAGTCTTCTTTCCCAAAGTGCATTTGTCCCTATTGAATTTCAGTTTATTTTTTTCTGACCACGTTGCCTATTTGTGAATATAATTTCAAATTCTGACCCTGTTCTCTGGAATACTGATAGTATTGCCTATGTTTAGTTATTTTTTTGTTTGCGAATTCGGTAAACATGTTCCCCATTTCACAATCCTTGTCAATAACAAAAAAATATGAATGGTGCCACATGCAAGACAGAATGGTGGTCTGCATTTAATGACTCACTGCCTAGACAATGTTGATCATCCATTTACTCAGGGAATGCTGTGCACCCAGAAAAGTGACTCCGGTGCTCTGTTCTGTAGCCAGCCAGCAGTGACAAGGGACTGTGTCTGCAATACAGTTCTTGAGATCCCATAGATCTCCCTCACCCCATTCCTAACTTAATGCAAACCTAATTCTTATCTTGTCTCAGGTCCTGATCCTGTCTCTTTTTTGCCTTCAGTGTGGTTCCTGCTCCCAACAAAGTCTAGTATCCTCCTGTTCCATATGCCAGTCCCTTGCTTGCTGTGCTGTTTCTTTGACTTCCTCATTTTCATCTTGCTTTCTGCCCATGCTTTTGTCTCAGGCTGTGAAGTTGTGCAGAATGACTCCAGTTATTGACCGTGTCTCTGACTCTCAAAATGCCCCTTTGGGTAGAGGAATGTTTTTGCATAATGTTTCACACATATGTGTGCACATATGGAGATCTATGAAGAATTGTTATTCCACTTATAAAAAATGACTGATTAGCTGGAGACTTGTGTTTTCACAAGGACTGTTACATAAATGGAAAACATAAGCGCATACTTCCCATGTAGTATCTAAATGCTGGCTTGGAAGAACCCTCTTTAGGACCCGGTGGGACTACACATTAGTCTTCTGGTCCGTGACATGTCCAGTGACCTGTCAGTGGTGATCTCCCACATACAGTAGGAATGGGGTTTAGCCATACATTTTGATTGTTTTAATGATTAAAAATACCATCTGCACATCAAAGACACTTTATCACTATTTTAATCTTCCAAACTGTGATGTGTGGGTGGATATTTAGGGCCAAACCAACAGTGCTCCTGCTTTAAAAGACTTTATAATACAAAGTCTATTCCAGTAAATTACTCTTTGGAATAATGTGGTTTTGAGTTGTGTTTACTTTTGAGAATCTGACTTGCAGGAATATGGTCTTCTTGTGTACTTCATGACAGTTTGACTTTGTTTAACACATGATAGGATGTTAACCTCTGTCAAAATATGCCTAAAGCTCTTAATCAGTCAGTGAAGTGACAGAAAGCATGTGCCATGGTTTCACAAGCACAGCAGCAAGTACAAAGAAAAGTACTTTCATGTTGTCAGGAGAAAACACAGTCACTGGGGTAAGGACAAATGTAAATCATAAAGGCTGACAACTTGAACAGAAGAAGCTGCTTCCCTGCGTGAGTTACAGGTGGCTGCATGATGCCACAGAAATGGGTCTCTGGACTTGCCCGGCTTCTTCGTGACTTCCCCAAAAGACAGTTAATCTGATCTTCAAGTCGGGGCTCTGGTCTCTCTCATCTTTCCTTATTTCACTGGTATTTTCAGAAGCAACTAAGAAACATGCATGATTTCCAGCAGGATTTCAAACTGGCACCAGTAAGCTTCATATTAATGGGGACCTTTCTTACAGTTAAAATACCAGCTATTGCAGGCAATGAGGTCCTGTTTCACTCTTTCACAGCTGTATCGACTGCAAGATGTGCATAACAGCTTCTTACAGTTACTCTGCAAGCATAGGCTGGCATCACTCTTCTCAGACTTCGTAAGGTCTGGTCCATATTCCTGCAGACTTTTGGTCCCAAGTCTCACTCTCCGTCCTGGTTTTGGCTGGGATAGAGTTCATTTTCTTTTTAGTAGCTGGTATAGTGTTATGTTTTGGATTTAGTATGAGAAGAATGTTGAAACACTGATGGTTTCAGTTGTTTCCAAGTAGTGTTTAGACTAAGTCAAGGATTTTTCAGCTTCTGATGCCCAGCCAGTGAGAAGGTGGAGGGGCACAAGGAGTTGGGAGGGGACACAGCCAGGACAGCTGACCCAAACTGGCCAAAGGGGTATTCCATACCATGTGATGTCACACCCAGTATAGAAACTGGGGAGTGTTGGCCTGGGGGTGTGGATAGCTGCTCAGGAACTAACTGGGCATCGGTCAGCCAGTGGTGAGCAATTGCACTGCTTATCACTTGTTTTGTATATTCCAATTCTTTTTATTATTATTATTATTATTACTGTTGTCATTTTATTGTTTTTATTATTATCATTATTAGTTTCTTCCTTTCTATTCTATTAAACTGTTCTTATCTCAACCCACGAGTTTTACTTTTTTCCTTCCAATTCTCTCCCCCATCCCACTGGGTGGGGGGGAAGGGAGTGAGAGGCTGCATGGTGCTTAGTTGCTGGCTGGGGCTAATAATTTTAAGCATCACTGTTGTGTCATTAAATAAAAAGAACTTACATTGTTTCCTCACAGAGATTTTCAAGAAGAAAGCTGAAGTGGAAAAAAGCAAACCTTTTCTTTTTTTCAGAATGTTCCCATACATTTTCTTCTCATACACATGAAAAAAATTGCATACAAAAAGTCAAATATCACTTTGCTTAGAGAAAGAGACATGTTGGGGATATTCTTTCCTTTCTCGAAATGGGAGTAAAATATAAATAAGAGTGTATAAAAAATGCAATTAAAATGTTGCCTTAGACAAATGAAACACATACTATATTCTTGTTCTATTCACCAAACCACTGCTTGTGTAAAATTTTTTAAAAATGGCACTGTTTTAGAAAAGCTTTAACACCTGTTAAATTCATTACAACAAAACAACTATTACTCTTGGAACAACATTTTGCATGTCTTTTACTTGAACATGGAAGCAAAGTACTGTTGCTTGTTTCAGCAATAAAATGTTTTCTCAGGCATGTTGCTCAAGTGACAGTGCAGAAAGCCATCACGCAGGGAAAAATTACAGTAGTTGTGTCTCTTCATTTTTTTAAACCTCTAAATTCCCCTTGAAGGGAATACAGGCATATCTGGTAGTGGGCATATTATAAGAATGAAATGCTGTTGCCAAAAAATAAGTCATTGTCTTAAAGTAAAAAGTTCATGGTTACATTTTTCTCTTTTCCAGTTCTTTCAGTGGAAGCCAGTTTTTACCATGATGATATTATTTGTCCAAAGCAGAAAAAAAGGTCTGTATCATTTCTGAAATGTGCTTAAAGTTTCTTATGTGTCTGTAAAGCTTTTTCTCTTAAGTAGTTATAAACACATATTTCTGAAATAAAGGAACAGAAATCCATTAATTGAAGGCACATTTCACTAATATTGCATTTAATATGAAATTCAGCTTATAAGTGAATGAGGGAAATACTTTTTCCTCTAGTATTCAAACTTTACCCTGAAGCTGTATCCAGTTAACCAGTATTTGCTCTGTTAGGAGTAAGGATTGTCAGTTCAGCTAAAGCCTGTAGCTTCGTAAACTATATGGTGGTGACTTCGATCAAATGAAGACTAGCAATCAGATCACAGCTGAAACCAAGGAGTCTAATGCCATCAATGAATAATCCCCCATACCTTCTGACAACAAGGATTCAGGTTATAGCTGACCACAGGAAATTCCCAGTGATTTAGGATTTATCATAATGGCAATAAGATGGCTGACTTTGTAAAGCTCCAGATTTCAAATTTTGAATTTATTTGTCATTAGCTTTAGTTTACTAATGCCATCATTCCTTGACAAAACAGGTTAGTGCAGAGCTAAGATTTGTAACTATGATACTGATTTGATTTGGGGTTGGTAATTATACAAGATGGTTGAAGGAAAAAAAGAGTTGGATCAGGTAGTTGTGAGTTTATCCAACTTCAGTTAAATGGAAGGGTTAATTCAGCTAAGGCACAAGACTTAGGCTCTGGATTTCAAAACAGCAGACCAGGAAGAACAAGTTAATGGTGTCACCTGGACTGATAAAGCTAATGTGCTTTATTTTAGAGGAGGACTGAGCAAGGAGGAAATCTGGCAAGAAAATCTAACTGGACAGCTAAGATTGCCAAGAAGTGTATCAGGAAAAAGGAGAGAATGTACAAGAAATGAGGGTATGAATCTTAGAGCTTCGAGGTCAGGATGTGAAAGCATAAATTGAGAAGTGCAAAAAGAGAATTGCCAATTCAACTTTACAAACCTGCTAAAATACAGTTCATGAGGTCACCTTACCATAAAAACGATTGATCACTTCACCTCATACAGTGAACGTGACAGGTAGTAAAATAACTTAGTCACAACCCCTAGATTAGCTGAATATTTGACTGAGTTTTCAATAGGACTGATAACGTTGACTAGGAGGAGAGGATAACGTTGGGAAGAGAGGAAGGAAAGTGTGATAGGCATGATAACTGATGGGAATAAGGGCATGGAAGCACACAGGACTGAAACCCACCACATTCATCTCCCTGGGGAATGTCAGCTCCAGGATTGTCGGTGAAGGTGCATATCAAATCTCAGTCTGGCTGCAGGAACATACAGCAGATCTAGGGAGAGAGTATACCGTGTTAGATTTAGAAGTAGTAGTAATGCTTATACATAAAAAAAGTAAGGAATTGATCCAGGCAGTTGCGTTTGCTGTCACAAGTTATTTGTTCTGAGCAGCATGGAAAGATTTAGGAACCATTTTGAAAGGGAAAATAATTAAAACATGAATGTTAAAAGAAACTGTTGTAAAGAGCAATGCAGATTTACCGGAGTTGTATGTGCCAGACTAATATGATAACTTTCTCTGATATGAAAGCTTGTTTTCTAGGCAAGAAAATATAAGAGATCTTATCTGTCTGGATTTCTTCAACACATTTTATAGGGTGTTACTTGAAAAATTACTAGTTAGGTGGAGATGATGGGGGTAAGCACAAGAATTTTGAGGTAGGTGAGGAGATAAACGAAGAGAAGATAACAACACATCATTTTGACTGGGAGGAGATTTCAAGTCCAGTTTCTTATGGCTAGCCTTTGAAACCATTTCAGTATTTCCTCTGGCAAACAAATGTTAGAACACACTGATATGCAGGAGGCATATCCATGATACAAGAATTCACTGGGAGGATGTTGAAACTGCATCATCTGGAAACAAACCATGGTTAAAATGGAAGTTCACATGCACAGGAACTAATAAGAAGAATTTCTTATGTGGGAGCTTGACAGTTATCAGAGTACAGTAATGGGCTCAAATGTACTATTATCCACCAGTAGCATGCATATTGTGACTTAGTCATGTATCACATAAGATGCGTGGAGCAGAATATTAATTTCATGGACTGTGCAGCACTGAGGTCACATTTCATGTCCTGTTCTCAGTTCTGGTTAATGACTTTCAAAGCAAATGAGGTCAAAATATAATGATTCAGCAAAGGGCTACTAGTGTCCCTGGAGGCACGGGGAGCCTGTGCAGGGAGCAGACAGAAGAAACTTGGCCTATCGTGTGGGAGAATGAAGGCAGGAATGGGACAGGATTGCTCTTCATATAAACTAAGATGGGGAAGGACTATACGAGTTGAATGAACCATGTCAGTGTAAGAACGACTGGGGATGGTCTGGCTATGAATAAAGACAGGCTGGAGAACAGAAGAAGGTTTTTTGCCTCCAGAAGAAGGAGGTTCTGTGACAGCCTTCTAACACAAAGGGAAGGGGGCAAGAACCACCTAGTTGCAAGGTGATGCTTTACAGCTCACTGAAGGCACTCAACACCACTGCTGTGTCAATGGCCCACGAGGCTGACTGCAGCCCCACTTTAGCATGTTTCCCCTAACCTATCAGTTACAGCCCTGCTGCATTCCACCCTCCCCTCAGCAGATAAACCCTTTGACGGAAATAATTAATGTCCTTCTGACTCCAAAACTTCCTCAGATTTCAGTGCAGGTTTACATTGCTCTGCTATATCCAAGTTCAGATACCATTTCTGTAAATTGGAGTCATCCACTAGTCAGAAAATGGATTTTCTAGAAACCTTTCTAGCCATGGTAAGCTCTTTGCTAAATCTTTTCCTGAATAACTTTTTTTTCATTTTGCTTTCTTAAAAGTCTTACAAAAACCAGCTGGTGGAACATGCCTGATAAAAATTAGGGAATTATCAGAGCTCTATCTAAGGAGTTGCAGGCTTGCACAGAGCTATGAAAATATCTATAAAAATAATGTTGGTTTTGGGGAGACACATTTTTGAATTTTGAAATAAAATAAAATAAGAATGAAATGCCTTGCTGAAATGAATTGAGGTTTGATTTATGTATGCTCCTTTGCACTCTTATGAGGAATGCCACATTTCAAGGCAATGTGAGGAAGCTGGTCCTTTTTTGTATACTTAGAAGATTCAACTTCTGAACAGAAAAGGGTACTAAAAATAATCACAAGTACTAGAGTGAGATTAAGTTACTTTAATATAGTCTTTGTAGAACAGTGTTTGAATAATCTTTTAAGTAACAATATAAGGCACTGATATATTTTAATTCTTTGTAGGGAAGATCGAAACATAATATTGTTGTTGAAATCTCACATTTAACTAACTCAGATGGCCCTGAAAATACTAAATGTCGATTCTTGTTCATCTTCTATCTTCAAAGTTTTGTTCTTCTTCCTCATTGGAATGAAATTACAATTATTTTTTTTTCCTCAACGTTAGCAGATCCAAGACTGAGTATGGACATGTCCTGTGCAAAATATGACTCTGAGCTTCTGATCTATGAGGTGCTATGAAAATTGCTTTCCTCAGTGCTAAAAACAACATTATGGAAGTGAAGAAAGTTTAACTTCAGTCTATGGAAAACGTTGAGTTTTGACATGTTAACAATATCCAGAAAAACCCAACAAAATCAATTTTTTTTATATGATCCACAGATTTCCTCAAAATCAGTTGAACAAGCATCGGAGATTTCTAAACTGGCAAATAAATGCTGCTGAGGCATGTAGGACACACGTTCTTGTCGTACTCTGCTATTACAATATTTCCTGGAGAGCTTTTTGTCTAGGTCACCTCACAGTCTCCCAGGTATTCCATACTTGTGGCTTGGGAGATAGCACAGATCCAGGGACTTTTTCTAGGTTTACACAGGCCCACCTCTCAAGCCTGTCACAGGAAAATATAGGAAGGTGAAGATAATTAAGTATTTCTGTCTTTTGGGGGTCAGATTTTGCCTTTTCAAACAACATTTATAAAAAAGTTTTTGAGAAATTTCCCAGTGGGAAAATCTATTTAAGCTTCCTTGGGAGCTATTACAATCTTGTCTCAACTGTTTTTCAGAGGCTCTGTGCTAAAATAATAGCTGTCATCTGGTGTTTTGCCTTTTGCTTCAATGGGCCCAGAATCAACTTTTAGCTTCCAGTTCATGGAACAGAGTACTGAAGTCCTAATATAGCAAGCAAGCTGATAGAAAGCTTAATTTACAACAACAACAAAGTCTTTCAATTCCTTTAACATGCAGTGAAAAGGCACAAAGACATTTCTTTTCCTTTTTTGCCCATTTCTTGATATGCTTTTCAGTTTAGCACTAAGTTGGGTGTAAGTTTACTGTGTGCTTTTCAGTCCAGTAAGTTCGCAAGTTGGGTACTGCATTCACTTTCTGCTCCTTCTCTCAGGAAATTGTCTCAGATGCTTTGAGGCTTTGTCAGGCAATTACAGCTCAAATTAATGAATGTTTGTGAGAAGTTAGTCAAAGGATGCAAGTGACAGAAAAAATGCTGACAGTCATGGTGCCGTCTGTAAGAAGAAAGGGAATAAATCCATAGTTTCAAGATGACATCAGCTGACAGCAGTTTACTAAAGGAGCAACTTCTTGCGTAAAATGAAAACTACTAGGGCCTGTGTCCACGGTGTGGGATTGGAGTCCAGTTCTCACCGTCTGTACAGCCCAGGGGGCTGGATTAAGAGTAATCTGACGGAAAACCAAGTTATTTTTAACCTGGGTCGGTTTCCCAGTCTGAGTCACTGAGCAGCTGCACAGACAGTTGCAGCAATACAGGAGCAGCTATGGGGCAGACGTGAGGTGGGAGGAGGAAAGGGGGAAGCTGGGGGAAATAAAGCAGGCACTGCTGCCGAGTGGAGTCGTTCCTCAGGCTCTGGCCCTTAGGAGGGGAAAGGCTGGCTGGCTGACGGTGCCTGGTGGGGTACACTGCCGTCTGGCACAGCCTGGGCACCTCAGTTTCAACAACTGCATCAGGTCGGTCAGTCGTCTCCATTGATGACACTGAGAGCTTGCGCACCTTCTCACAGCTAGACACCCTCATCAAAATAACCATATTTAAGTGGAGGCTGAATCTCATACCTAATGTTTAGAAACCCTCGCTTGCTTCTATAACCTGAATCTAAAGATGAAACATCCTTTGACTCGCAGCCCTTCAGTCTAGCTAGTATTACTGGGCTGGAGTTGTGTCCTTTTAAGGATGGTATGACAGGGGTTAGCATGAGAGTAAAGGAGGCTGCTGTATATATAAATTTGCTACTCCTGGCCTCAGTTTCTTGATGTATTGTGTGGGCTGGAAGGCTGTCCATTGTATATACTTTGCTGTCATGAAAAAGCAAAAGCTCGAACACTCTAACGGGAAGCAGATGGACATTCATGGGCAGAGCCAACTCTCTATAGCATATCTCAAGTTGGAGGGGACCCATAAAGATCATTGAGTCCAATATTTCATATTTCAACTTCAGCTCTCATCTTTAGAGGTTTTGAGCTCCTCCAGTGAGATATTGAATATCCTTCTGCAGAAACCCAGTTTCAAGAAAACATGATGCTTGGCTCTGTTGCAGTCAGCACTCAGACAGTGAAGGAAGTTTGCCCCATAAGCAGATAGGAGGCTGTGAAGCTTAATTTGTGGTAGTGACAACGACTTCATTTAATATCTTGAATAAGGGACAAAGGTGACAAGTTGCAACACATGAAGTTCAAATTAGACATAAGGAAAAACTTTTCGTTCCTGGAGGGATGTAGCATCTCTATTCTTGGAGATTTTCAAGAATTTATACAAAACCCTGAATGACCTGGCCTGGTGTTGGCTATAATCCCACTTTGAGCAGGAGGTCAGACCATGTCATATCTAGAAATCTCTTCCAGGCAACATTTCTATGGTCCTGTGCTATGTTACATCACTTCCAGTTGTCTGATTTCTCTGCTAATATCTGAGCATCTTTTTCAGTACCTGCCATAATGAGGTCTTAATAAATTTTGAAGGTCTTGGTGTTACTGTAGTCCATCTGAATAAATATGAGATTTTAAAAATCTGTCTGTAAAGTCTAGTACATTGAACAGTTCACTGGGTGTTTTTAATCTACCCATGAACTCTTGAAATACTATTTGCACGTTAAAAATATGTGTCCTGATTTATTAGTGATGTACTGTGTATTTGAAATCTGAGGCCTTCATCATGTTGAAGATCTTGGTGTTACTGTAGTCCATAAGAATAAATATGAGAGTTAAAAAAAATAAAAAAAAATCTGTAAATTCTAGCACATTGAACACTTCACTAGGTGTTTTTCTCTACCCGTGAGCTTTTGAAATACTATTGGCACATTAAAATATTTGTCCTGCTTTATTGCTGATGTACTTTGAAATCTACTATGCAAATAGTTCCTTTCATTAAATCAAGAAAATAGAATGTTAAATATGCATAGGAATAGTTGCCAGATGGCCAGAGCAATAGTCTGGAGCTACTAAATGGAAAACTTTCTTCTTTATTAGTTCAAGGCAAATACATATCTTTCAGGCACAGCCCTAAGTCAGGTATTTAGCCATAAAACATCTCCAAGCTCCCCAAGAGACAGGCAGGAAAGAACTCATTTAATCCTTATGAGCTGAGACCCATCTGTGGTTAAGTTGAGAGAGATGTTCCGTCCTCTCTTTCCCATTTCTGTAATCTAAGCTACAGCACGGTTGCAGGCGGCGGGGAAGTAATATCTCTGAGAATTTGGTCTCAAGTTCTCTGACTTCCTCTTCTAATCTATGACACCCTTACATAAGGACAAGTTAGTAATATTTTTCATTTATCCTTTTTTTCTCCTTCTGTCTTGATTATTTACTGGGCTTGATTATTTTGTCCTAAACTTTCAGTTGGCTACCTTGGAGCTGTATCAACGACCTTTGAGAAAGCAATGCCATAGCAATAATCGCTTCATGACAATATTGACTTAATGTACATTTGATTTACATTAAGTCATTAATGTAAATCAAACAACGCCAAGTCCTTATTAAATTGTTCAAAACAGATCATGTGCCTTGGTAAAAAAGGGAACATTCAGATACCTTTTTCAACCCCCTTAGAAGCAGCTACTTTAAAATATTTTTCAAAACCACAATTCTTTTATTGTGCACCATCTATTAACACAGATTTATTTTAATAGGAGTCACTAAAGAAAAATAATCAAAGACTGCCCTGTCCCACTTGTGAACTACTGAGGGCTGTTCACCCAATGTGTAATGCTTCATTGAAGAAAATGTCATGACTAACTGAGGCAGCACAGGTTTAATGATGTAACTGATTAATTATATATGGTTACTTTTCAGTGAGATGGTACAGTAAAAATACTGCTGCACAAATGAATTTTAAGTTGTAATATTCCTTTGAGCAAATCAGCATCACAGATGATTCCATTGTCTTTTGAAATCAGCAATTCACAAATCCCGAACAAACTGTCTATTTAGAAATGGAGATTAGCCTGCCTTGCCTGAAGGTTGATATAATTTCTTTTTCTCTCTTGAGAAGAGAGATATTTTCTTTTTCCCCTCCCTTTTCTTCAGAGCTGCCTTCCAGCCACCTGGACCTTACACTGTTGCCTGATATTATTCTGTCCCAAAGACAGATTCTGCCTTTGCTAAACTTCAGCAGGTTTTATTATCTGTAAAGTTAACACTAGACATATAATTATTTTACAATAGGTGTCTATTTATTAGACGACCAAAATCAGACCATATGAATCTGTTCTGAAGGCCATGTCTACACAACAAATGAAGATGTAGTTACAATTTGTGCTATCTTTAATCAAATAAAACCATGCAAAATATGACAGCAGAGGTTTCAGCATAGACTAGCATCCCAGTGGGTTTGGACTGACTGTGCAAAAATCCCTGGCAACAGGCTATATTCACGCATGCCACTTTGTCATCTTCATGCACAGTGCAAGGACATCCTTAGCCTTAGGGTAAAACTGCTTGTGTAAAAGAAAAGAAATACTGCTTGTGGGGAGATGATGATATTGGTATACATGAATCATTTCTGCCAGCTCGTTTCCATAGAAGTTTCTCACAGTCACAGTACTGGATGAGCCCAATGATTGAAGCACATGTTAAAAAGGAAATAACTTCTAAAAATTTCTTTATCAATACTCATCACTACTTAGTGATAGGCCACTTAAATAAACTGATGAATATGAGTTGGTACATGAAAATTTCTTTACCGATAAGCACTTTGCTTGCTTATTGCCATTTAGGTGGTTATTTTGCTGATTAACCTTCCTCCTTTTGAGCTTCCAGCCATTTGGCCCTTTTTCACACACCTCAGATGGATGTTTCTGCCTCAAAACTTAGAAGACACAGACATAAACAGTTCATTTACAGGCATGGTCTGGGCGAGGGTAGGCAGGAATGGATGTAAATGTAAACCTCCTTCAGGCACTTCTAAACTGGGAATTTTCTTCAGCAGGGGAAAGGAATCTCTCTTCCTTCTTGGTAATTCATTTCCACTCTCCTTTCCAGATGTTTATGTCCCTTGGGCTGAATACTAAATCTATAGTTTGTGAGACTCCACTCAGAGTGAGCAGAAAAAAAAAAACCCAAACAAACAAAAATGAGTTGAGAGAAAGGAAAAACAATCTTTGGTTGGTCTTACAATGAAAAATAAATAGCTTTGCTCTGAAATGTGGGAATTGAGTATTCTTTCCTGTGGGTCTTCTTCAGTTTAGTACCTTTGTACCTTTGTGTAATTACAGTATTCTGTAATACAGAATTCTGCCAATTTCTGATCTTGGATGAAATTCAGCTTTTAATTATCAGCTTGGAAATCAAAGGAGATTTGCATCTTCCAAGGTTGACTATACTATGGCAGTAACAGTAGAAAAAAATCAGTTCTGAATTTAACATTGAATTAAACCAATGCCTCACTATTTTTTGTATAAAGCTACTAAGTAAAAAGCACTAGGGGCATGCATTTAGAGCACATATATCTAATTAATGTCATATACATTACTTTCACAATACAAAATAGAAATGAAGTAATCCAATATCTTCCTCACTGGGATTAATAATCTATTAGGCTACAAATGGAAAATTCTCATAAAGTTTCATCACAGGCAGTGGTCAACAATGACACTGAAAAAGATTTTCTGTTGCCGGTGCTTAAAGATTCAAACAAGAGAAAAAGCCATGGAGGACAATTAGGTGAAATGAGACAAACTAGAAAACTGGTGTCATGATGAAGGCCATTAGCAGCCACAGAAGGTGTGGGGAGGTGAACAGGGCTGGTGTAGAATTGCAGCATCACTTCCATATAAACTGAGCCCTGGTACTGAACGATCGGCTCTGTGATCACGCTCAAAAGAAATGGAAAGTCAGAAGGTGGCTTTACAACCCAACTTAAACTATATTCCCTGACACTACCTTCATCTTGTACAACAGGCTGTTGCGGTCCCTGTGGCATAACTCTAGCCCTTGGCTGCTTTGTTACTTCTCTCATGCTTTTGTCATCAAAAAGTCTTGCACATAAGGATGCACCAAGCAAAAAGGTTTTGAAGAGGAATAGTGAAGGGAAGAGTATGAGAAGCACAAGCTTGTATGCTACTAGTATGGCTGAGGTAGTAGCATAGTGCCTGGTCTTTGACAGGTGGGCACGGACAGAAAGTCTGATGTTACAATGACCATATATGTTTCAGGGGGTTTAGAACAATGACAAATTCAAATACATTAAAGAATCCTCTTGGCACTTCCAAAGCATATGTTTTTTGAAGTGTGTTACTAGCATATTTATCTCATACGTTTTGCTTTTAGGGTACGATGTTCAAAAATACAGGAGAAAACAAATCTGTAAATAGATTTGTCTCAGTTCTGCCCATCATGTGCTAAGGAAGGCTGGGGAGGTCTTTGCTACCTCCTGGAATGAAATGGATTCCCTGATCTCTGCAGACAGCCTGTTACAGGGCTTCACCTCCCTGATGATCACAAAGTCATTTCCTAGATCCAGCCTATGGCTCTGTCGTGGTTTAACCCCAGCCGGCAACTAAGCCCCACAGAGCCACTCACTCATGTCCCTCACAGTGGGATGGGGGAGAGAATTGGAAGGGTAAAACTTCTTGTGCCCCTCCAGCCTTCTTGCTGGCTGGGCATCAGAAGCTGAAAAATCGTTGACTTAATCTAAACACTACTTAGCAACAACTGAAACCATCAGTGTGTTATCAACATTCTTCTCATACTGAACCCAAAACATAGCACTATAGCAGCTACTAGAAAGAATATTAACTCTATCCCAGCAGAAACCAGGTCAGGCCCCAGCTGCCAGTAGAACCGGTTGTAATCTTCTTTACAGTACTGTTATTGTGTCTTCCCTTTCTCCTTCCCTTTCCAGCTGCCCCGTAGCTTGTCCTATTCTCTACAGAGAATTCTCAATTGTATTTGGTTTTCTTGTCATTCTTGCTGTTTTCCCTTAGATTTTCCAGTTTGCCTATATGTTTCTTAAAAACTTCCTACCAAAAATAGGGCACCGCTGAGGCCTTTCCTATGCCAATGGAAAAATAATTATCCTGCATGTCTTACTAGTCCATACTTTTTAATGAATCACAGAATTACATCTGCTTTTTTTTTAATATCAAAGTTATATTTGTTACTCATTTGTTTTTTAAACCTCAGTGACCTTCTACATCCTACTCTGCCACTCTTCTACCTGGCCACGTTACCTAACTCCTCCAGTGTGCTTGTCAGTCTCCCAGTTTGGTGTAACCCACCAACTTTATGGTTACATATTCTATTCTGTTCCTAGTATTTCAGGAAGGTATTAACCAAACACAGCATAGGTTTTTATGGGATCCTAATAGAAATGTCCTGAATACTTCAGGAACAAATCATTGTTAATGGCTTTGAGAATCACTTTTCAAATACGTGTGCGCCTTGTGATGATTTCCTCTATCCCATGTTTCCTTGCCAAACAATACCATATGTGTTGGCTTTCCTTTTCCATCAGCCATGAGAGAAAGGAGAATTATTTCAGAGTGGTTAAAAAGCATAATGGCAAATATGGTAGCACAATGTAATAATTTACATGGTGCTCTTCGTGTTCTGTTTCGCCCTGTCATTAGGGTTCCGGGGAGGGAGGTTGTCCACATTTCTTAGGCATATGGTTTTATTTAACTGTGGTAAACCAGCAATTTCAACTAGAGGAAATAGCTTCCTAATGGAATATATTTATATATATTAGCCAGCATGGAGTACTCTAATGCTATTGCCTAGCATGCAGGAGAATCCTTTATTCAGCTAATTCTTGTTGTGAATGGGGGACTGCATATGATACTATGTAATTTTATCTAACAAACCTTCTGCAAATGAAATCAGTAAAGGGTTTCCATGCCATGATTGCAGAGCTAAGCAAAACTTCACCATGCAGATTACAGTAAGAAAAAAGGAGTAATGACTGAGGTCTGTATGAGAGGATGGGAAGGCAGCATTGTTTCACAGTTACAGATGACAGCTAAGAAAAGGTGTTTGAAGCTGCAGTAACTTGTTTACCTGATAGCAAATGAAAACAATCTCATTTCAAGCTTCTATGATAGCTTTTGTTCCCAGGTACTACTGGGAACTACCTAATACTTTCCTTCTGTTTTCTCAGTGTCTACATTTCAACACTATCCTCTCTTGGCAGTATTGCTGAAGGTGCTCACCACCAGATACGGGGAATTCTGGACAGTAATTTTTATTATGTTTTGCATAAAACTATCACTGAAATAATAGTGCTGTACAAATTTCTATTGCATTGTTAATGAGCCTAACATTTTTCATTTTAGGATGTGTGTTCACACTTGCTCATTTCTCTCCCAAAATGTTACAGCATCAGCTGTAGTTTTGTGTTCAGGTATCTGCCTAACAATTTCTTAAGTTTTTTAATGTAAGGGAAAATGTTTGTGTTAATACTAAATTTGGCATTTTGTAACATGGCACTATTCCTCTTATCTTTTAAAATGTGTAATTCATATGCATAGTATCATAATTTAAAATAATGAGCACATACCAAGTGTTCAGACTTCTTCAGCTTTGCATTCAAAAGCAAGGTTGCTCTTGCAATAAAGATTTGAAGTCAAGGTCCATAGTCCAGAGTTTTGGTAAAACCTTAAGTGATAGGACTGAATTAGTTTATCCTGCTATCTAAAAGTTATGCATCTACTTCAAGAAAACCAAGCTGGATATCGATACAGTTTATGAAGAGAGGTAGACTACTTTTTGATGGCAATGTATCTTACTTCTCTTAAATTGTTCTCCTAGGTTTTGGTGTGTTGTATTATGAGAGTGACTGATGACTGAGAGAGCTAACATGACAAGCTCAGCTCGGACAGCTAACTTTCAGGTACTTAAAATTAGCTGAGTCCTTCCCAATATTATTTAGTTCCAAACCACAATCAATTTAAGGGGGTTATTTTCCTTGACATGAGTAAAAAACTGTTGGTTTGGTTGGTTTTTTTTTCTTGTTATGCTTTTTTTTTTTTAATGTGTTTATGCATCTTTATCCTCTCTTCAGCAGGATCAAAAAGCCCTTCCTTACAGATAAGATCTTAAATCCAAGTCCATAACTGATAAGCAGAAGTGGAAGATGCTACGCTGCTATCCATACTGGGTATAACTCTGTCCTGCATCTAATATCAATGTTCCCTTTTTTTTTTTCTTCTCCTTAGGAAGACATTAAAACAAAGCACAGATTAGTTGAAAAGACAGTTGGCTTGTGAAGCGTGCAGGCTAAGACTCTCAAAAGGAGAGAGGTATTTTAACAACAAAATCTCTTTACAAAGAATTTTCCTTCACATACTCATTTTGTAACTTAATATACGAAAGAACAATACAGGTGAAGTTTGCAGATGTGAAACTTTGTGTAAAGGCTGCAGGCAAATGACTGGACTGCAGACTAGGTCCTGGCCTGAGGATAAGCGAACTGAACAGGATGGGGAGAAGTACTGGGTGTGACATGAGAAATTGCCTAATACAACAAATAACAGTGTGAGAAGTGAACAAAAGTTACAGATAACACAATGAAGGATAGGTAGATCTCATAGGTGGTTTAAAGGGGAGTTATGTGAGAAACAACCAAACTCCACAGATAATTGGAGGGGGATTTTGGGGACCTTCTGGGGCGTACAGTCTTGCAGGACCAGCAACACCTAGGTAGTATTTTCCACAATAACATACAAGCCTGAAATCACATACGTAATAGTATCAGAAACACAAAATTTGAGTACAGATATAGAAAAACTGCAGCCAATAGAGAAAAAGTAATTAGAGGCAGTTTTTTTCATTTGAGATAAGACTGGGATGGACAAAGGGTGGTAGAGGGATGTCAAAAAGGAGGATCGCAAGATGGGAAAAAGGGAAATATGTCTTTATTTTCCCTATACTGTGAAGGAAAAAATTTTCTTTCTGCTATCAAATATACAGTATATATGTAGGGGTCGGCGTTCGGAAGATCTCGCCATGTCACGGAAAGTTAGAGGGTTAGTCGCAGCCTTGTGATGTACCTGTAACCCCACCTCCCCTTGTTAGTATAAAAGGAATTAACTGCGCAATAAAAGGGGGAAGTTGGCGCTCACACTGCGTGTGTTATCTGTCTCTTTCCCTGGTCCGGGCCGACCAGTGATCTAAGCGTGGCACCTTGATATGTAGCGAATGCTACATATATATTTGTGCTAAACTTGCTCATTCTCTCTCTCTTGGAATGTGCTGTTCGATGTCACTATTTTCCAAGGCTTTCCTGATTATGTGTTCTCAGGGTATGTCTACTATCCTCTTCAGGAAAAAAATTCACCCACTGCTGACAGAGCCATTGCTGGATATGCTATATATTGAAGGGCTGTTTGGTTTTTCCCATTCAATTAGTTATTCATACAAAACAGGAAAGAAAAATTCCAAGGCTTTTAGTAACACCTTTGAACATAAGTTCATGTTTTCCCATAGGGCTAAAATTAAATCAAGGGATAACCCATCTTCCTGAGAAAAAGAACCAGCAAATGAAAGATATCTACAGATATGATTTTACTTTTGTTGTGACAGAAGAAAGTGTATCAGCACAAAAACTTTTGTCATTGACTGAGAGTTAATTAATCATGGTGTTGTAAGGTAAGAGTGTTTATAACTCTAAAAAGCTCTTAATAGGCGTGGCTATCTTGTTTGTACATTGGCCTTAGTGATGCTCCCAGACTAAGAAAGGGCTACTTGTGTGATGAAGGATTAGCAGGACCCTTGCTGACAAGCCAAACCCTATGACTTTACTGTTTTTCTTAGGCTTGGCAAATATTTCTATTATTAAAGGCCAATTTTAACTTTGCATAACCACAAATGAGATATTTTATCCTTTAACTTCCTGACTGTAAATGATACTGAACCTCTACATCCATTGCTAAAGGCTTCACAGGGTTAGGTTCTAGCAAAAAGGTAAAATTTCAGAATTTTTCCAGATACAAAAAAAGGAGCTGGAAATCTCCTACACCAGAAGCCCGAGTGCATCCTGTACAATAAACTCCAGCAGGTAGCAAGGCAGAACATTATTTATGCTGCTCTAAGGAGATAAAGTGTGGTGGTCATTGGAAACAACATAAAAATCTAACAGAAGGTCATAGACCAGTACACGGCCACCCCTCAAAATAGTAGGACACTTGCCTTTCTGAAGATTTTCTCAGATTTTCAGTGCACTGTGTAAGCAACTCAAGATAGAAATGTTCTCAAGTATGGGTTCTGAATGATCAGCCACAGAAGTTCATAAACTATCCTCAACAAAATAAAAGGCAAGACAGGTAATAGCCCAAAGCCAGCACTAAGGAGGTCAGGAACCTCAAAATATTTAAAAATAAAGCTGAATAGGATCATACCCATGTGTGAATATCTGCTATTAATTCCAGAAGTACGCTTATACACAATGGTGTATAACAAGATACAAATTTTGGAGGGAATTTTCAGCCTATAAATCATAATAATTCAGAAAAACAATGCTGTTTAAAGACTATGACTCCAGAGATGACACAAATATAATGACAGGTATCATTATCATTCTGGAAAGTAGCATCATGCTTTGCAGGAGTTTGGAATGGAGCATGAAATGGAAGCCAGGTCCAGAGCAAGTGCTCCAGGCGTTCGGTCCTCTCCTCCTGCTACATCCCTTGTCCGAGAGCAGAGAGACAGATGCAGGGATGCCTTGGAGACACAGCCTCGCCTGCCTATTCACCATCACTTTCTGAAGGGCACCAAAGTCAACCCCTCTGAATACACTCCAAAGACCTCGATTGCTAGGATTTTTAGACACTTGAACTTGCAGATAAGCAGGTAGTTGCATTTTCCAGAATGCCTTTCAGTCATCTCTATCCGCCAGCAGCAGGGCATCCCAGCACTCTCCAGATCCCTGCGCATGCTCGGCTGCATCTCTGGGAGCTTAGGGCATACCTGCAGATGCAAGTAAGGGCAGGATACTCTGAATTGGCAAAATGAAAGCCAGCCCTGCTCTGAAATCTGTATGGCATGCAAGGCTGTGGCTGAGCAAACATAACCTGCCTCTGACCAGAGAGGTGCCTCAGCCTGGCGTGTCAGCTGGGGTGCAGCAGGACGCTGGGGTGGTTCAGCTTAATCCGCACTGAATCTGCCTTGTATCCAAATAGCCAGAACTGTGCATCCCACAGGCCGTGTTGTAAACCCAGTAGACATAGTTTGAAATACTTCTATAAACAGGATTTGGGAAGCAAACACACTGCTGTTAGATACCAGGCCAATCAAAACATAACACTTGAATATGATTCAGTATCCAAGGCCATGAGCTATTCCATGCTTCTGATTAATATAAGCTGTCTCTTTGATAGTCCTGCTGGTTCCACCCGCCTGCTGTAGTCACAGTGAAATCATTCTTCATGATTTCTTCATTTACTCTTAATAATCATATGAAGAATATTCATCTGGAGTGTAATTCCTCCCAGAAACATGCACAGAGTAAGTCTATTATAAGTTCTATCTTTCATAAGTTTTTTTGGTTTTTGCTTTAAAAATTTTACTGCTATAAGGCTACTAGGAACACTCTTCTAGTAAAAATTACATTGAACATTTCTTAGCCTCTCTTTATTATGTATAATTTTAAATTCCAGACTCCCTCTGATTTCCCACCGCTATAGTGTCCCAAAAGCAATGCAAGTCTTCCAACAGAAAACAAAAAAATCCACAGCTTAACCCAAGTACAGCCTGCAATCAGGTTTTGCTTTGCACAGCAAACATCATGTTTCTTTGCATTTTTCTACCCTTGATAAATTCCAGTAGTTTATTTGCCTTTAACTGTAACCACACATTAGTATGGTGTTTCATATAATTTTTAACAAAAATAGCTATCAGCAAACCCACCATTAAATCTCCAGGGCTGCTTTGGTATTTTTCTGCAACTGTTTTTCACTTTTTAGAATCAACTTTTCCAACACCCACTAAAAATGTTCCGCAGTATTTCATTACCCTACTTTTTAAGTCCTATACAGTTACCAGGTCACTGGTTGCTGTTGCTGTTGTTGTTTTTACTAGGCACTGTTTCGGATGCACTCACCTTTCTTCTCCAGGAGGCCTCTGATTTTGATCTTTCTGAGTCTAAAACCAACTGTATGCAGAGATGGACCCTTTTTATATGCACTCATACAAGTAATAATTTCAAACCTCCAAATGTCCAGGTACTGCATCAACAGATCAGGCTGCTGGCAGAAGGGAACTGTCATTCCATATCATGTTCCACAATCAGGGTTCTGCTTATCTCCCATTCTGCTGTGGTGTTGCTGCAGTTAAGCAATGGCAGCGCAGTCTGTTTTCTTGTTTGTGACACCTAATTATCTAATTTTATTATTTATTAAATATTGTTAAGGATATTTGTAGACCAGATTAGCCTGTGAGTTGTGACATACATCTAAAGAAGTGCAACGTATTTCCTTTTATTTTCTGGAAATCATCAAAGCTTCCACAGGTTTGTAAAACCGATATCCTTCTGGGGTGTTGCAAGGTGACCTGACATCTCCTAGAGGCTGGATAACATAGTGAAAGAAGCAAGATGACAAAATGTTGGCAGGGAAACTGAAGATGCTTGCCCCTGACATCTCTGCCTTACAAAGTGCTGAACATCATCAGCCATAATGCTGAGGGAAATTACCTACAGTAAGTACAGCAACTACTTTAGGGGGCATGGGCCGGCGGGGAAAGACAACATACCTCTGTGCTTTAATGTATGTGGAAAAGATGCTGCTTAGCTTCTCAGCAATCTAAGGACATCTGTTGCAGTGGAGCCAGGTAGTGTGCTGAAGAATGCAAAAGCAGCAAGGGCACATTCCTACCACTGAATTCAACACCAGTAAAAGGGAAATCCCTGTGGCTGGGTATGAGAAAACCACATGGGATTAATGAAATAATCATGCTATCTGAATTTTGTATGTGAAAGAAACTGGTTTTCATGTACTTAATTTTTAAAGTTTGTTATGTATGTAACTTTTACACATGCATATTCTACTACTAGCTTGGGATTTATGCAGTGGATTCCCAGACCCTTTACTATTCATAAATTAACATACCGGACTGAGTCCAAGCAAGGACTTTTTCTGAGTTCAAGCCCAGAGCCTTAGAGAGCACTTGTTAGCTTTCTGGCAGGCATAGGTCTGGCCTTGCGCTAGAGTGCTTCCACGGGCTGCCGCTGCAGGGCAGTTCATACAAATACACAAACCCATGCTTACTTTTCTAAACAGAGGTCTTAAGCACCAGGGTACAGACTATTCTATGTAATGACTCACGATTCACCCCCTGCCCTGTCCTTTTGAAAACTTAATATTTGGCAGCAAAGGCTTGAGGAGCCGCTGTGCTAGCTGATGAGTTTGAGGAGGAACAAGGCTGTGTAGATCAGCACTGCATTCAGCTGGGAAGGGAAGACCTTCTAGAATCGCTCCTTTATTTTGTCCAAGCTTTGCTGCATATGTCTGAAATAGGTATAAATGGTCTCGTTAGCAGGAACCCATGTACAGGACTCGCCTCTCCCAGAGTACTTTCTCTTGCTTGCTCTCTTTCCAGTAGTGTGTGTTCTTTACTCTTGGTGGTAAAGCTTCAAAAGGAGAGGTGCTGACTGCCTCACTCTAGCATAGCAAGTCTCATAGTAGATAGATACTGATATAAAGCTCTTCAGACTGAGGAGAAATTCAGGTGTTTTCTCTCCTTGATGAGGGCAGGTTGCTAGGTAAGAGATGACTGCCACTGTCACAGACTTCCTTGCCTCCTTCTACAGTTTTTAAAAGAAAAACTGTCACTATTCTACCTTAACGTTCTAGCCAAAACACATTCATACTTATCCGATGTAACAGATCAGATCTGTCAGGCAGATGAACTTGTGGATTTCAAATGCATGATAAGGTAGGTGTCAGTTTTCTCAGCTCTGAAGTGTTGCTGGGAATATGAACCCAGATACCTGGAGAACTTCAGAGTAAAGGAGTAAATTCTGTACAAAACCTGTATGCTTTTAGTTTTAGGTGATCTGACCATTGAAACAGGGTTTTCTGGATCACAGCTTAGGATTTATGAAGCTAAATTCCATTTAAGTGTCATGTCAGATGCTTAAGCCTTTTCCTGGACTTCATCCAGCCTCCAGGCTAGGAAGCTGTTTGGCCCAGCAGTTTAACGGGTATCTTACTGTGTAAAAGTTATCAGCACCCTGTAAAGCAGATTAAGTAAGCCAAGTTCTCTCAGATGCGCAGAAAAATTCCCTTAACCTCCTGAAGCCCTTTTACATTTACACTGGTGTATCTAGATCAGATTCCCCCCAATTTAATTAATTTCCTTTGACAAGCTCATTCATAACATTTCTTTGGTAAGTGGCAAAAGAAGAGCTAATTACTATATGTTAATGATGTATATTCATGTTTAAAGAAAATGTTAACAGATTATGTTTTGAGACTATAAGAAAGCTATAATGGGGAGGAAGAAGGTAGCTTGTTAACACCTAAAGCCAGTCCCAGCATGCTGTGTTTGCCTGGCTCTGATGCATGTATATGGCAGGGATCTGCCAGATACAAACCGTTACCTCTCTAAGTATGCTTTCAATGCACTCCAAGAAATGGTAGCCCTGCACACAGCTTCGTAAAGAAACTGTATTTAAGTTACTTGATTCCTGAGAAAGCACAGAGCTCCCTTCTATGCAATGGGCTGTCTGGAGATTGTTCTAAAAAGAATGTCAGCAGAAAAAGCTTCTGACCTCATTCTTATACGGAGTTACAATTAGAACATCTGAAGCTTACTGTAATGTTGGTGAGAGAGACCAAAACTGAAGGGGGAGATTCCCAATCGGTGAACTTGTCAAACATGGCTGAGAGAATTATGTATGTCGTCAGGAAAAAAAAGGTAAAATCTTGCTGTTTCACTAGCCTGCTGCTTTGCTAGACTTGTTGAAGAGTAGCAGTGCCTTTGTCTGACAGAAAGACTAAGTGAATGGTTTTATCATCCCTCAGCAGTTCGCAGTGGACTGGCAATCCTGGTAAGATCACACAGCTCAATGTGTGACACCTTGAGACATCTGAACTCTCTCCTAGTGTATATGTCTTTATTTTCTGAAGCTGACAGTGTAAGTAAACAGAAGTAACCTTCCTTCACAGTAGGAAGCCTTGCCTTCTTCAGGCTGAACAGTCCCAGCTCTCTCAGCCTTTCTTTTAGGACAGATGCTCCAGTCCCTTCATCATCCTCATGGCCCTTCACTGGACTACCTCCAGTATGCCCGTGTCTCTTTTGTACTGGGGAGCCCAGTACTGCACCCAGTATTTCAGATTTGTCTCACCAGTGCTGAGTAGAGAAGGGTCACCTCCCTTGATCTGCTGGTGATGCCTATTGCTGAGTAAGAGCTGCCATTGCCAGGGTATTTTGGGAGGAATCCAGTCTATCTCAGATGTGTTTGGCCTTTTGGGTGTTTAGAAGGAACATGTCATTCCTGTATTGCAGGCAGTCAGCTGTGGGACAGTTACTTTGCCAAGACTGAGGCATCTTTTGACCTACTCAGAATTTCACATGCTGGGGGAATTGTCAAATTGTAAAGTAAAAAATAACTGTGCAGTTTAGTAGCCTTCAATACTTAGCAGGAACTTAGGGTGGAGGTAGGAATGATAACTCTGGATATAGGGGCTTAATTTCTGCTCAAGTATCATTTTTCATAAGTGAACGCTTATGTAAAAGCCTGGTTGTTGATCAGGAGTTCAGTGATACTGGCAAACTGTCAGCTAACATAGAGATTTATGAGTTATATTGCTAACGTTTTAGAAAAGGCTGGCAGACAATGCCAGTAATGCAAATGTTGTTCATTACAGTGTCATTAGTTCATTTTCTTTCGCTGGTGTTTGGAAAAGGGTAAATGCTATTTTTACCTCTATTTAAATGGGAAAGGAACTGATTTCCTTTCTACTAAGACATGGGGAATGTGATAATATTTGTAAAAATATTATCTTATGAAAGGTTAAATATTTATCTACCCTCGTAACTTGGAATTTTTAAATGTAGATGTACATTTTGAATTACAAATCTTGATTTATTAAGGATTCTGGAAAATTCAGCCACGTGATTTTATTAATCATTAGTTAAACATTTTTTGCAGATCATTTCAAATGAAAAAGGATTGTGTCCTTCTTTAGTGAAATTACAATGAAATATCACTATCTTTGCCAACTTTGTAAACTTTGTCAGATTTTTAAAGGACCTCTGAAACCTCTGGTGCTGAGCTGAGGCTGATGTACTTAAAATGTGTTTACACAGCTCTATGTCCAGAAATTTGCTTATTCTGTAGGTGAAGTATCTAATTATACTATGATGGGACCACCAATGAATTCTTGGTGTGTGAGTGATTGAGTGACTAAAATACATAAAACTGTACTTGCAGTCATGTTATAACCTAACTTGATTTTCCCCCAATACCTATTGGTTAAACAATCATTATAATACCAGTCAGGTACTCTTATCAATTTGTGTAACTGGGTGTCTTTTCACATGGTACTATGAAAATGCAGTTAAGGCTGTGTAATGATTAACTTCTGGTTAATAAGCTGTGCTGAAAAATTATTAAGGAATGAATCAGTATAAAATGGAGCTCTTTTTGTTTTCTTTGTCAAATGAAAAGTTAAAAATAGCATGTCCAAGATATGATATTTGATAAGAAAACCCTTCATTATTTTCAGCTGTTATTTAATCAAATTTTGTCACTTTTCATTCTGAAATGTTTTAAAACACAAACTGAAAGATCTGAAAATGCTGAAATAAACATATCCTCCATTTTCAATCAAAATTATTGTGGGGGCTTAATATGGATTTATATACAGGATTAATCAAAATAAAATAATAGGGTTTGGTTATTGTATTTGTTATTCATTTGAATACATTTCCCCCTTCCATTAAATACCATTTAACTTCATTAATTTTGGTCCTTTGACATTTTAAGATCAAATCAGTAATGCAGAGTTTAGCTGATATGACTGCAAATACATGAAGAAAAGAGATGACAAGGTTCGTATAGAATCCGCAGCAGTAGGACAAATGACTCATAAAGCTTTTTATATCTCAGCACACTTTTGTATGGAATTAATGAGACAGAGCTATTGGTCTGACCATTAAAATGGATCACCTGAGATGTCTGGTTCTTTTTTTAGAAGGCAACCAGCTTTGACTCAAAGTATTTTTTGCATACATACTGCACCCTCTGCTTACTTTATAATCACTGCAGTTTCAGTTAAGAAAGTTTAGTTTGATGGGCCCCACATAAACTCGAAAATGTCCAAATTAGTAGCAACAAAATTGAAGTTAGATATTTATTTCTTTGCTTTCCTGCTTTTATTTTCCTCAATAGCATGAGCTGGAAGCGTATCACTTAAACTTTAGTCTATAAGCCGGACATTTCCCTCCTCTTCATCTAATGAATTGTCAAGTGGTTTGAGAAACGCATTGGTAGCCAAAACTGGACAAACTGCTGTTGTACTCGTGCTACAATGCCTAGAAGTCCGGTTCCTGGCTCTGGGATGAGAAGTTACGATGCTGGCCCCTAGGGGGGAAGGAGGACCCTCTCTGCACCAGGAGGACTCAGACTGGTTCCCTGTTCACCCCATGAGAGACCTAACGCGAAACCGGTGTTTTGAGCTGGATGCAGGGTTGCCGGGTGGAGGTCCGGCAGGCTGCGCGCTGTGGAAGACATTGCTGGTCCAGCCTTTGGGCTGGTACCTCCAAAGTTATATGGCCCGGGGGGAAACAGCTGAGTGACGGAGGCTGGAGGGGGGACTCTGCCCAAGTACTCACCTGCCACCTTATTCGCCGGATCTCCTCCGGCTCTGCAGGTGCTGCAGCTGAAATCTCTTCCTTGTATTTGAGAAACTCCAGGCTCTTTGAATGATTTATGGAATTATGTAAAGCTGTAAATCGTCTGCTACAGCTAAATGCAACAATGATACTGTTTGTATAATAGTTTGCGTCAGCTTTGCTTGACCACATCTGGGTCAATGCTGAATTGCTGAACGACTGAGTAATGGCTGTATGGAGAGCGTGACTGAAATAACACCGGGCTCCCTGGCCACGGAAGAGGACTGTCCCAGCTTCCTGGTTCCCAAGGAATTACCAGAATTCGTATAAACAGAGCCACCAGAGCTTCAGTTAACCTCTAACAAAGTGACCTCCTTTGAAAAAGCTAAATAAAACCCCCAAGACTTACCAGAAGCAATGTCCAGCTGACGTCTCCGTACGGAAGAACATTCCCCTTCACAACACAGAATACATTTCCCTCCCACCCACCACCATCAGTGTCTGGGCCAGAATGCCAGAAAAAAATCAAGAGTTCATTCTCGTTTTTCAGTGGCAAGCTTAAATCGAAAATTCTTCAGTGTTTTTGTGGCTTGAATTTTTCTCCTTAGCCTCTGAATTTTGTATTGGTGTGAAAAGAGGAAATATTTGACTACCATGAGGTGCTCTATTTAGCTTTTTCCCAGCTGAGAATAGAAGTGAAAGTGCCAGAAAATGTGTAAGAAATATTGTACTTGGTGAAATTTACAATCTAATTCTGTAAACTAATAGACACTTGGTTAAATATAACATTTGGATGAGCTTTTGGTTTAGAATAAAATATTTGACCTGTACGAGGGATGTGTATGATCTAATGGGTGCATGCTAAGACTAGCCTTTGACAAAACAAACATATTTTCAAATGGTCCATTAGCTACCCATATAATACCTAATACCTAGCAAAACAGTAAGTCTGAGACTGAATGAGTGCAGATTATTTCAAAGGCATGTCAATAAAAACTTTTCCAATGTAACACACCACCCTACATTTTTTTTGTACACTATATATGTAACATAGGCAAATTGTTTTAGGAACATTTAAAGAGCTTACGAGAGACTAGTGGTAATGCTATTTTTAATGTGGACCTTTCTTTGTATCCAGAAAAATCTGTTACCTAGAAGAAAACCACATTTTTTTAACATGACTTATAATTAACCATGCTCTCAGTTGCGGTTCTCTTTGTTATTTACTATGTGCTAAAAGATTGCTTCCTCCAGAACTTTTCCAGGATTGAAGTCTTTTTCCAGGATCAGACCGAATTCTATGCAATCAATAGGACAGAAAATTTGTATTTTCTGTTTTCTCCCTTTTTAGAAACACTTCTAGAGTTCTGGTACTTCACCCTTCTCCAAAAATTCTTCAAGATAATCTCATTTTCTTCTAAGGTTATGTTAGTTTCTTTTCTCTCCTAGAATGAAATTAATCAGATCCAACCAATTTGAAGGCATTCAATTCTCAAAGTATTTTTTCATTCTACTCTAGAGAAAGACCTTTGTTCTTTGTGACTGGAGTTAATTTTGATAGCAACTAGTCTGACCTACCCAGGGAGCACTATTGCAAAAGATTAAAAAAAGCATCAGGTTGGCTGGCAGTTTTTCCTTTCAGTGCGACTATAGACGAACACTTCCATTGCTCTGTTTGCTGCTTAGGAACTCAGAAATTGCATCCTGGTACTCTCACAGTATTACTCTCATTTAGATTTTTGCCTTGCCTTTTCTGATATTCACTCAGCATGGTTGGATTGTTTTTTAGTACTTGTTAGCAATTTCATCTTGTTTCCACTGTCTGTGTGTTTGCTTCCTGTGCTGAAGGGGAATGAAGACACCTCTTGGAGCTTGACCATCATTTGAACATCAGTAAGAGCTAAGTGCTTAAATTTTCTGCAGTCCTTCAAAACAGGTATCATGAAATGCCAAATGTCAGAATCTTCCTGTTATACTGAATGCAATCCTGTGGTCATGAGGATAATTTTAAAATTTTGCTATGAATAGATTTTCCCTCCTTGGAAAATGCTGATATCCAGAAATAACATTGTGAAAAGTCCCAATATGGCACATTTCCTAAACTGGTCCATTATGATATCTACATTAGACTAAAGTTTCTATATACAGTCTTGGGGGCTTCTTCACATCTTTGTAGAAACTAGTATTCCTTACAGCATGGCTGCCAATTAAAAAAACATAATAGAAACTTCCTGACCTCTCTCTCTGGAGCAACAGAGATTTCTTTTTTTCTTTTTCTTATTCTTTGCATGTGGTATATACTCTCTTACTCAATATGAAGACCTCATATGTTGTGAATTCTTCAGCTTTTCCTTTAAATAAGAAGGCAAGCAATGTCTTTTATAGTTTTCCTCTTTAACAAGATAGGACGAGGCATGAACCACACATGGTCATAATTTTTGCACATGTAGTGTGTATATAAAATAGTTGTATCTGTGACCTGTAAGTATTTTTTGAGGCCATGAGGATTTGTTGTTATTATTATTACACTGAAGATAATACTCTTTACCAAAACCAACAGATATAATGCTTTTTTATTATTAATTATGTGTATACGATGTTGGCTATCTTTCTTCATACAATTTCAAATTATAAACACTCCTTCAAACATTTTTACATTTTTACAGCTAGTTAAAAATTGAGACTGTCTAAATGTTTTGGCAATGAAGTCTAAATACTAAAGATTAATTCTGACACTGGATACCTTAAAAGCCTTTGATGAAGATAGCCGAATACTGTTCACTCTCTGCATCAGGCTTACGTTCATTACAGTGTCTCTTCCTTTTTTGGGTGAAGAAAACTCACTCAGGCCAAGTGAGACAAAACAAATTCCCAATTTAGAAAATGAAATATCCCCTGGACAACTCAAGTGTTTTTGTTACTTACTGAAAAGGAGATTGAATTCACTATAGAGAGCTTCACTCTCACGCAGATTTACGCACGGCAGAAAGCCTTATTACCCAAGCTTAGTGTGCCAAAGGTTTTCTTGTGGTCCAGGCTGGCTGTATCTGCAGGCGGAGTGCACGCAGGGTGATCACACCAGCAGCTGCACGTCCACTGGCTTGTAGAAATAGTCAGAAAGTGTTAGATAATGCTTACATGAACACATTCATGCCAGTCTGTAAATCACTCAAAACTGCCATTTCAGCTAGCACCAAGCATGGTGCATTTTCAGCTCAGACCAACTTGTGCATCGAGTCCAACCTAACTACTAACAAAAAATATAATGAAACAAGCAATCTAACAATATTGAGGCTGAGCTAGATTAGAGGTTACAGATATGTTTTCCAAGTGAAGCTTGAGAAAGGAGATATGACTTTAGCAATAGGGACATACATCATACAATGTAACCTGCCATGAGTGATGGGATCAGTGCTGTGGTTTCTGCCTCCCTCTCTTTTGCTGCAGTATTAAAAATCTATCCTGGCAAAAGAAGCCTAGGGCAAAATATTACCCCAGAGTTTTCTGTCAGTATGTTGGAAGTATCCCTGCATATGAAGATTGTACTGGATGATCTGGGATGTGTGGTCTCTACTATGTCTCTGGCTGACTACATTACAGTGTGCCTGAAAGTACCCCTCTAATCAAGCAAACATCATGTCTTCATCTCTTCTGGTGCAGACTTGTAGGATTCACCTATCCTTAGACCAGGCTCTGGTCACCTAACTTCTTCAGCTGCGTTTCACCCCAAGACCCTTCCTTTTGTGCTTTTGTGGGTAGAGATGGATTTTAACCGCGTGGGTGGGATCTGCAGTCTTTGCAAAGTCTTGGTCCCCTGCTTGTCCACACTGGCTTACCTGATACAGCACATCACTGTTCTCGTGCACGTGTATTTGGGTTTCCTTCTATTGGAAAACCTGGCCTTGTGAGTTGATCATGTACATTCAGGTTTTGTCCCAGTTTCAGTAACACTGTCACAAACATGCCCTCAGGTCTGGAAAGACAAAGCTCTCCCAGGTTGCCCAGTTCAGATATATGTGTGATGTTCTCCAAATCAAAGCATTGCTTAATTTTAACAGCAGAAAGAAGGTCTAGTGTAAGAGAAAAGTGTTAAAAAATAGATGGACAAACATCTATTGTGTTGAAAGCTGCAGTAGATAGTAATGTTTAACGAGGCAGGTCTCCAAGAAGAAGCTCTGTGTGGTCTTGTGTGATTGCCTGGACAGCCTTGTGCTGCTTTCTTATCAAGCCTAACCACGTGTTTTCTCAGCCTGTAGGCTTTTTGACTATGCTGTTAGCTAGTAGCCGTACACAAGTGAATGAATCTGCTTCAGGGATGCCGTACCGTATGAGGACAGTGGTTGTATCCATGTTGTTCAGAGACAGCTTCCTTTACAGTGGATTGCTCATCCACACAGTGCATGAATCCAAGCTTTCTCTCAACCTTGCAATTCTTTGGTCTGTGCCTTTCAGTCCAGAGTATCAAAACCAATGTGAAGTTGAATGAGGGCAGGTGATGAATGTCATTGCATACGGTATGAAGTCACGTAAGAGGTACTGAGGCTGGAAAGCCCACTGGATACTTGGACATAGGGCAGAGGGAGCATACCTTGTATGCCAGCTCAGTAGTGCCTATAGACTGAGGACCCAGAGTGAACTATCGGCTGGCAATAGGCAATTTTTGTCTTAGAAGGAGCTCCAAAGAAACTCTAGGCGTAGACAAACACTTCTATGCAATGGACAATCAGGGAACTCAGAGACACCTGCTGAGATAAGTTTTTGATTGCATAGAAATACAAAACAAACAGTGTATAGTCTGCTTACTAGTGGCTTTCCAGTTATCCTATATTGTTTACTTTTTTTTTTTCTGTAACACCATTCATTCAACCTACCTAACCCCACCATAAAAATTGCCATAACCAGGCTGCATCCAGTATTTATAAATTGTTCCTTGTCCATCACCTGACTGAAATCTGATATGATCACCTTAATGTCTTACAAGTATTCTTGGAAACATAGAAGTGACGTACCACCAAGCTGCTAAGGGTATCTGATGTGGTGAAAAGGATGATTGGGTTAGAAGGAAAAAAAAAATCCTAAGAGTGAAATAGCTGGGTCTGTTTCAGGGAGTTCTGGAATGCCGTTATCCAAAAGAGATACTCTTTCTTTGGTAGAAGCAACATAAGTAAATCAGATTCCCCAGTTACCCTGCTGTTTCAGTCAGTCATTCCCTCAAAAAAAAACCCTGAACATGAGTAATTGACATCAAGCTGTGTTTCAACTAACTGCATCTTAGACCATAACCCAAATGTTCCCTTTCTCCCTTTCTGGTATTTGAAGGCCAGTCAATTCTGCAACTTTGTATAGGTGATAGTCTTAACTACAGACCTTCCTTTTTCCTGGGCCCTGTAAAGACCGTGAGCCATAATCTGTCTATTTCCTGTAGAGCAGGTGACAGATTTAGGCGTCCACCTCAGTTTCTGAGTCCGGGAGGAGAGTGACATAGATCCAAACCACCCACCCTTCAGGACCTCCCACCCACAGCTTCCTTTGTTGTAGTTAGCGAGTGCTAGGAGCAAGACGATCTGACATATCGACCCACTGACACCATGTGTTTAAAAGTTTTATTCAGATTCAGAGCCACAGCTCCTCCTCTTTAGGTAATATAATAAATTAAGATTGGAGAGACAGTACAAAAAGAAAGGAACAAGACTATGATGTAATCCTGCCTCCACTAAAATTAATGACAAAATTCCCACCGGTGTCTGCAGGGGTAGGATGTCTCCTCCTAGATAATATCCACCTACTGTCTCTAATCAAACAGCTGGTAAAATCTTTGTCCCAGCCATACTGGTTGCATCGCCCAAATTAAGCTTAAGTGACCTATTCTTCTGGTACTGTGTGGGTCAGTTAATGAGTGCTTCCACTTCAGCCCTGACGAAGGGCTTGTGTACCTGAAACCTCATCTGTTACTTGCAGCTATAGCCATTGCCCAAAGAAAAATCTCTTGCTTTCCCATAGATTTTTGGAAGTGACAAAGAGAATAAAAAAGCAATAATGGTATCATAGTGGGAAACATAAATAATTAAATTACAGAAGTAACGGTTTATCACATTGAATAGTGCAGAGAAACGAACGTAGGGGAATCTCTGCTGTGTACTAGGGATGAGGTTAGTTAACCTGATCATGATGTTCTTCCATGTTCTGAGAGTATTTCTAAGGTGCTGGGCTTGTGTATGTCATGCCATCACCCTCATGTTCAGGTGATCCTGGGTTATACAGGGATTTCCTCCCCACCCTGAGGTTTCCCTGAGGCGGACACGGTGACCAAGGGGGAGGAGAGTGGAGCCAGGTCAGCTTCTGGTAGTGCCTCACCACCCATGAGTGAATAAAAGAGCATCCAGGAATAGAAGACATTCAAAAAGTCTGGTTTGTATCTTCAACGTTTGTTACTCCTTACTTGGCAATTTTCCCCTGCAAAAATATTTTAATAGCATTCACACAGAAACCACAAAGTGTTAGATCATAACCTCACAATCTGATTAGGTGGCAGTGTGTCAGCAATACCAGAAGGTGAGTCATAAATGTCACCAACTAAGCCCTGTCATGATCCCTGCTGACCTGGAATTTTGGATAGGGAGAAGACAAAAGATCCAAAAGAGCTGTTTAGCACTGAGTCTAGGATCTTAGTGCTGAAGGTGTCATCATTGCCGGTGTAATGTATTTTAACTATTGAAACAGAATCTACCATAAAACTATCCTTGAGCAGGAGGAGAGCCCATGATTAATGGATTTATTGGGTTCTTTAGCATTCCTAGGCCACAGGCACATAAGTAGCATCTGACTCTGGTTGCTTATATAAAATTTAGAGGGGTTTTTTTTTCACTTAGCACTTCAGAGTGACTGGTTGGTGTCCTAAGCTCATCTGAATCATACTATAGAACTGGGCTGCAAATTTTGACATTTGAGTAGACAGTTGAGTACACAATTACAAACGGCACAAAACTATCCACATGGTAAATTCATGGTAACTGTGTACATGGCCTGTATGGATGTATGAGGCAGACACAATCTAAAGATTCCTGGCAAAGAGACTGTAGATGCATATACTTTGGACATATGGTTTATTATCTGTCTATGATCAGCTAATACAGCCTGATTTTCTCTTGTTATTTCAGTCAGCTGTGCTCCTACTCACAGGCAGTTCTGGCTGTGAAATCAGAAGCCTAGGGGCTTTCTGAACTTTGAATCTCAGGGTCTAGGTGCCAGAACCAAATGACTGGAAATGGTTTTCTGCTGCCCAATTCCTGGGGGCAGCCCTGGTATCCTGGCTGCCAGGGGATGAAGAATTTCAGACCAGTAAGATTTTCAGTGATGAAACTGAAAAGAATGCTGAATTTTATACTCATCTGCTGCCACACTTCTACTGACATAACTCTACTTGATTCATGAGGAGTGCCAACAATTACATGAAATAGTTTCTCATTGCACTGGTGTTTGAAAAATGCATTTAATTTTGGGACAAGGAGGGAAACATATAGGGACATTTCCAGATAATAAGAAATTTTTCACAAGTGCAGCTGAGTTTTTAAGTGTTTTTTAGAGCTCTAGCTGACTCTGCTGGAGTAGGGGGTTTGGACCAGATGACCTCCAGAGGTCCCTTCCAATCTTAAACATTCTGTGATTCTGTGATTTTATGAACCACTTATCCTGAACTATTATGGCATCATTAGGAAGGCAAAAAAAAAAAAAAAAAGTGGCAGACCTATGAGGCCATCCACAAACTAAATCAAAGTCAATAGTTTGTTCAATACCAAAATAGATCTCCAATCATACAGATGTTTCAGGAAAGTATGAGCAAGTTCATTACTGTCACATTAACAGGGATGTTCATCCTCGTTATAGCTAAACCAGCTGTCTTTTCTGCTGAAGGAGTAATTGATGGAATATGCCTGCCTAGTCCGATGGCAGCTAAGCCAGAAAGGGGAAAAAATATGGGAAAGTGGCTCTGAGGAGGGTGTGAGAGAATTACTGTGGGAAGGTACCATTTGCCTGGGCAAAGCATTATGGACTGTAACAGTGGGGAACAATCCAGCCTTGGCAAGTAGATCAATAACATGATCTAATAAGACTTTTCCATCTGTAATGTCTCTGATCTGCAGCTGGAGAAATAATAAATACACATCTGATGTACAGCTGTTTTGTTCCAGACTCGGTTCTGTTTGGATTGTGGCATGACATCTCCCTTGCTCGTGTTTTCAGAGTCCTTTCCAAAGATTGGAGATGGAGAAGAGTCCACATTCAGGTATTGTCCCAATAGAGTTAGGGCATATTTGGGACATGCATGAAGATCCACTATCTTGGAAATGCTCCTGGGGCTTCTGCAGACTTGTACGGGAGGAGTGTGCCTTGCAGTGGTCACATGCACTTTTGCCAAGGTCTTGGCACTACAGAATAAGCCTTTCCAAAGACAACCTTATCCATACCCAATTCATATGAAAATGCAAAAGGAAAAAATACAGCAATAAACACCTTGTTTTAAAAAGGTCTTTCCCAGGATTCCTCTTTAAAAATTATACTTCCTGTATTTCCTCTCTCTGACCAGCTGGGATACAGAAATGAGTTATCATTCTGCCCTCCCTGGAAAGAACAGTCTTTCCCGATTAAATCAGAGCTGGTTTTTTTCTAGCGATGGAAGAAAGGGGCTCAGCAGTCTCACTCACCACTCCACCTGTATCTTCCAGCGACATACGGGCACTTTATAATCCAGGTCTTCATAAAAGATAGAAACAAGTCCTGCTAAGTCCTCCAGACAAATGCACCTAGGCGTCTGTAGACAGATGGATCTGTACTTGCCATTGAGAACTGCAGGCTCTGGAGGCGTGCCCTTCATATATTGTTGTGTTTCACCTGGATTATATTAATGGTGAAGGACAGAAAGGTATTTTAGTGACTACCAGAGGCTTTAAAATGTTATCAAAGCAGAAAATACACCAAAATTAATATGTCACAAATTTATTCCCACTTGAAAAGTTAAAAAAGCCCCGCCACAGGATAGGTTGTAATCCATTTTCTTGCCTCCTTCTGCTTCCTCCCCTGTTCCTGCACATACTTTATCTGTCAGTTCCATCCCATTTTCTTCCCCATCTGCTGCTCTTTTTTTGGGAGAGGAAAGCACAGACACATTCCTCCCCTATCATAATTACTGTCCTTTAAAATCTTACTTGACTGACAGTTCATGGTGGCACAGCAGTGAAGAAAGCAGATTAAAGTTAATGACTTTATGACAGTCAAAGGCCCCAAGGAGAGGCGACAGCTTCAGTTCACCCTCTAGGCAGTCCCAAGAGCTCTCATTCTCCCCTAAACGCTGTCTAGCTCTCACCAGGGTTAAAAGCTGTCCTTCCACCAAAGCACTATGACAGTAGATTCTGAGGTCGCCTTTTTGAGAGAGTCCAACAGCCCAGTAAGGCTACAAGGTGTATCAATCCCATTCAGGGAGTAGCGCTCATGGTATGTGATTATGGAATTAGGGAAGGTTTTTAATAGTATTTAAGGAGAGTGATACAGTTTAAGTGTATTAGCATGTGCTAAGTGAGAAAGGGAAGCATTGGTTTGCTTCTGTGAAAGCATATTTTTTAACTAACAACTACACTAAAAGCTTAAGAATATCTAGAATTTGCTTTACTATTAAAAAAAAAATTTACAAATTAAAGCAAGCACAGTTCAGCCAAATTCTTTATTGAGTATTTGTTTCAAAACAGAAGTATAAAAGCACATTAGATAACTCCTCTGAAACTTTGGTCTGCAGAATTAAGGCACTTTGAACGCATTTTTTTCTACTCCATGGCTAATTGTTTTCCAACTTTTGTTGATAAAGGCAAACAACTTTTATGAATACAAAACTAGACTTATAAAATTGACATAATTTACAGACAACTCCACATTAGTACCAGACATTAGCAAAGCATGTTTTGATATAAAAGCTTTCAGACCTAGCCTTATTTTTGTAACACCTTTTTCCATGCTGAGTTAACTGTTTGCATGCATTTTTATTTATCCCTTTTATAATCCACTTTAATAATCAAAAGACACATTTAGGGAAAAGTGGGAAAACACTTAAGAATCTCAGTATATGTATTGGTACAGGATTCCTTTAATGGGAATGATTTTTCTTATCAATAAAGAAGGCAACATGATCTCAAATGCATTTCAAGAAGCTCATAATGTTTGCTTTTTTTCTTTTTAAGAGCTTCCATTAGCCATGTTACTAGAAGGCACTTGGATACGCAATGCAGAACAAAAAAAAGGATACATTTAATATAAGGCGTATTTGTTTGTTTAGAAAAGGCAATATTACCGGTGTCATTATGACATTAAACACGTCATGAATTTTGACTTATAAAAAGCATACAATATTACTGAACCAAAAGTGCTATGTTAACATCTCATATTTCCTTAGATTACTCTAAAAGTCACCTGAAGTGATTTTTTTCTAGAAATGATCTAATTTCATTTATATTTCTTACTTAGTGGAAATAATAATAATAAAAAAATACACTCTGTATTGTTCCCTGCTCTTCTTGAATCCAATTCTGCAAACACTTACTAGCCAGCACAAGAAGGAATCCTGGTTCTACAGAAGTCAATGGCCTTCAGCAGTTCCAGGATCCCACCCTGCATAGTGCTTACTACTCAGAGCAGTTAAAGCACCCCCACTGGGCTACTCCTCCTAGTGAGCACTCTGCTAGCAGTGAGTATCTGCAGCGTCACATCTTTTTGTGGATTCATGGTTCAGTTTACATTATGTTATCAAAACAATGTCATTTTCTAACATTCTTGTTTTTAAAAAAAGTTTCTCTTCCTCTCAAAGACCATGCTGTTAATTTGTAATTCTGTGGATTCTAGCTTGGAAGGCTTTTAGGGATAAGCTAGTCTTGTCCTCCTTCTTGCTGTTCCCCCTGGGAAAAACAGAAAAAGAACCATAATTATTACCTATAGTTATATATAATACAGTTACACTATATACTGTATTTACTTGTGAAACAGACATGTGAAGAGGAAAGATGAAGCGTGATGCTGAATCTTTCACTCTTGTGCTGACAGCTAGGAAATTACAATGATCTCTCAGCTTCTTAATTGATCAAAATAATGTAGAATCAGTGAATTACAAATCCCATGGTGGGGAATCTCACAGTGCTAGACTCCAGAGTCAGAGCTCACTTTGACAGCTTTATTCTCATCTGAAATACTGTTTGACCAAAGCACACAATCTAAGTTGTTCTCACGTAGAAATATATATAAGAAAAAAGCTAGAAACCCAGAAATTAACAATACCAAGCTTTGTTAAAATTTCTTTTTTTAAAAGCATAAATGCAACTCTTTCTTTGCAAACTCTGATTTCTTAAGGGTATTTTTTTCCCTCCTGACTTTTAATGTAACTGAGAATAGTATTTGATGCATGTTAAAATGTTTAAATGTGTGTTTTGCTTTTACCTTGTGTCCTCCTGGTTGGTTGTTCTTTCCGTACAGGTGCTTCTAGAAAATAGAAATGTTGTAGTCAGAAGTTATTTGTAAGAACCTTTGAATTAAAACTCATCAGAAATGTTGGAAACCCATTGCTGATTTGTGAAGTTTAAGGTTTTCAGTAAGCTAAGAATTTTGTCCCATTAGCATGTTGACTTGATCACCTGAAACATGAATGTTCATAATACAATTCACATATTTCTGTCATATGCAGTCATCTATCAAGTCTTACCAACATTTCAAAAGTATTTTTACATTTTAACAGTATGCATTAATCCGTTATTCACACTGATCTCCTGCAGATGGTTACATGATGTAGGCAGGTGCCAGGACGTTTTGCCCATGCTCTTCATTCAACAAACACCATCTGAGACTGTCAGGGACGTACCAGCTCAGGTTAATGTACTGCCCAGGACTCAGTCTCAGCTTTTGGCAGAGGATGTCCAGGTCTGCTGTATAGACATTACTTTAGGAATTATTTATAAGTGATATGCTTGAAACTCAACCATCACAAGATGTTGGCCACATTTCCAGCTGTCTTTGGGGCTTGATGTGTAATTGCATTGTGAGTCCACAGTATGATTCCACATTGAGAGTTCAGAGACCTCTGTTTTAATGGGTCAAGTAGAGCGAGGGCTATTGAATAGGTACCACCCTCATTAGCACATACATCTGTTTTCCAAAATACTGACTCAGTGAAGCTATGGACACTTCTTCCTCCTTCTCATCCAATCTTGAGACATTTTTAAACCAGATGTCTCCTCATTAGGAGGAAAAATATTTCACAAGCATAAGAGATAATTCTTCTGTTACTGTCACAGAAAGGTTACTGCGGTGTTTTTCCTTCTTCACAACCATAAAGTACTTGCTTCTTCACTTAACCAGCTGCAGTCAGTTGTCTTTTCATCCTGAGGTACAGGGTATATAAATGCATAGCCCTGAGACACAGGCTTCACCTCATTACGACTGAGGCTAAACACTGGGTATCTGCACCAATGTGACTGAAAATTTCAAGCTCTGTGCTGCCTGGACAAGGACAGAACAGGGTCCATCCAAAGTATGCTTTCCACACTTATATGGTGTCCATACAATTATGCTTTCAGGTAAACCTTATGGTTGAAGCTCACACCTGTCTGTCATTTTTAGTAGTCGACTTCCCTGCATGCCTTGTACTACTGAACATTGAAGTTATACGAACACTATGGTATACCTTCAGTATTTAGCATAGGCTTCAAAATTTAAGAAGTAGAAACATATTTATTTAACTTCATTCTCTACAAACCATAATACTCTTTCCTATGAATTTAGTTCAAAGGCTGACAGAATAACTTATTCTGCATTGTTAGAATTAGAATTGGAAAAGAACATACATACAAACACAAAAGAAACCTTGAACAAGCTACTTCTTAAGTTTGAATGAAGATCATTAGAAAAAAAAGATTGTTAAACTTGAAGAACAAATTCCTGGTATAAAGCCAGGCTAAGTTGTATTGGGCTCCTTTAAGAGATTTACTTTGCACCTCGACACCATTCAGCTTTTTCAAACCCAAGAGCTTCCCTCATTTAACAACAGGATAAGGATAGAGAAATTCCAAGACCCTGTGAGACATTTTTTCAACCCCAGAGGTTATATTCCCTCCACCCTCCACCCACTTCACCCTTCACATCAACAGATCACAGTAACACTGACAACAAATAACTCAAGGTAAAAACAACTCACGTGGTCTTCTTCTGGATGTGCTGCTTAGAGAAAAGGCAATTCTTACGCTGCGTATTCCTTCAAATGTTTTACCTAAGCTTTGCAGTTAGACATTTCCTTTTGTCTACTATGCTTGCCAAATCTTTTAGTTACTTTTAGCCACAAGATAAGCCTCAATGTTTTTCTCTGCAACATCAGTGAAAGAATTCTTTTCCAAAATAATTATAAAACTCTTCTTGCTAAAATACTGGCTTCAGACTCAAGTAATTTTTGTGAATAGATACTATAAAACCCCACCTGGAATGATCACTTCAGACAAAGCAGTCTTAGTGATACTGGATTTTTAGACAAACTAACCTTCCAGATGGACTTTCTTGATTTCTCTCTCGATAATCTGTGGCTCTCCCTCAATTACTTTAGTAACCTTGGTGTACTCAGTTCCAGCTATGATAAGCATCAAAAACAAATGAGTTAAATCTGGCATAGCATTTTTCCATATGCAAGGAGCCTTCAGTGGAAACAATGTCATTTTGGGGGTGTAGGTGTATGCAGGCCACCATGTTATTCATGCCATAAGGTCCTGCTGATTTTCTCAGCCCTGCCACAGGTGATTCCTTCTCCAGGGCTGAGAGTCATTCATCGCAATCTTGGCTTGAAGTTCTGTTTCAGCAAAGACTGCCAATTCTAGTAAGCGGTGCTGGATGTTCTACGAGTAGATTACAGCCCATGTGAAATAATTCTTTTACTTTAGGCAGTGGTAATACATTCATTTGTGACTGGACTTGGGTTTAAATGCTTAGGAAATTTTCAGTAAAACATAAGTAATTTGATGTAGACTATAGGGCCATAAAGCATTATCACCAACAGCCATAAAGCAGCATGTGTATCTGCTTTTGTTGGCTAAATGTATGGTAAGGTATTATTATGGCAGCCAAGGGTAGCTGACTGGATAAATCATGGAAAAGATAGAGAAAAATCAAATTAAAACAGACAAAACTGCCTATTTGGTCCATTCTGTAAAGCAAGGTGCTTATGCAAACTAACATATAATAGCAAGGAAAAATAGCAAGAATTCAAGAGACAATGTTGTGTTTTTCAAATTTACTACGAGGAAACTATTTATCTCTTTTCCATACACCTATAGGATCACTGTAAATTGTATCCTTACAGATTATGTCTATTTAATTGTATACCTCTGTAACTGAAAATGATTACAATTACAATTGTAGTTAGATTCTGGCATCAGACCTGTCACCAGAATTTTGAACAGTTCTTCAGATAAAGTTTGATCCTGCTCTTTACTGCCTGGTTGACATCAGTAGAACATAGTCCAGTATATGGTGGGATTTTCTGGCTATAATTCCTTTCATTTTCAACTTTCCTTTTAAATATTCAACATTGAAATAGGCATCTCCAGAGGGGAGCTCTTTTCACATAGCTGGGACATCTAAGATGAAAAACCCTCTGAAAGTTCCTATTTCTCTCCAATGATTACAGGCAAATCCTAGCTTAGATGTGTAAAACTAAGATTTAGATGTTTAAAACAGAAGAAAGAAATACAGTCAACAGTATTCATAGCCATATCTTGGCTTTTCTCTAAGACTAGCCGTATCATCAACTAGCATGGTTTTGTTTGGTGAAAAGCAGACATCACTAAATTTTTTACTTTACTGAAGTCTAAGTCACATCCACAGAATAGTGCTTTTGAAGGGCTACAAGATTTAGCTCAGTGAACACAGAGCTGGCTGTGAGCTACTTCACTGGTATTCAAGTTTGTAATTTACTAAAAAGTGAACATAAACTGATGTGGCTTCAGTTCATTTATGCCAAAAGAAACATCCGTACGTATTTTTGAGCTTCTGACTCAGATTTACACTAACATTTACTAAAACCACAACACTTGAATTCTTTTTTTATTCCCCATTGCTATTATAGACAGTTTTTCTAATCTACATTAAGCAGAGAACATTCCAAATTCATAGATGAAGATTAATTTCATAAGCACAAGTTCTTTTACCAGTTTTCTACAGCTACTGGTTATATATTGCCAAAACTGTTAGAATTAAGAGAGCAAGAAGGAAAGAAAACCATTCCTTGGAATGCTATATTTGAAGAGAATTAAAGTTAATGCCTTGATATCCATCACCTGTAAGCACTAAAAGAAGGATGCTAAACATGCCTTTAATTATTAACTTGAGGGCAATGAATATTCATTTCTGCAGAACTGATAAGTAAGATGAATTTGGCCTATTACAATATTTTCCACTTCATAAGTGTTTTTCACAGATTTAAATTTGATGAAAGAGAGTTCACTGCTAGTGGAATAAATCTTCATTGCTCCCCTGAGTTTTAATTAGATAACTTTTTAAAGACTGAAAAAACCCAAATAATTGTTTTTTTCATGATAAATATCATAAAAGAATTGATTAATCAAACTTTGGTGCTTATTTCCATTTCACAGACATCTGGCACTTCATATACGGCATTCTGTTTTTTCTCCCATTAAAATTACACTTCTGCTAGGTCAGTCTTTAAAATGTTGAGATCAACATATCTGAGAGGGGTTTCAGTTATCATAACCTGTTGCAAAAAGGTTAGTTATAATACACTGAATTACCTCCCTGCAGAAGTCTTTTGATTTCTTCATCTTCAAGCAAATGACCATCACCTTCAATAAATTTGGTCACCTTGGTAACCTCTGATAGGATACAGGTTATGGCAAAAAGTTGATTTACAGAAAACATTTGACAATCGTGTAAAAGCATATTACTGAATTAATCCTGTCATAGCATTTTGCTAAATTAGAAAATTCATCTCTTGTGATATTAAATTCCATGTAAACACTGAAAACACCATGTTTTGTGGTGAACATACCATACTATATATTAGACCCAGGCAGCCTCAACTCTTGAGCTGACTGAAATGTGAAGATCAGAGACTTAAACCAGAATGTTAGATTTGGACATTTCTTAGGTTCTGAGGTTTAATCTCCGGGTATAATTTTGCAGTATGAGCACCTTTGCTGAAAACATGGAGTATCCATTCAGTAATTACTTAAGTAATATTTTTTTTTTTTTCAAAGAAGAAAACAAGGATACTAACCGTCTTCAAGCAATTTCTTTAACTTTTCTTCATTGTCTGAACCACCTGCAGTAATTCTGGTATATTTTATTTCAGGACCTGGAAAAAGGATGTGTGTAAGACAGTGACTTCAATCAGATCTAATAGGATTCCCTTTCAAGTTATTTTTTCCTATTTAATGCTTAGGATGGTTCCATGGTTGACATGCCTTAATCTGCTTTTATGATCATTTTATCTTTCACTGTGTCCCAAATTAAACTGAAAGACGGTTACAAATAGTATTTAAAGCTATTCAGAAAAGTACTTTGACAAATTTAAAATACTTATAGTAAATATCTGATTACATTCTTAAAGTAAGACACAGTTTTAAACAATTTGGGGTCATAGATCAGGTATTTCCTGAGTGCAAAAAGAGTCTGGGTCCACTGTTGTAAATAGACATTGGTTTTATTACTGCTATGAATCATTTGAGAGCTTAATATTTGAGATTCTTTATCAGTTTCTACTACAGAGAGAAGAGTAGGAAATAGCAGGTCTGAAAGGCTGGCATTTTACATTATATTGACCAGTTTATGTGGGATATTAATGAAACTTGAATTTGAGAAATAAGAAAATGGTATTTTATTTTCTCCCCCATAAATTCTGTTTTGAAAAATAGTCCCAAGTTTATTCAGAAACCACCAATGTTTTTCATTCGGTTTTCTTCATTGTAGTCAATAGTTGTACGAGAATAACTTAAGCCTGGTTCTTTATTTCCCTCTTGCTTGAATGACTTCTTGAACTGAATTTTAACATTTTCTAAATAAGTTGAATATTAAGACTTTCTGCTAAGTCAATGTGTTCCTATAACACTGTCTTTCCCTTACAACTGCTCTGGCAGAGAGAATTTTAATGGCAGCATTTAAAGTGATATTTAACCAAGGGGGTCAAAATGTGTTAGCACGGAATTTGTGGCTGCTTAAATACGCCTCACTCCACTTTCCAACTTCTGTGAAGTTTCTAGGATTCTTAAAGAAATATCTCTGTAGTAGGTGAAATATAATTAAAATTGGCCAGAGTTTGAAAGTTACTGCGGGAGAAAATCAAGGGACACAGATGCACATTAATTGTGTCTTGTATTAGCTGAATACAAATGTCTAACTTGTGCATGTCAGATCAATTGAGGCCCCTCCTTACAGAGAAATTCTTTTTCTGAGATGATTGTCAAGGGAGCCTGGGATAACAAGCAAAAGTAGGTATCTACACACTGAAGGTCTACCTTTGGTCAAATGAAACCTACCCGGAGATATAAAACCCCAAAGTTCACCAAAAAAAACCCAAACAAACCCAACCTAATAAACCAACAAACTTCCTTCTACAGCAAGGCACACTAAAAAAAAAATAAAAATGCAATATAATCAGTCTCATCCTGAAATGGCAGCAAGAAGCTTGCAAAAGCAGACACTTTGCAAATACGTAAAAAAAAGACAAGTTTTCATTGTTTTGCATGCTTTTTAATATTGTTGCCATTTCTGTATACGTGTGTATTGCACACATGGCCAGAATTTGAGCCATACATAGGCAGTGGGAAACATTAGGGAAAAATTAATCTCTCCAGGAAACGCAGTTTAGGCATTAGGACAGAACTTAAGATGTGTTACTTTTGTATGTAATGGTGAACTCTACTAAGTATGAATAGCTCAGCATAATTTACCTTGAATAATTCTTTCTTCTGTTACTTTTTTCTCTGTCACTTCCACAGGTCGCCCATCAATTATTTTGGTGTATGTTTTAATAATTGGTTCTACAAGGATTTTTAAATTGAAGACATTAATCAAGTGATGAACAGTGTTACAAGTGCTGTTTCTGAGATGCTGAAACTCACTGAAGCACCCAAGGAAATACCATAGCATATTTTACGAAAAATAAAAAAATGTTCAGAGGAGACCAGGAACCTGAAGCTTCCTCCAAATTTAGGATGGTTAAATGCTGTTTTTCCTTTAAAAGCACCCTAGAGGTGAACTTCCCAATGCCCCTAGCAAAGATGAATGCAAAATTTACCTCTCTGTGATAAAATTGCCTTTCTATCACAGAATCACATAGTGCATTTTTTACTTCAGGACAACAACCAGCAAATAATTCTTAACTGAGACATGGTATGTCAGCATGCAGAGCATTTCTAACACTGTCTTGACTGTAGCTATGGGACACGGGTAGGCAAAAATGCCAATTTTTTGAAATGCATGAGAATTGGGAATGAAATGATGCAATGAAATTACAACACTTTCAGAAGGTCTTGTTAAAAACAGAACAGTTGTCTCACATATAACATGAATCACCTACATAAAGTAGAAACTGACTGGGAATAGTGAATGTTTCAAATTTTAACTAATACAAATTGAGTTGCTGAAAGCATACTAACCTCCATGAATCACTTTAGTTATTGTCTCCCCTTCACTGACTATTTTGAACTCAGGTTCCCCTTCAATTAATTTAGTGAGCTGTGTGATAGATGGGTCTGTGACATAGGAAAAAAACAACATGTTACAAATAGTCATAAAAATATTTATGGTATTCCACAGGGCTGAGATGAAGCTAGCATTATCCCTCCTACCCTATATAACCTAGATGAATATAATGGAGAATTTTGTAAATCTGAGAAGCCATTTGCAGCAATGCTGTACAATCTTGCACTTTTTCCCATCCTATCTCAAATTTAGATCCTATTGCACACTACTTACAACTTTATTTTTTTTTTTTTTTTTATTACTGTGTATCTGACATTTTTAACATTTGTTGACAAGTCTCCAGCAAAAAGCAGATCCTCAGCAGCTGAAAGGAAGTCTTCGCCTGTACATATACTGGTAAGAAGCCTACTCTGAGGCGTTGCTGAAATCTTATAGCTATTGTTCCACCAGTGATCAGCATGCAAACTATTCTGTGAAAACTTAGAAAAGAACTAGAGAAAGGAATGTTTGTAATGTTATTTCCTACTAACTGTATAGATATCCAAGAAGAAACTAGTTCTTTTAATCAGAATTCCCTTACGTTATTTTGGGCTTTTTTTTAATTTATTGTTTGGGGATTTTTTTTATTTGGTCTATTTTTTATTTTTTTTTTTAAGCTACTAAGACTTGGCCAGTGGTCACCCAGCTTAAAGAAAAAAAATAAAATTAATAAACTTCAGAAATCAACTGGAATGGCTGTAAGGATATTTGTAGCATTAGTGGCTATCATTCTTTGAGTTGCATGGGAGAGGTCATCTTGACTTCAATAGCCAAACAAGCCTCTTAATCTTGTGCAATCCCTACAGACCACACTGATACAAATATACCTCTGACTGACATGCTGGAGCAGCAGATACTAAATAAATTAGGAACATACCATTGATGCAGTCAATTAACAGGAATAACATGGTTCTTCTGTAACAAGTGTTACAGCCACATCTTATACTTCAGAAGTTGCTGTAACACACACTTCCCTTATTCCCTATTCAGAGTTAGAAACTTAACACAGTCCATCTATCTCATTGGCCTTAAAAATCCCTTAAAAATTTTTCTTTATATGAATATATGTAGAAGTCAATACTGCACAGATTTCTTTTTTAAAAAAAATTACTGATCAGGATTTTAATAATAGCTTTTTAAAATGTGTTCTTGGTCTTAATTGTTGAAAACAGTACAATTCAGGTTAACTAGTGACCTTCAATAGTTACAAATCCAAGCATATATATTTGTTTGCTTTTGCAACAGAATATGATTGTATAAGTTAGACTTTAGAGCAAAAGAATTCATTTATTTGCTGCAGATGAGATGATATGATAGGATCATAATGATGCCCAGTTATTATAGAGTTCTATTCATCTACTCTGAGTTTTAAATAGCTGAACAACCAATTGCATTTTCTTTTATTTTCTAACAGGTCTGGCTGAAAAACATTCATAAACATTTTAAAGAAGCAATCTTACAAGATTCATTCACTTGCTCCTGTTTTAAGTTTAGAGGCATTTTTGCATGTTGAGAACCCATTAAATACCAATATACATTGATAAAAGTGATGAATATTCATGAGAACATGTATTTATGAATGTTTATAAATCCTTTTATTTATTTTTAGATTTTTAAATTACTGTACCTTCCCATGTGACTGATATAACAGATATACACAAAACAAAGGTAAAGCCACAGTTTGCTATAGTGCCTAGTCTAGGACCAATCCTCTGAACATTTAATCCATTAAAATTTGGGTTTCAATCAGATTTAACTCTTTAGATCCCTTTAACTTGCATATGGATGGACAATGGAAGCACAACTCAAGTAGAAAACATTGAGACAGGAAAGGGCAGACGTCACCCTCTAAACATGGGGATAGTGGTGGTTTCTCTTTTTTTTTTTTAACTGAAATCTCCTTTCCATCATGATCTGCTAGAACTTCCTGACATATGTTGCAAAAATTAACATGCAACTTTGCAGCTTTTTTCTACAGACAGTTGCGGGCTTATGTGGTTTTGATGGGAGCTGCTGCTCACTACTGTTCCTATTAGCAAGCTCAGAAGGGCCAGAGTTGGCTTTATGGGGTCTATTTCTGAATCATCAGCAGAAAGGCTGTACTGGCCAGAGATCGCTCCCTGGAGTGTGTCCCGAAGCAGAGACACTATACTGGCAATGGAAACGAGTAACTCCTCAATACTCACTAACTTGTATTTTTTCTCTCTCTGATGAGTAACAGTTATACATTTAACTATAGAAATGCCCAGACATTTCTTTCTTTTTTTTTTTTTTGGTTTTGTTTTGGTTTTTGGTTTTTTTGTTTTGTTTTTTTACAGAGGGTTTTGTTTCAGTTAACTTTCAACTTCTAAACATTGTGTAAATCACCTAAACGATATGCCCTGTCTCTGGGTTTAACACAGAAGAACAGGTACTTTCAGAGAGTGATTCACCTTCGTCATAGGAAGATTTCTAAAATATCTTGGATGAATTACCATATGGAATCACCTATTAGTATTATTTATTGTATTATATTGACATTATTCATTTTATTTTATTTCTATTATTTATTTATATTGCTCTGTGGATCTGATTTAACGATGGAGACTAGGCAACAAATATCAGCATATATGTTAGATGGTGTCTAATCCTAAGTGGGATAAAGCACAGACAAGCTGCTGAATGAGCAAGCTCATGTCACTTCTGCTGGGAGGAAGCCCTCCCAGAAACAATGATTAATCAGTCTGGATAAAATTTTTGCAAAACATTTTTAACTGCCTTTCTCCTCAGTTGAGCTCAACCAGATTCTCCCTGAGCATTTTTATTTCAATGGGAAAGGGCAGCTCATTAGCAGTGTACCTGGTCTAGGTTTTTTAGTTAAGTTATGAATCACAAGTGATTTTGACAGTCCCAGCCCTTTTTTTTTTTTTTTCTTCAGTCCCACCACTAATTTTAAGTCATGCTTTTGCCTTGAGAAATTGAAAAAGAAAGTTTGGCTAACCGTCCTTTCCAGGCATCTGACAGATATTGATATTTAGAACTGATTGAAAACTATAGAAAAATGAAGTGATTTTTTTTTTCTTCAAAGTGTAAGAAACAAATCTACTTAATTTTTAAAAATAACTTTTAATTTAAAAAAAAGTTGTTTTTTTTTATTGAAAGTATAATTATATTTGGGACACTTAAAAGAAATGGTTTGAAAAAAAAGATTGTTTAAAAAATATTTTTTAAATGCCCATAGAAAAAGAAGAAAATCCATTTAGGGAAAACAACAGTGGGAAATCTTTTTATATAAAATATTTCAGCCAGTTCTAATTGCAATATTTGTATCTTTGCTTTTCCAGCAAAGTCCTGAACTTCCTTGAGTTGTTATGTACAAAATGCATCCTGTTAAAGAAATATATACAATATATATTTTGTATATGTATATGAACATATACAGAAATATATATACTAAGGGCATCATTTACCTTCCTTTCTGATGATGGGCTGGACGTTGCTTTCAATTATGTTAATTTCTGCAAGTATAGAAAATGGAATATAAAGCACATTCCATTCTTACAGTTTCTTTATGGTAACGATCAGTTATATTTGGTCTGGTCACAAAGATGTGGATAAAAACACAGATATTAATGGATGGAAAAGTAACTCAAAAGGATCTAGAGTATGGATCTTGGATCTAGTTACTACATGGTGGTGTATGGAAGTCACCTGCAGAGTGAGTCTGCTGTCATGCTGTTTGCCTTTCTTTGTGCCTTCTGAAACCCACTGGTCATGAAACCCATGATAATGAAAGGTACATAATAATAATAATGGCTCATACAATTCCCTGCATAAAGATTTGCACAATTCCCTGACATATCTTAAATTCTAATCTTGTCCTTTTCATTAGGGAGCTGACCTTGTAAACAGAGGAAACCCTCCGACATTCAGAGCTATTCTTACACTCGATAGAATGTCACAGAGACCATGACTGTGGTGCCCTTGGGAGATCAAGTTGTCCTTCTACACCTAACACAGACTCAAGTATTCATTGAACAACTTTAATAGATCATTATTTGACTCTTATCCATTCACAGGTAGAGGAGCCTTCACTAGTAGGGGTCCCAGCCTTCCCATTCCTGCATCCAGATAAGTCAACAGTTACAGCTTTCTCGATGTCTGACATTGACCTCCCTTGCTTCAGTTTACAGGCAGTGCTTCTCGTGCTAGTCTCACTGGCCATGGGAGATAGAATCATAGAATATCTCAAGTTGGAAGGGACCCGTAAAGACATTGAGCCCAACTCCCTGATCCTTGCAGGACTACCTAAAACTAAACCATATGACTAGGAGCATTGTTGAGACACTCCTGAACTCTGACAGACTTGCTGCCGTGGCCACTTCCCTGGGGAGCCTGTTCCAGTGACCGACCACCCTTCTTGGTGAAGAACCTTCTCCTAATGCCCAGTCTGAACTTCCCCTGACGCAGTTTCATTCCATTCCCTCGTGTCCTATCGCCAGTCACCAGAGAGGAGATCAGCACCTCTCCCTCGGCTGCCCACCGTGAGGAAGCTGTAGGCTGCCATGAGGTCACCCCTCAGCGATGAGGTCACCCCTCAGCCTTCTCTTCTCCAAGCTGAACAAACCAAGTGACCTCAGCCGCTCCTCCTAAACCTTGCCCTCGAGACCTTTCACCATCTTGGTCGCCCTCCTCTGGGACACACTCTAACAGTTTGATGTCCTTCTTGTATTGAGGCACCCAAAACTGCACACAGAACTCGAGGTGGGGCCGCACCAGTGCGGTGTAGAGTGGGACAATCCCCTCCCTCGACCGGCTAGCGATGCTGTGCTGGATGCACCCCAGGACTCGGTTGCTCCTTTTGGCTGCCAGGGCATGCAGTTGACTCATGTTCAACTTGCCATTAAGACAGATTATTCTATTTGTTGTTCCAAGAGTCTTTTAACTTCAGCGTGTCCAGTCTCAATTTTCAAAAGCCTAATGTGATGGTCTCAATTTTGACTGAGAAATTTAAGTAGAATCCTATAAAAATTTAATCATCTGCCTAAATTCCTATTCCCTCACAAGCCAAAGCTTTAGCAGGATCTTTGTCTTCTAACGGTTTGCTTCAACAGGTTGTCCTTTATATGCGGAAACTAAATGCAAATCCTGAGAAAGGCTGCAAGAGAACAAAAAAGGTTCCTTTTCTACATTTACTCCCTAAAAGAAAATGGTAAGAACAACTGCCTCCCATACAAGCCTCAGTTTTGTACATATGGGAAATAGGTGGAACAGGTATAACCTGTCCTTCTGGAAGAATTTATGAAAAAGAAAGTATCTCGATGCAGATCTTGGTCAATAGTACTTGGAGAGTCAGTACAGTACGATACTACGCCTTGGAGAGAGAGACAGTACAACTCTGCTGTGCACCAAGCACTGGACCTTGGCTAAAAACTGAAAACCAATCTTTTCCATGTGTATCTTGCCTACCCCAAAGAGTTTGAACAGCTTGCTTCAGGGTTACTTTCCTGTCACACATCTGGAAAGGGAAAAAAATACACAGTAGCACAACAGCCAGAAACATTCTACTTTTGAGTCCTTCTCTTCCTGTGCTTCATTGGCACATCTTACTTTCCCAGAAATTGTTTTCTTTTTGATTGAAAAAAAAGATCTACAATTCAAGATTGGAATTGGCAACATTTAAAAAGCAATCTCAAACCCATCTGGAAGTACTTAAAATGAACTTACTGTAAAACGTCAGTGGAATCTCTTTGAAGGCACTGCCACGAACAAACTACAAATACAGAAAAGTAATCTTAAAATTTAAGAGAAAGAGCACTTGCCTTCTAGTTTCCTAAGGAGTGTGGGTAGGATTCACTGCTTCATTGATCTAAAAGTTAGGCTATGCTATTTGCTTAGGTCCTCTCATTCATTGTTGAGGGAGAATGCAATCTCAAGATGATAGCTGAGATATATAAGGATGCCTATTTTTCTCCACAGGCTATTGAGGCTGGTGGGTTTAATGACACAGCAATTTAGCCACTCAATATTTCTTTCAGAGAGGGATTGCCTCAAGGATTTAGAAGTGATTTATTTTGCTGGAGTGATACAATGTACCTGAACCAAAGAGCAGATTTGGGCCAGTTCACACTGGAGTTATCCAAATGCAAATATTCTACAATTATTTGGTATTGAAAAACATAAATTCTAACTAGTGAGTGCAGTGTGTCATTCATAATTATACTTGGGTAACTGGGAGCTATTGAATGTGTTGTCCACTGAAGAAACAGAGGGACAGGAGAATCACTTATGAACTATAAAGTACACGGTTTCAAAGATCCCGCCAAAAAGACAAAGGGATCATTAAAGAGTACCTTAATTTGAATGTACTTAATCAACTTCTTCAGGATTGTGAGCAACTGATCATTTCCAACAGGCAGATCTGACAAAAGAAATAGGCATGTAAGAGGAAACATACAACTGTGTTCATTTTACTTTCATTTACAGTGATCAGGGGATGCAATCACTCTCAAACACTCACACCTATACATTCTTCCATATCAGTGGAAAAGATAGCCTATGACATCTTGTCTTCCATATACTTGACTATCACAGAATTTCAAAATTGCCATGGTTTCAAGCAAGGTTGAGTAGTAAGGTAAATCTTCTGTTTCTTATTCCACATAGGAATTGTCTCTTTAAAGGACTTAACTTTTTTAAGTTATTGCACCTACATAAAATGTAAAGAGATTCAGAAAAGTGTGTATAAATTCCATGAACTAATACTCACCTGCTGGATATAGGAGTTTATCAATAACATGAATGACACCATTGGTTGCCATGAGATCAGATTCTCTTGATTTCAGTTCATTAACAAGAAGAGTATCATTCACCTGGTAAAAGATGAAAAGAGAACATAAGTTATAGGGGCACGAAAAAACAACCCCAAACCCTAATGTAACATTCAGAGAAATGCATCCCATTCTGTAATGTGGATAGACATGGAATGCCAAATCCCTGTTACAAGGCCGTCTGTATCACGGAGAATTCTTCTTCAACACTTAACTGTTTTCAAGTAGAGTTTCCCTCCTTGGATGGTTTTGAGAATGTTTGTCACACCAGGCTCAAAGCCACTTCCAATGAAAACTCCTTGTGTCAAGTGGTAAAGAAGAATATTCCTGAGAGCATTTTTGTCTCCTATTTTAAAAGAAAAGGAAAGTAGGAGTAAAAATTAAATGGTAATGGATAGTTCTCTCTGGAAATTCTAAGGATTCACACAGGCTTGAGCTAGAACTAAACATAGTATGAATGAAACTACCACGAACACACACAATTTCAATCTGTTAAAATGATGATAAAGGGAAAAAAACAACTATATGACAAAAAGGCATTCAGAACATAATTATAGAATGACAGAATGGTTTGGGTTGGAAAAGACCTTAAAGATCAACTAGTTCCCACCTCCCTGCCATGGGCAGGGACACCTTCCACTAGACCAGGTTGGTCCAAGCCCCGTCCAGCCTGGCCTTGAACACTGCCAGGGATGGGGCATCGACCACCTCTCTGGGCAACCTGTGCCAATGTTTCACCACCCTCACAGTAAAAAATTTTTTCCTCATATAGTCTGAATCTACTCTCCTTTAGTTTAAAGCCATTACCCCTTGTCCTATCACTACACTCCCTGTTAAAAAGTCCCTCTCTGGCTTTCCTGCAGGCCCCCTTTGGGTACTGCCAGGCTGCTGTAAGGTGTCCCTGGAGCCTTCTCTTCTCCAGGCTGAACAACCCCAACTCTCTCAGCCTGCCTTCATGGGAGAGGTGCTCCAGCCCCCTGATCATCTTTGTCGCCCTCCTCTGGCCCCCGTCGAGCAGTTCCATGTCTTTCTTATGTTGGGGACCCCAGAGCTAAACACAATCAATCATAAAGATGCTATGAGAACTCCTATACAGAAGAACAGAAAGTGGCCAGCATTTTCCTATTTTTTCTGTATTATTTTCTCTTACTTGCTTGCACCTCTAATCAGATTTTTTTTTTTGCCCTTTTCTTAAATATGCTCTACAAATCATTTGCAAACACAGTAATTTCAGGACCACTAAGCAGTCGGTAATATCAAATTTCACCAAGCTACTAAATAAACACCAGCCTTAACAGTGTTGCAATTAAAGGGAACCATAGCTAACCGTTAATATAATTATTCTCTTGTGGCAACACCTTTCTGAGACGACTGGGGATAACTCACAACTCTTTATATAAAAACACATCTATACTTGTAAATATAGTGTTTCCCACCTGGAGCAGGAGAAAGTTGCTATTTACTTCAGGCAGAAAAGGAGGAGTCATTTGGAGTGCTGGTTTTGACTGTACTTACAGAGTACAGACACAGCTTGGAAAAGTTGGGGAAAAAAACCCTATTCTAGGGATGATTTCCATATTTCAAAGTTTGACATTCCTAATTGGGAAGAAAGCAAAAAAAGCCAACATTTTCAAGACTGTCTTAGAAAGGAAATGGATTCTGGAGCTCAGGGTAGTGAACTGACAGGGCTTTCTGGTGCCCTGGGTCCATGGAGGTTCAGAGTCGTAGGATGGGCTGTAGGAATACCCATAACTTCTCCAGGAGACAGGGTACCAAGCAGAGCAGTCTTTAAACACATCTGCTTGCCACTACATGGAATATTGACCATTCTATTACAAGTCTCATGTTAGCATTACAGGCTGATATTGATTGTTATTAGGAGTTTCAGCCTTGATGAAACTGCAATGGAAATACTGTCTGGTTATAATTTTTTCCTGGTGTCTCTTTCAGTGAATATTTTCCTTTTTCTGCTTTTTGCTTTGATCACTGATACTAATGCAATTCACTTTACTACTGAAATGCAATTAAATTCTCTTTTTCTTCCTACTAAAATTAGCACTGAGATTTTGTGACTGGACCATTCATAGATAGCGTCAAGTTATATACAAAGCCTAAACATGGCCATTCAAAAACTGTTTTCACAAACTATCAGATTACCTTTGTTCTATGCCATAATGGTTACTGGGTAAAATAATCTTTGTTTTCTGTCATTCTTACAGATAAAGAAAGGATTTTTTTAATATTCCTTAAAAAAATTACGTATTTTAAGGTTTAATTTTTATGGAGAAAGCAACATAATGTCTTTAAAGAAAGCCAAGACAGAACTACAGAACGTAATCTGACACACAAAAATGGACATTGTGCAGTAAAAAAATAACGAGGGTAAATTAAATTCTCATCTGCCAAGGAAAGGAAGTAGAAACTGAGTCACAACAATAGGAGAAGATAGTACAAAAACCCCTTGAAAAGCAGAATGGCGCATAATTGTATTCTTAATTAGAGAAGTAAAAAATGGCATGGGCCTTGGGTACATGATAAGTTGTGAATTGAAGACAAAAATAACAGACCTGATAAACTCAGTCTTAGTTAATAAAATAACTATGTAGTCCAATAAAAACAGAACAATGGCATTTATCCAGTTACTTCAGTTCACAGCCTTGAGACAAGCTTCATTTCATTTTCTAGCTATCTAATATTAGTCATTTAGGCTGTTCTTTAGTGTTAGTCACTAGAGACACACCACACTAGAAGGTAATTTAGACCACTATCATAACATTAAATGGCTGAAGAGATAATTCAAATTCCAGTGAGTTAAAGGCTGTATAGAGCTAGGGTTGCTGCTTTTCTATGTTCTGAGCTGGACTCTTTGAAGTCATTAAGGATTCATGGGATTTGGCTTCATGTCTTTGAACTTTGATCTGAAAAGTGCATGAGCAGAAAAGTGACTGACCTTCTGGATGTGGGATTCAAGGCAATCACGGGATTCAAGGCAATCACTCCTCCTGCACTTGTGCACAGGCCAGATTCACATTACTCTCAAATAAACTAAAAATATTTATAGTGCTGTGGCCACAGTCTACTCCTCTAGTGGGAAATTCTGGAGGACATTTGAAGTAGTCTCTGTGCATTTCTTCTCTTACAGAAATAAAGTATGATATTAAAGAAATTACTTCTAAATCATGTGAAAAATCTATGTAATTCCAGAGTTTAAAAGCATAAGATGGAAAGAAATTACATAAATTCACATTTAGTAATATATATTCAATATTTAACTTGTAGAGCACAAGTTATATCAGAGATCACTGGGTGGAGGCAGAGAACAGAGAGGAAAGGAAAGATAGGAACGTCAATACTACATATCTTTTAATGCAGTGGTCACAACTAGAAAAGAAACCTGATAGAAGAGACCTTTCCATTTAAAGAATCTGTGGCAAGGTCAAATGATGAAAAGTTGAAGCTAATTAAATGAATGCAAATTTTTACTTGGAAGGTAATTACACCTTGGAATAATATATCAAGAATTTAAATTTAAATTCGGGTTGGATGCTTTTTTCCAAAAAGATATTTTCTCTAACCCCCAAGAAGGAATTAATTTTGGGAAGCCCTATGACCTGCTCTGCGCAAAAGGTAAACTGTTTTATCAGACGTGTTTTGTGTAAGAAATGCATTAGCCACCTTTCCCACCGATTTTTACTTTTGCTTATATTTCTAGTTTTCTTATGTTACTTACTTATCAATATATCCTTATCATCATCAGTCAAACCTTTAAAGGCGTCGTTAGTTGGAACAAACAGAGTCCATTTTCCAGGCTGTGACAAAACATCATCTAAATCTGCAGCTTTCACCAGACTGAGGAAAACACTGTTTACAGCAAACAGACAAAACACAAATACATTCCGTTGAAGTAACTATACTTGGGTCCAGGCACTTAGTTCCCTCATTTTTTCTGATAGTGCATCAATTTTCAAACACTCTCCCTGTTTCCCAGAAATAAAGACAGTGGAGGAGGAAAATGAGAAAAAAAGACAGTCTTAAGAGTAACAGACTGAGCACAAAAGATTTGAGAAAAAAAAAAATATTGGCAGCCTGCATCAGAGCAGAATTCATCAAATATAAACCCCACAGATAGAAGAGATGAAGGGAGGATGCCAAGGATAGTTGCTTTCTCTAGGAGTATTGAGATACTTGCAGGAAGGGGACAGAATAGGTACTGGGAAGGGTATGCAATCATGTTGCACCCATCTGGAATTGTACTACTCGTTAATTAAACCTCCAGACTCCACTGCATTTATAGCTTTGGATGCATCATCCAACCCCTTTTGTCCTCTGACTCCTCTCATTCTGGTGTCTTACTGACTCCTATGTGCCGTTAACAACCGTCCTAGCATAAAGTCTCGGAGCCCTTTCAGCACAGAGCTGAAGAAGAACATATTTTCTTTTTTATTCCCCATCCCCTGACTTTTTTTTTTTTTTTAAGGATGTAATACCCCCTCCCCTGCCCTCCCTGTTCTCCAGTATCCAACAACCCACAGTCCACAACTAGTTCTCAGACCAGCTGTGCTGTATGTACAGTTACCCTCTGTAGGAAAACCTCAGTGCTGAAAAAACTGCTACTCACCTAAAACGCTTATCATTTCTCAGCATTTCATGTAATGTCTTTTCTGCTGGATTGATGATCTGTCTCAAGATGTGAATAAAACCGTTCCTTCCTTCTTTACTTCCTCTGACCATGCACGAATTTTCAATACATACAGCCTGATTAAAAGACAAACAAGTGTAGCTATTTACACAATGAATAACTTAAACATATTTGATAAAATGAGATAGAGGCATACTTTCCAAGAGGCTCCTAAATTTAAAAATAATATTCATATGTATTTCCTGAAGTCAAATTGTGTGTTCTTACCAGGAAATCTGGTATTACTTGAGAAAGCAAAAGTAGCAAAATCTTGAGTAAGTTAATATTGTGTAAATATTTCCAAACTTGATTTTTTTGTTTCCCTTGAGAATGTTCTTAATTGACTCTAAAAAAAACTAGCTTTAAAACTTTGTAATTAATGGAGTGCCAGATCTGGAAACCTGTTTCGTTTTCCCAAGGAGTCTTCCATGCAAACAAACTTCCCAAAGTTCCTTTCACTTTTTCCCAGCCTAAAACCTTAAAGATTTTGCTAGAGTCTCGTAATGGCAAACATTGGAGGTTTCATTCAGCTTTCTCTTCTGTTCTTTCATGATTCTTCATTTTCATAGCTGGGATACATATTGTTAGAAAGCCCTGTTCACTTACTGTGCGATACAAAAACACTCTAAGCAGTTTTCCTCCAATTGTCTCCAGCTCTTGTCCATTGTACAGTTCATTGAGCCCAACTTTCACATTTATAACGTGATTCTGCAGGATTGTTTTAAGGCGGCGTTGATCCATCCTTAAGGTGTCATCTACAAAGCCATTTAGATATTAATATATAGTGATTTATATAGTGATTTTTCATTTGAATAAGGTTAACTGTGGATGCTATATTAAAAGACCATGGAAATATTGTATCTTTCTTTGAAATGCTTGAGTTAAGTGTTGGACAGACCTGTGTACACAGAAAATGAATTGTTAAGTAGTTTCTACAAATTGCCATTCCTTAAATTCGGTAATAACTTTTGACATAGCCCTGATTAATTACTATAAATAATATAGCTGATAATTTATATATGGGCCTGCTCCATCTTCTGAATTACTGCTGAACTTCTTATTACAACTTTTCCTTTCTGCATGTGCACCTTAAAACCTTTCCAAATTTGCTTCTGTGGTGGTGAGTTAACCAAATTCTTGGGGAAAACTTAGGATGCCCATGTAGTCGCTTCTGCAAATATGCGAACACCTGTTTTATAGTATATTTGTATCAATTTCTCTCTGCTTCAATGTACTGGAAAATACCAATCTTCTTGTATAAATTTTTTGAGAATAAACAAGTTGTGAATCTAATACAAGTAACCCAAAGATTAAGGGAACCGGCAGTTCATTAATACCTTTCCTTTCCCACAAACTGTCTGTGCATATTTTGTATCTTGTTTTAGTGATACTATTTCCGTTAACAAATGATGCCATTAAAAACAAACTGTGCAGCCTGGTCATTAGGCTTTTTTTGTCTTTCTGCATGGTATGTATTTTGAAAGGATGAAGTATCTCTATTTCTCTATGGCTCTCTTTCCTTGGGACTTAGAACAAGTACTGGAGTTTATTTCAAAAACTGTCAGGGTAGCGTATATTCTTGTTCATTTTGACATTCAGAGCATAATCTTTTAAAGCTACTAACCTGAGAAAGCACCATTCAGAGGTACCAGGAGAGTGTATTGGCCTTCTGGTCTTAGAGAAGATGCCAGTCCTAATTGTATCATGAGGTCTGTAAAAGTAGTCTGCTGGGCACCCCCAAGCTCAATGACTTGCTTGGCTGCAAATAAAGGAATAAGAAACAGTATTTTAACACACAATTTATTCCTTTTCCTGATTTGGATTCTCCATGCTTATCCATAATAATATATCTGAGGTAATCTAGGTAATATTATGACAAACATCATCAGTGTAACAAGTTTTTCATCCACATCACTGACCGGAATCAGGAATTAGCACTTCATCAATGAGGTGGATAACACCATTGCTTGTCACAATATCTTTGCGTTTCACCATCTTCGCTCCATTCACAGTCAGACTTTCACCATCACAACCAACTTCAACTGTGTTTCCTTCCAAGGTTTCATAGGCAGCTCCACCTGTGATGGCTTCAGAGCACTGCATAGTATTTAAAATATGGAACTTCACGAGAGCTGCGGAGAAAAGAGCAGGAAGTTCACACATAGGTGTTTGGACACATATATTCATATATATATATATATAATTCACATATAGGTGTGGAATAAATTACATGTACACTATTTTTAATACTTTACCAGCTTATCTAGCATATTTGCTTATTTGCACTCATAGATTCTTTATCAAAAGTTATTTATATGAGAATTGATACTATGGGCCTCTAAACAACATTTATGGTCAAAAAGCTTTGGCATCCATTATATTATGAAAACTATACTGATTATGCTGCAATCAGCACGTAACCAAGTATATAACTCAGTGACTGCAAACGATATGCTTCAAATGGACCTCTGAGTACAAAACTCTATAGGCTATGCAAAGTCAGCCCCACATTTATGTTTTGTTATGCCTTACTACGTGAGATTCACTGTACTATCCTCTGTGTGTAACAAAAGAATCAGCCAAAAATTCCTGAAAACAAAACAAAAAAACAAACAAACAAACAAACGTAAAAAAAATGTGGTGCTATTTCAGGATTCCATTTTTAGTCATTATCTCAAATTAAAATTAGCCCAGATCCCTCTTTTCATGATTCTCCATTGAGATACTCCACAGTGACTTAATCAGGCTATAATGAAATGATGGAGAACTTGTTTAGTGCAGTGGAGCTCATAAATAAGAATAGCAAGGTAACCTTCCATTTCTTAGTGGTTCCATAGAAATGGAACCTTCTATTACATTACTGTTCACATAACAGACTGATTCAGTTATTAAGTTTTTTGTAGTTCTCAGAAGAATAAATGTGCTGACTTACAGTTTGTCAGAATATATAGTCTAAATTCAGTTCAACGTACAGACAGAACTTGCCTTTTACAAGAACATGGCCTTTTTGTATGAAAAAGCGATTCATGAGAAAGCTATTAGAGAATCCCACATTCAGATAGCCCTGCATTTCTAGAGGCAGGACTCTCTATCAGAACTATGCAGCTGAGCTATTAGAAACATCAATGCGCCTATATTTTCACAGTTTCCTTTAAACTGTTTTGGAAACTAAGTCCTCAGTGAATTTGAATCCTTAGGTAACTGGAAAAATCAGACAGAAGAAATAATTCCTCCCACATGTATGAAAGTACAGGTGCTAAATTTCAGAGCTACTAGGATAATGTAGTTTCTACCTCCTTGATCTACTAACCTGTATTTTCATTTGCAAAAAAAGGTTACATACCTTCAGAAGCCACCTTGTCACCCATGATCCTTTCTAAGACTCCCCTTGGAAGTCTCTCAAAAGCTTCATTAGTAGGAGCAAAGAGCGTGTAATGACCAGGCTTTCCAAGAATATCCAAGACATCTGATGTGATAGCAGCAGCCTAGAAAATAAATTTGGTTTTTAATACTGGTTATTTAAAATATTAGCAAAGTACATTATATGTCTAGTTTCACCGAGTGCCCACAAGCACTTTAATGCTAGACTGAGATCAGTGTTACAGAAAGATGAAAACATGAATTAACAAAAAAGAATAGATAATTGATTTTGTGGGAAAAATGTGTCGATATACCAAGTTACCTCCTTAATTTAGCACACAGTAATCAATAAATTCTGATAGAGGTGACAACAGGGCAGAAATTTTTATTATTATGGCCTGAATTTTTAAATGAAAAATGTGAACATGCAGGTTTTGACAAATTAGATCAAAGCGATAGTCTATCAAAGCTGATAATTTGCCCCTGAAATAATAAAAAATGTATCATGGGTATATGACTAATTTGATTAAATGCAAGGAGGAGGTTTTGAATCACAACAGGAGGCTGAGGGGTGACCTCATTGCTCTCTGCAGCCTCCTGAGGAGGGGACGTGGAGAGGGAGGTGCTGAGCTCCTGTCCCTGGGATCTGGGGACAGGATGCCTGGGAATGGTTCAAAGCTGTGCCAGGGGTTCAGACATGATATTAGGAAGGATTTCTTTACCGAGAGGTTGATCAAACACTGGCACAGGCTTCCTGGAGAGGTGGTCGATGCCCCAAGCCTGCCAGTGTTAAAGAGGCATTTGGACAATGCCCTTAATAACTTGCTTTAACTTTTGGTCAGCCCTGAATTGGTAAGACAGTTGGACTAGATGATCATTGTAGATCCCCTCCAACTGAAATTATCCTATTCTATCTCAGGCTTTGAGGCCAGGAAAAATTAGCTCCAGGTTTTTAATCCCTAAGATGTTACTCAGCTCTGGACATTAAAAAAGTAAAGTTAAACACAACTGATGAAAAATTCTCTACTTTCTAGTGATGAAGAAAAGGTAAGCAGTCTGAACTAAATAAAACCCCATTCAATATTTTTCAAAAAAGTATTATTTCCCTTTTATTCCTTAAATAAACCTTCTTAACTTGCTTATAAATCTCCTCTGTACAACCTCACAATTTGGGTGTTTCCATTATTGGATTAATCCTAAAAGAGAATACTATAACAATATATATTTCTTTGGTGGCTGCAACTTGTCCTCATTAGAATCAAAGACTGAAGAAAAAGAACAAGGCAGGAAAAGTAATTAAAGATATTGTGAGAATATATGATGGATTAAAAGGATAATATGATAGAGTATGACAATATAAATTATGAACAGATTTTCTAGAAAAAGAACATATGTAAAATTGACAAATCTGGACTTGAGTAAAGAATTTCCTCTGTCAAATATGAAATATTATAGAAATATCTATATTATAGATATTATATATTAAATATTAAGATAGAAAGATAAAGTGCATATGAAACTGGTGAACTGGAAGATGGGAATAACCATGTTAAAAGAAATGTCATATTAGAGTCTCACGGCTGATTTTGTTTAATGGTTTTATTAGCACATTTGCTTTTGGAGCCAAAGTCATTAAAGTAGTATGAAGTGCAGAGGTATGCACACAGGAATTAGCAGGTGTATGTGCTATAAACAGGGACTTCACCCTTTGAAAAGTCAGAAAGGCAGAGTGCAATGTGAAGCAACTGGAAGAAAAACAAGCATGATGCTAGCATCTATCCTGGAAACCAGTAAGTTTTTTTCAAGCAGAGTTAGGGAGGTATGCAAGTCAATATAAAAGGAATAGGTAAGACCTTATCTAGGATTAGGTGAAAACATCTGCTTAGAGTTCACAAAAGTTAAACCAAAAGAGAAGAGATACAAGAAAGAATGCACAGGGAAAAATGAAATAGAGAGGGCTTGTTTTTCAACTGGAAACTCAAAAGGGTTGGCTTTTATATTCAGTTATTTAAAGGGATTAAATGATGTGGTTGCCTATAACTGTCATGGACTGAATTTGAGGGTTTTTCCACCTTTATGCCTCTGCATTTAATTTTTTTTTTATTTATTTATTGAGGAAATGAAGGAGGGAAAAGGACAACTGCTATTTGCAAAACCATGGCAGTTTATTTTAAACATGTGCAGCATGAAATCCCATTACACTAGGCAGACATATATTCTAGAAGAAGAAGAAATTAGAAACCTGGACAGAAAAAAACGCTGCTGCTTCTCTGCAAGAAAAATCCTTCCTATACGTATCTACCAGTGTTCTGAAACTTGCTATAAGCCAGGTTCTGGAATTTATTTGGATTTTTTACCATTTTTTGTCATCCATTTTGAAACTATTCTCATTTATCTAGCACCAGACACTGTAATATGCTCACACGTTTCATTACCTTAGTGCTTGAAGAAAAGACACACTTTGTGTCCAGGGACACATTCTGTCCTATTGGTGTTGTCTTATTTGATCCACAAAAGAGCAGAAGCAGACTCCTTATGTAAAATATGCTTTGCCTTTTTGTATAGCTAGACTTGCAATATTAGCTGGAGTTCTTAATTTATTTCTGTCTCTTACCGAACTAACCCTTCTTACTTCCAGGTATGATACACAAATAGAAAAGAAAGAAGAAAAAACTAAAAGACCAGAGAAGCATTTTTATTTTTGTCTGCTTACTCTAAGAGATGAAAGGTCATCCTCAACTTCAATGAAATCTTGAATGGTATTTCCAACAGCGGTCAGGACGCGATCGATGACATGAACAGCACCATTGGTAGCAATCTGGTTGCCATAGATGACCCTGGCACAGTTAACAGTAACAACCTATATTTGAAGAATCAAGGAGTAGAAGATTAAGCATTAATTTGATCATATACTTGGAATCTGATTCTTACAGTTTGGCAATGTATATACTGTACATTATGTATTCACTGTTGTTCTTTCAGTTTTTATTTTAAGTTTTAAGTAAAACCTTGTAAGATTTAAAAAGCTGGCTAAGATTCTGGAAACCTGGCAGCAGATTTATTCAGGCTACATTGATTTTATAATTTTTTACCAATGTAAACTGTAGTCCAACATAAACATTTTGATGCAACAAAGATGAGTGACTTAACTGGGAGATTTCTAGCATTTATAAAAATGAATTTTTTTCCAGCCAAAAAATGGATGTGTCCCTCCTACAATCTTAAATGCCTCTACCATGCACTCCAATTCAAATAAAAGATCTGATTTAATAATATTTTGTAGACACACGAATAGTAGGTTTTTGTCTCAGATTTATGATGATCATATATTTTGGCCACAAAAGCCTTTGTCTTTTAGGAAGAAAGTTCATTATCTTTTAAACTTTGATTTCTAAACAGCAAATGGCATATGTTCATTAATTCTTTCTTAGTGATTAGTCTACACAGCAGACAAAATTTCTTCAAGAGAAAATTTATTTATTTTTGTCAGTGGCAACTGACTTGCTAGATGTTAAACTTTCTATAACCTATTTTCTTAGCTATAGAAGGAAATAAGTGGAAAGAGTAATGGCTATAACTGAATAATTATATTAGGAACAAAAAAGAAAGAGGCTAGACTTACCCCATTAGGATAATGGTTAATAAGCAATTTCTGGTCATTATACATAGACACCAGAGTCATGCCATTCTTAAGATCTTTTGTCAACATGCGCTTGTTTACCATGTGGTGGTGGAGAGCGTTATACAGTTCAATATTTACATTATCAATCAAATTCCTGTGAATTTCCTGAAGAAGAAAGGCGTTTAATTAATTAGAACTTCAAAACATTCTTCCAGATAGAAAGATGTACATACTGCTTTACCTTAACATATGCTTTCAATATATTCAACAATGGGTACCTCCTGTTAGGAGACATGACTTTGATACCTATCAATCTGTCTCTATTTAAATGATGCTTTAGCCTGATTTGCTCACAAATGGAAGGTAAGAGGTCTCATCACAGACAAGTCATTTGAGGAGTTTTGATTCAATATTTAACTAAAAACATTACTAAAAGAAGGACACCTGATTCACTGACAAAGGACAATTATACTCTACATCATGCAGTTGCTGGAATTCCTGTCAGTTTCTCCAAAACTATGCTAATAACTAACAATATTAATATTTGTCATGCAAGTGCTTACATAAGCAACACTTAACAGTCACTTAGTACTCCTGAAAATAAATTCAGACTCTCTAGCTTCAGCGATGCATGTTAAACATTCAAATTATTTTATTATAACTTGTGTAATGTCCTTTAATATCTAAAATATCAGTAGTTTCCAGTCTACCTTATCATAGACTACCTGTTGCAGCTAAAACAACATTAGCTGAAAGAGAAATACACTTTAACACATGCATGTGCGCGCATGCGCGCACACACACACTTACTGAATTTAATTGCTCCCAGGCTTCATTGCTTGGTGCAAAGAAAGTGAATGATCCTCGTCCCTCAATCTCTCCTCTCAGCTTTGATATGTCACAATAGTGCTGCGTGGAGGTAGCTCCCACAATACCAAGTGTGCCATATACATGATCAATAGGAGCAACTAAAATAAACATGAGATAAGAACACTGTAAACTCTTCAAGTCATCCAGTTTCTCACAACCAAATCTACTTTGTTTCTTTTGGTTAGACAATAGTATTGCCTTTCTGAAACTATTTAAATCGATATTAAAACAAAGTGCTTGGATTAAAATTCCATTGTCAACATACTCAAAACCCACCCAAACCCATCTGTTTGTTATTTATTTTTTTGGTTTGCTTAATGAAAAATTAGATCAGACAAACCCCAATATTGTAATGTTTTCTTTAGAAGAGTTGTCTTGTTTTGTGCCAACCCAACCTGAAATGGGAGGCTATCCATTGAGGACAGGAGTAAGTTCCATCTGTAATCACAAAAATTTCAATGGAGTGGGTCTCGTTTAGTCACGGCAGACCAGAATTCTTCTTGTGAGACCTTCTGCTCTTCTTCCAGTGTTTGGTTTGTGCATGTATTGATTCATCCAGAGAGTAAGAGTGGCCATAGTCCCACAGTTAAAACCCTGCTACATGAGAACAGGCTTCATCTCTCCTAATTCAAGGTATCTATAGGTGAGGCACCTGCGTGCGAGCTAGTTGTTCTTGGCTCTTTTTATGGTCATGGCGAGGAACAGGCAATTCTAGAGTGTGACTGCTCTCGTCCTAATGTAAACATCTGAAGTGAGATTAATTCATCTAAACAAACTGAACTCTGCCTTAGGCATGCCTAACTCTATTATTGAATGTAAAAGGATTAGTTCAGATATAGGGACCTATAGTTATGAAGTATATTCCTTCTCAGATTACTCTTCCCTGCTGCAATTAATTCTATTTATGCAAAACAGAATAACACAAATAGGAGAAATCAAGAATTCCTGTCTTCATTTTCACTCCTCCTCAGTTTATTTAAAGCCTATAATACTCTTTCAGTAAATAAGATTCAAGTTTTCTCAGGAAAAGGAATAAGCAGAATTTAGATATGCCACACCTCATGTTCTGGGTTTCTGACCTCACTGGTATGCTTTAGGTTATTCTGGGGCATGATGGGAATAGGAATAAAAATTCTTCTTTGGCAGCTTTGGGAACTGAAGACACTATTGTTCCTCTCCAATTCAGCAACTGGAAGGAGCTGGGGAATTCAACTTAAACTGCATGATCAAATTCAGTGCTCACTGTTTTTTTAACTGTTGGCTGTATGCAAATGAAGCTGTGTATTCTCAGGCAGTAATTCCTAAAAAGGGGCAATCATTTCCCAGGATGACCACCTTTGAAAGTCTCTCGTGTTGTAGTGCTTCTCATATACTGACTCATCCATATGAAAATAAGTTTGTACCTGCAGGACATCCTCTCATACCATCCATCTTCATATAGCCAGGACAGCACTCGTATAACACAGTTCTGTGGGATATAGACAAAAGCACAATTAAATAATATACAGGACAAGTTTATACTAATTTTAGCTGAGTCTAATTTTTTTTATTATTATTATTAGTTTTTCATTGCTAAGTATGCAGTCCCCAGATCTTCATCCCTTTTTTATCATTCAACCTTTTCTGTATAGACTACAAATTAGTTGTATTTTACTAAATGCAGGGCTTTCAAATTTACTGAATGACTGCCATCATTAAGTGCTAGGAAGGAACATGGGAGGGGATGTGGAACCTATACAGAGTTATTAAAAGTTGATGTGACTAGAACAGCAGCTGAAGAAAATTTAACAGATCTGTTTTGAAGAGATTAGATGGGATTGAAGAAAGGGAGAAATAAAGAAAGTGAGGCCATTGAGAGAAACTGGTGACAGCAGGGTTATAAAGGAAAAAGAAACAAATAAATAAACTGAACAGAAATTAAAATGACAAAACTACATGAGGTCACCATACTGGATATAGGAAATAAACAGGTGTTTAGGAGAAGGTCCTGTGGATTGTATGGTGATAGAAAGTGGGATAGCAGAGCCTCAGTTTTTCAAGGAAGACTTTGAAGAAGCTCAGGAATGAGGGAGAGAACTAATTAAGAACAGACATAAAGCATGTTCTAGAGAAGGAAGTCACTAAAGACTGGATGGATGGACACAAGGGAAAGTTCACCAGTAAATGTAGTGAGGATGAAAACCAGACTACGAGAAATCAAAAACAGAGTTAAAAGAACTTAGTTACATAGAACTTAGCAATACCAGGGACCAGGAACTGTTATATAATGATGTCAATAAAATATTCTCAGACTTGAATACATGTGAACTATACATAAGAGCAAAGCAGGGCTAACTGATAATTCTATACTGTAATATTCAATTTAGCATTGATGGTCTTAGAAGATACAATGTCGTCTTAATTCATACGACAGACATAAAAGCTCTACCATAGATCTGCTTGACAAATTCTCTTCTCTTACATGAAAGTGCAAATTCACTAAAGTTATCACAGAGTTGATTTTGGCTCCTTGGGAGAGGGAATGCCAACAAATTTTATAATCTTACCAAAGTCTAAAACAACCTTTAAGACATTAGATTTCAGATATTACTTTTCAAAGTATGGTACACTGTGAATGACAACGAAAAATTGCCATCACTGTTTTACATAATAGATTTATTTTTATAGGTGTGGCTGATGTTGGCAGTGCTAGAGTTCTGAACACTAATTCCTTGAAGGTTTTTGCTGAGTCTTTAAGACCACATTCCAGCTTTTAAATTGTAGACTCTTTGGTGGCAGCTGAGTACAATTCTCTCATGTTTCATAAACTAAAGCTGACAAAACATTAACCACAAACTCATTAAAATGAATAGCTTATTCAAATGAAAAGTTGGACTTAAGACTTTCAACATCCAAACTACTTGAAGAGATTAAAAAATGAAAGTAGACTGGAGGAACAATAGCATTACAAAGCAAGATTTTGAAAGTGAGGATTGTAATTCCCTAACTATTAGCAAACTGATAGAACTGGTGAAGATTAGAGATTTTTTTAAAAAATGACATAATCTTTCATTTCTCCATGCTAAGAGAATACTTTGTCTCCTTCCCTCACATACATAGACACATATGACATATTCACCCTTCTGCCATGAGCATCTTTTCAATTGGGAAGCCATATATCGAAAGTATTTGCATAGTTCTTTTTAATACATCTCTTTCTTTAAAACAATTTACTGAATGGCTATTTTTTGGGAATGCAAGAATAGCATACAGTTTAGGCTACAGATTTTCTAACTAATAAGGAAATTAACCTTGTACTCTTCCTCCTTGTTGCATTCCTGCCAGAAGCTAATAAAAAAAATTCTGATTAAAGAAAACCATGTAGCAGAATAGGAGTCAGAATGTTCTCCCAACTGTGTGAACTGCTTTGTCATGAGAAATTTTCTATTCTGTGGAAGGAAAAAAATATTATCTCCCCCTCACCCCATGAGCAGCTATGAAAGATTGTGGTCTTAATTAGCTTTTGGAAAAAGGAAAAAGGAAGCTGAGTTATAAGCATATAATAAGACACAGCAAGTTTAGTCTTCTTACCATATCCAACAATGACACAATTAATGAAAGGCAGAAAACTGGCTGAAGAACATAGTTAAGATAGAAAAGGCTTCTTCAGCCAAACTTTACAAGATCAGTGCCTTTTTTACCATGTAACTTGTTATGTACAGCCCAGGCTTTTTTTCAGTCATCAAGAGTTACTGTAAGTTCCTACTTAGAGTATTCACGTTCCCTTACACTTGACAGCAATTAGAAGGTCCATGTATCAGATGTGCTCAAAATGTAGTGAGAAAGTGGAATGGGAGAAAGGGGTTATGTATGGAGGATCCCACAGTAAGGTTAGAACCAGATAAAACTCAGTGCAGGGTGCAGCTCCTCAGCACCACTGGTGTATAGACACAGTACACGGGGGAAGTACCATCTCACACCATTAGTTACCTTCATTTGTATCTCCCTACTAGTTCAATATAAGATGGTGCCCAAGCAAAGAAAACAGTTACCCAGGCAATAAGCAATGCTACATTCTTGAGTTTTTTGGAGGCTTTGGTGTTTGTTTTATTTTTTTGTTGGCTTTCTTTTTTTGGGGGGGGAGGGGGGGGTGTTTGGTTGATTGTTGGGGTTTTTTTTAGCACAAAGTTGTTCTGACCTCATCCAAAGGAAGAAAGGGCAGAGCAACACTACCTTATGTCCTTGTTATTCTTGGCTAACAGAGCCAGTTTACAGTTATTTAGATCAGCTCTGTGACTCATCTGTTTCTACTCCTTGCTGGCATGGATTTAAAATACTGCAGAGAAGCAGTGGAAATACTTGTGGTCCAATTGACTTTGATTTTAGCAGATCTTTAAGTTGCATCCCGATTGGAAATTTAGAGCAGTGGATAGGAAGTGTAAATAATAAAAGCATTCTCAAATTAACATTTTGTAGATCATATGTACAAGTTAGGGAAGACTTGTTAACATGGAGATATTACCATGAGAAGAGCCACCGTCCTTTTGGATTAGCATTCTTATTACAGTAACCTCTTTAGTAATGTCTGCATTTCTGTTTTGAGTGCACAGAATATAAAGCTCCCATTAACAGCTAAGACTAAGTTATAACAGATGCTCTATTACAGCCACAAAAACCCCCTCAGGAGTTCTGTCACTTAACTTACTCTCATACACACTGTTTTGCCCCTCTAGCCTGGTAGGAGTGTTAGGAGGGAGAAGGTAGGTGGTAGTTTTGTGTAGACTCTCATGCCCAATTCCACCAGCCCCACTGCTCAAAGTCTTCCTCTGGTTGGCTGTAGCAGGCTTCTTGCTTAGGGCCTTACACAGGCTCTGTAAAATGTTTTACAGCTTACATTCCTCTCAATTCTAGTCAGTGAAGAGAACAAAGTCACCACCTGACTTTAGTTCAATGAGTACAAATTGCCTATTGCTTCAAACAGTTTTTCCTGACACATGAAGGTATCTGTCACTACATAAGTTGTTTTACTTCTGGAGCTCAGCAAGGTAATGAATTCCCTGTCAGATTTGTGCTGAGAGCAGACTTTGTCTCATGGGAAGACATGACATCTATCTAGGAATAAAACCACAGGAGTAGGTTGTTTTCCCAAACTGACTTTGAGAATATCCAAGTTTCAGTCTAAAGTTATGTTCAGGAAATACCCTTCTTCCCAATGTGTCTGCAGTGGAATAAAATGTAGTGCCAAAGAAGTCAGTGGTATGGCAAACTTTACTCAAAAGGTGAAGTATTTTGGATGACTTGCAGCATGTCCACTGAAGGAAAAGGGAAGTCAGTACTACAATGCCACCTGGAGGAGAAGGAAAGACTCTGATTAAAACTGTAAACCTACAGGTCCTAAAAAGATTGAAGGTAGAGGTGGAACAAATGACCACACAGTCTAGTTTGACTAGAAATTGATCATCATTATTACCATCATCATATGCATACAGATCTGCAATTTATATGAAAAATGAGTTCTAACTTGTCTGGATTTGCTTATAAAAACAAAGCCAAAATAAAAATGGGAGAAACTGGTTAGGATTCCAGACAGTCAATTACATTTCAAAGAAACTTCTGGGGACTTAGAATAACCAGATTGCTTGTCTGGGTAGGATATTCATTATGATTTGTGCTATTTCCACTCTAACTTACTGCTGTTACTTTCTTTCACCTCCTGAAGTAATTAGTAACCAATAAAGTTTACAATAGCAGAAAGCTTAGGGTGACAGCTTGGCCCATGATAATCAGGTCTTTTCCTCAGCTCTGGTGGGGCCATTGTATCCTAACTCATGTCTAAACTGACTTTAGAGTTGAGACTTCAAAGCCATGGCAGTGCTTGCAAGGCAGGACTGTGTGTTGGAATCAGTGCCTCACTGTATTGGAAGTACAACTCAGCTCCATCAATTTATGATATGCTGTCAGAGCACTAAAAACATTTTCTATGAAAGGAAATGGAAGAAAACTTCCTCCTACTACCTCTTCCCTCAGTCTTTTTCCTAAGGATCATTTCCAACACCACGCTATGACATGTAGCATCTTTCAGGAATCTCAAAAAATGCAAAGCCTCTGACACCCAACAGGAGCAGTAGGAACCACAATCCAAGCCCATTTCAGGTCCTTGCCTGACTACTATCTGATTTACCTGTAGTATTTTAACAGTGCAAAAATCGTTACTGGAGGCATTTGTCTCAATCATTTGATAGTCTTAACCAGTTTTACATTAGTAAATATAGGGATCACGCTCAAGAACTAGGAATATAGTTGTCAGCCAGGACAGGTCAACCAGCCAAAAAAATGAAACAAAGTGCAAAGCTGGCTTTGAAGAAAAATGAAAAAAGAAAAAAAAAGGAAAAGGATACTTTTTTAATTATGAAAGTGTCATATATGTAGATGCACTAAAGAAATCATGAGAGAGTGTAGCCATATTAGCACTCAGTGATGCATGCACACTCTGCATCATTTTCTGTGCCCCTCCATTCCCCAGCACAAACCCAGATTGTATCTGCATCTAGTTCTTTGTCAACATGGAATTCTTTGACTTTCTGTAAAGAACCATTCAATGAATTTCATACAAATTTATGAAGCCTTACAGTTGCACTTTTAACTTGGAAGTATTCTTTTTGTAAAAGCTCACTTGGATTCAATGTCAGCTATGTGTAATTGTTTAAAGTCAAATATATATTTTTTTTTTTTTTCCCCCAGAATTTATGATTGTTTCTATATTTAGAAACATTTTTTTAAACATGAAGAATGGACTGGAAAATACGAATCCTATTTACTCATGACTGACAATCAAGAGAAAAAAATATGACTAACCAACTGCAAATTCTCAGTCACTTCTTGTTCAAGCTCTCCTTTCTAGTTTATTTAGTGAATTATTGTTGATCAGAAAAACACTTTCAAGAGAATTTAAGAGCTTGTTTACAAAGGGAGTCATCTTTGACTGGCTTATGTTGCCAACACTGTGGATATTTTTCTTCCATATTAACCTCTGTTAAGGAAGCCTTTGGCACAGAAACAAAAAATTAGTCCACATTACATTAACATCTAAAACATTGGTTGATGTTCATTACGAAAGTTGTAAATACAAGTCTTACTTCAAATGGGGTTAAGTTCCTCATACATATAATTTTTACCATGTATCAAAATAACCTGACAGCTTTATGTCTTAGGGCATACAATCTCTCAGTGACTATTCAAATTGTATACTTAAATATTACTTGGGCATTTTGAAGAATTTTATAGGCTTTCACTAAGAGACTCCTAATACCCTAAGACAGAGTTGCAATTGAAGCCAGGACTCCCTGTTCACTCAAGCCTTTCTGAAAATGTCACCACAGACCTATTTGTACCCTGTAAGAGAATAATGAGACCATAAGAATAATGATTTTCTGTGATGACTGCTGAGAAATTTATCCAAGTAATTGCATAATAGCAAGAGAATAGTACACAAGAAAAATATTAGTTTATTGTATTGTGTAAACAATGACAGTCTCTGTTAAATTACTTAATTCTAAGTAAGACAAGTGGGGCAGACCAAGTTCAGGACTGGGGACTTCGTATGTCTTCACACTCTGAAGCTGCTCTATGACTGACAAAACAGTAGTGACTTTGACGTTTTGTCACGGTGAAGGCAGTGACTTGCATTCTGAGAAGTGACACACAGATTCCAAAAGAATGCCAAACTCACCCAGATATAATCTGTATCCACAACCATAAACTGATTTTTTTTTTTTTTTTTTTTTTTTCTCCTTTGTGGAGAGGTGTGGTCTGAGCTCACAGCTCTGCTAGGTAGTGCTGAGTTCTTTTCACAACTGGCCTATTACATCCCTCTGTGTTTTTGGGTAGGTCGCTTAACCTCATACCTCTTTGTGTTTAAAATAGAGCCATGCATACTTAACTCAGAGAAGTATTGCTGAAACTAATACTTTGAAGCCTCTTAAACTTAAAAAAAGAATATATGCTATGCTGTTATTTTCAGACTTTCCACTCCTTTTGTGATTATTTTTGGCAATGATTATTGGATCACTTATCCAGGAGGTTTTAGAAGCAGCTAAAGAGAAGCTGTAACCCTGTAAAATTATGAACCAAATTCTTCCTGTGCCTGCATTTGAAACAAACAGCTCATGTCTGAGAAAAGGAGAGTTTTCTAATCTTACATTGGATTATCTCAATGAATGGGGAAGAGTTTTGAAACAGAGCATACTTACGCTTTCTTTCCACAGATGGCTCCCTGGTACCAGTTTCTGCAGGTACTGAAGTATTTCTTTTTTGTTCCCATAACTTGCTGAAGGGCGCAGACATTTTGGCTGTGGGTGGGAGCGAGAAACATTTTAAAAAGAAGCTTCTGTACATCTTCAGAAAAGTTTTATATAAAACAGCAGCAAATACCATTTCTCTTGAAATGTAAGAAATGAACATCTGGCTTCAGTTTCCAGGGCAGGTGTGTTTTCAAGCAACCACAGTGCAAGATGCTGGGACTGCCCAGCTGAGCTCCTTGGCAAGCCCCCCCCCTCCCGGCAGGGACAGAAGATTCCCCTCCGGTCTGGTTTGGCCGCCTGTCTCTGATGGGCAGTGATCACCAGCTGTGCCTAATCAAGTCTTAATATGCCTTACATTTTTCCCTTCCCCCTGCAAAGTGAATTAATTACCAACCAGCAGGGACTGAGCTGTGAAAACCATCAGGCTCTTTTCATTAAAGTTTTTGTCTTGTACACATCTGTGCAGGTCATGGGGAGATGGGGAAGCAAAGTGCCTCGTTCTTTATGTAGAAGGAAACCCTGTCTTCTGTAAATCAATCAGCTGTTTTGATTACCAACCTTTTGGAGTACCGCAGGCACCTAAGTAAACATTCTGGGAATTACTGGGGACCAAAGGGTAAATTGGCATGTAAATAAAAGGAGTCACAGTTTTCAAATGTAAATACTTTTTCCTTAGCATGGTAGTGTACAGAAGAGGAATTTCTTAAAGGAAAATTCCATGGAGCAAAGGCATTTTGTCATTAGTTTTTATACTTCTAAAATAAAAAAAAAAAATCATCAGTTAAAAAGTTAGAACATATATGTTACATCTACTGGGAAGCCAGTGAACTTTTTTATTTGAATAGCGCTCTGTGTGTGTGTAGCAGGCAGAGGGAATTTAAGAAGGGAAGCTAGGATGGTAAACAACTCCTATTCACAGAACAGTTTTTACTTAAGAAGACTGAAGGAAAATAAGTTTAGACACATGTGTCTCCCTGACACCAGCTGTTCAAATTATCTCCATGTCTCTGAGCAGCCTGGCTTGCAAGCATTGTCTTTTAGGTACCCTGTTGAGCAGCTTGCTGCATTGCTCTAGTGGGAATAGAAGTTTTACAAAGGCTCCCAGTATATATTCCCATCTTAGAAAGCATTTAAATAGAGGTCATGATTTACATTAGGATGGATAAAGAGAGAAAATATGGTGAGATAGGTGTCAACTCTATTCAAACATTTGAAAACGTATTAAACATATCTGACATCCCATTACGTTAATTGTGAACTGTAAGTAACTTCAGTGATCCTAAAATGCATGTATTTTATTCATCGAGAAGTGGTGATTTTAGGGTTTTTTTCACATTTTATGAAGTTTAACAGTATTCAGTCTCCTTTTGAAACTCCCCAGAAAACTTTTTATTTAGGAACAGTTCTTGTAAAATTAATTGAGAAAGTTAGTTCTACTTGAATGATAGTAAGAATTCATAACGAAAAATCACATTTAATATAATGTGAGAAGAAAGGGCAGAAAAAAGATTAACAATCTCCCTTTTAAAATAGAAATAAACTCCAGTTACTTACCCTTGGTCGCGTGCCCTTATTCGACTGTGAGTTAAAATCTTGTCATAGTGAACAGAAGCAGCTGCTTGTTCAAAAGGAGACCAAAAAAAAGTGGAAAAGGTGAATAAGAAAAAGATCTTCATCTTTAGTCCTCTGTTGCTTCTGGCAAGGCTAGAAGAGAGAACTGGCAAAGTGTCTGGAGAGCTGACAACTTATATACATGTAGGAAGGTGGTGGGAGGGAACCACAGGATCAACCTGAAACTTCGTACCACCCTCCTTAGAACAGCAGCTTTCTTTGCCAGCTTCAGTAACCTAAATTAGTACCATACATTAACTATAGAAAACATTTTTTTAATCCCCAATTGACTAATTTCTTCCTTGTTACAGAAGGCTTAGCATTTTATTCTGCTGACACAACAGCAGAGAAAGTTTGAGAAGTTTAGACTTTGAGTTATGAATTAATATTTATAGCACTGAAGCATCCAGAGGTCGTGATCATTGCGTGTGGTTTCTTTCAAACCCAGAGTAAGATGTTGTCTGTTCCCATAAGAACTGCACTGCTTTCCTTTGTTTTCCATGTCCTCACAGTTATCAGCTATGAGCTATTTAATTAGTGAAGTTGATGAAAGTTCCAAACAATACTGTTGTCAAGAACCTGGAATAACACTTTTGTCTTGAGAAAAAAAAGCTGTATTAACACACATTCAGATTATGAAGTAGTTACACAATCAAATGCAGTATTAGCTTAAATATTCATTTTAATTCTAATAATAACAGTAGCTATTACATAATGCTTTTATTCAGAGCTTTACATAATCATACAAAACCACTGACTATCTGAAAATTTGAATATATACCTCTCTACACTTATTAGTCGGTCCTTGGGAGCCTCTTGTGAAGTAAAGGGAAAACATAATTCCGAGCTGTAAATGAGGGAACCGAGGCAGAAGGGTGAAGAGACACGCTTAAGCCTCCGGTGAAATCACAGGCTCCAGGGACAGTTGGTGTTGGGACTGCAATCCAGGAGTTTGCAATTTTCATGTCAAGGAAAAAACTCTGCCATCTATGTAGAAGTGTTTGCATATTAATACAATTTCAAGGTATAGTCTATAGATCATTTCAGATCTTTATGAAAGTAAGGTGACTTCTAATGGCAGTACTCTGCTGTAGTTTCTTCCTCTGAACCAGAGCGAGTAGTGAGGTGAATCACTGGAAATGGACGCAGTATCGGACTGACACACCTGGGACCAGCCGCTCATTGCAGAACAGACACAAATGGGGCAAACAAAACCAGGCAGAGACAATGACTATCTCCTGTATATCATCATAGGTAAAGGTTATAACTAGGCATAGGTATAGAGATATTTTATGATTAAGGTAATGTCTCACATAACCATAGCACTTCATGGTTTCTAAGGTTAACAGCAGGGACCAGGATTTGGTGAAATGGTAGGTGGAGTTCCTTTCTGCTGTGACCTGTACTCATCCTGCCTGCAAATGACTTGAGATAGCTCATGGAAGCGTCAGCATCTCTAGACTCACGGGGTGTGAAGTCAGTAAAACTCCATGCCTGAAACCATCACTGTCAGATCAGCTGAGGGAGGTGCTGGGTCAGCTCTGTGATATAATATTACAAGTTTAGGAGAATGTCACTGCTGCATTCCTGTTCCTCTCCGAGCTTTTCATCTCCTCCTGGTCTTTGCAGCAAGAAATACAGAGACGAATATCACCTCTTAAATGTCTAGCTATGACATTTCAACCCGCTAATTGGCCTCAGTTGATCACCCTTCGCAGTTCTCAAGCTACAGATCAAACAATTAGAATATACTCTGTTAAAGTAACTTGACAAACTTCAGAAAGTCCCAGAACTGTCTCAGTAACCTGTCTTCTCAGGAGTGCCTCCCTCCTGAGTCTCTCAACTCTCAGCATAACTCATGTTAGTCTCTTCCACACTTACCATGCACCATCAAAAAATGAGTAGAAATTAATGCTCAGTGTATGCACTGAGCTCCTGTCGTTTACAGAGCTATCCACCACAGTTAAAGAAGGAGCAATCTGAGCAGGGCAAGTATTTTATTTCCAGATTTTTCCACATTTCTGATTAGTGACCTATTCTTAAACCGCAGAGAACCCCCCTTGTTCTGTGTAGAGTACAGTAGGCTATAAAACTTAAACTGATAATTATTATTAATAATACCTTACTCTTCTCTGTTTCCACTTGCCTTTGATTGTGACAGAAACTGGACATAATGGGAAAAAATAGTCATCCTAAGACCATTCATCTTCCCACTTCCATACATTAATGTTATAAAACTTCCCTTTCCACTTCAGAGGTATAGAAGAAAAGATCTTAAGGATTGTTATATGCCAACTTTAATATCAAACATGGTGTCAGAGGTAATAGGGCAGCACAGAAACTGGTCATGAAGAAATATGTAATTATAAAGTCATGTTAATTAACCAAATTAAATGAAAATCAACATTAAACCTTATAGCAATGCTGGTGACATCATTATATTTAATGAGGTAAATGTTAGTAAAAAATAGTCAATGCAGACATGAAGTTCACTAAAATAAAATAGCATGAGGAAAAAAATAATGATCATAAGCTTGACTTTCTGAAAAATCTCTAAATCACTGAATGAGTTGTTCTGGTGAGTGGTGTAAAATTGCACAGAACCTAAAATGGATAAAGCTCATCTTTAGCTGGAAATGACTTATTTTGAAAATCATCAACCCAATGGAAATTGCACAAACTTATAATTTAAAAACTTCTAGTAAAAACAAACAATGAAACAAGCAAACCACAAAAAAAAACCAAACAGCAAAAAGCATCAAGAAGAAAAACCAGTCCAACTACATGAATCCTATTCCTCATTTATGTTTACATTAGTCCAGATATAAAAACAAATAATGAAGCCAGGCTCTGTTTTGCCTGTGATATAATGGTGTGCTGAACAGCACACCAGAGTAATCATTTTCTAATCTGCCAACTAAAACACTGTTCTGGTTAACCAATACTTTAGTCACTTGTGCTCATTGCTACTTTATTTATTTTAATTTGTTCTTTATTTAGCAAGATGGCTACTCCACCAAGTAGAAAAAAAACTTAGTTTTTTTCTTCCTTTGTCTAAATACTTTGTGCAATGTTATAATTCCTAGGGGATGTGATGTTGAAATTCTAGTTATAAATGTTGAAAATCTAATTATAAAATGCAAAAAGCCACCTCATGGATGTGAATTATTATTGTAGTAATAGGACATGTTATTATCCACAGCAGAAGCATCATATCCAAAGAAATACCTGGAACAAGTATAGAACGAGTGCTGATTTTCATCTTCCACGAAATGTAAATAGTGTCAAGAAGAAAACTCTAAGGTATCTGCTATTCTGAATTGTTTCTTGTATTTCTCTAGAGACCTCTAGTGGAGAGACCTCTGTAAAAGTCGATTTCTCAAAGCTGCTTTACATGTTTACACTAAGAATCTATTGTACAATAAAGCAATTTGTTTTATTATTCCTAAAGAGGATTAGTTTAACTGTATGATGCAGGAATCCTTGCATACAAATATTTAGGGGTTTGAATAAGTGCCTTTACATCAAATTGAAGTAACAGAAGCATCTATCTATTGTGGCTAATTCTACTGATGATGTGTAGAAACTTAGCACGTAAGAATGGAAGGAAATTAAAAGTTTTTCAAATATTGTCTTCCCAGTTAAAACCTGCAGATGTTTCAGGTCATTTACAATGTGTGTCATGTGGTATACATACTCTGCTTTTTATTTTATAACTACTTTATGTGTTTACTTTTTGTTGAGTGAGTGTGTGTGCTCAGTGGAAAGAACAAATGGGTAAAAAAAGCTTTAAGATTAAAGGAGAGGCTACCTCTATCCTGCAGTTGCTTAAATCATTAGGTTTCCTTAGAAACCTTGATTCAGCAAATGTGGGATTTTTGTCATTAACTTCATTTAGATCAGCAATTTGCACCTGGAGTAACCTTCAGTGTCTCTTCTTAAAAACTAGTTTGTTTTTAGGAATGCCTTGACACACTAGAAGAACCCAAGCAACCCATTGTCCTTCTGGGCAAACTAAGAGGTTGACAGTAACACGTGTATAAGAAATTTAGTGTTTGTAAGTGCAAGGTGATAATCAACATATTGATTAAGGTGTTTAGCAATGTAGTTGGGCATTACTCTTCCCTGTGACATCCCCCAATGAAAGCATGACATAGCATGTGTATGTATATGGGGATTAAATGACAGAAAGCCTTGCTGGATGGAGAAACGCAAAGACAGCTCCAAGCCCTCTGAATTTGGGAGAGAAGGGAAGGAGAAAGGAAGACTCAAAGTTGTCATTATTGTGACTCAGAGTTGGAGATACCAATCAATACTTTGGCTCCTGCAATATGCAAGGAAACACCCATCCTTGGATATCCTTGGAAGCTATAGGTGTATAATTTTTAGGCAAGTCAACAGAAGTTGTAAAATGAATCTGATCCCTCAGAAACTGTTATTTTGTAATCATATTCTGATAGAAGAAGAGATATTGCTAAATTTTAAAGTATCATGGTACATACTACAGTTTTTGTGTATTATAAAATTATTCTATAATGTTTATGTGCAATGATTAAATGTGGTGTTCCTAGATGTGATTCTAAAGTAAGACTTACAGTATCTGACTTTTTTTTTTTTTTCCCTTTAGGAAACTATCTTTAATGTTGATTTACAAACTCAGGGGAGAATTATTTCTAACAGATCCCTAACAATCTTTTTGTAATATGGACTCAGCCTTCTGAGGTATTTTTGGAAAAATCTACAGCCCTGAACATCAAAATATTCTGCTTTCTCTGTGTCAAAGTGACACTATAGATCCCAAGATATGAATTGTTATTTACTGAAAAAGTTACGTGCATATAGCAATATTTTATTAAAAAATGACAGTTCAGCTTAAGTTCTATGGTCCTACTCCTCAATCCTGATCTGCCTATTCAGCTCAGTTACCCTAAAAAAAAAAAAAAAAGCATTCGGCAAACTCTTCAGGAAATGGGACTGTTAATTCTTCATCCAACAGCAGGTGATGCTGTTGCCATAGACAAAGAGTTCTCATCTTCCTTAGAGAATGAGCACATCATCTGGTCGTGCAGCCCGAGGTAGGATCCACATTACCAAGTCCTTGTGCTTATACAAGACACGGTAAGTGTCACCGCAACGCTGAGATACGAGCCGAGGGAACCACTCAATAGGAGTTAATAAGCGATTCAGGCAGCAGTGGAGTGTGGGCCAACGTCCTGAGGAAGCAGCAAAAGCCTACATCGACGTGTTGCGGATGGAGTGATGCACTTCATTCATAAGAGACAAGTAGCAATATATTTATCGATATAATACAGTGATTTAACAAAGTTTGATAGTAAATGCAACAGTGGTTTAACAAGATTCAATGGCAAATTTCACTTGATATTCACTGCATAGAGGACAGGGTCAGACAAAACTGTCAGGGAGACCCTCCTGTTGAGTCAGCAGGTTCAGAAAGGACCCCTGTGCTTCCTAAACTCCTTCCAGAGAGGAATCTAGGTGCAGCCGGATCCACTCCTAGTCCCAGACTTGGTCAACTCTTTATGTCTAAAGGATTATATATGCACAATCAATCCTTCATATCACTTAGCTAAAATTTCAGATTTAGCATGCTATTAATCACTTACTGAGACTCTGTTGTGGCAAGGACTCTCTCACCCTTGAGGAGTAACCCTGAGAGGCACCCGTACTCCAGGGGAGATCCCGGCGTGCAGCCCACTGCCGTGCAGGAGAGCTCGATGGGCCCTGGGCTGCCCGCTAGTTATGGAGTAAGATAATTGACTCACAGTCATATTTGCATACCGACTGCAGGTGTTAGTTTCTTCCAGATTTGGCTTGAGCTGGACACTGACCAGCACTGCGGCGAGGTGGGGGCATTGTTCAGATGAGCCCCTGGCTATCGTGTTGTTATCTGTCTCCCCCAAATCCTCTTTGAGCCAGATGCAGCCGTCACGGCCAGATGCATCCGTTAGGACCGCCACCGGTGGTTATCCCTTGAGAAGGGGGACAGCAAATACAGGTCAGCTTGCAGGGGTGAGGGGTGGGGTGGGCAGAGCACGCCGCCACGCAAGGGCGCTTGTGCTGTCGCCCACTAATATTTCAAGGTTGCCCTGGCAGTAGACGGTACGACAGTGAACTACGCTGTGTGCCCACATTCTCCATTCTTTACTGCTTAAAGGAAAAAAAACAGATAACAAAAAAAAATTCCTACGAGTCAGCCAGTACTATCCAGTTTATTTTTTTAGTTAACATGTCTCCTTGCAAATAACTTTTTGGTTGAGGTTGAAATGACAGCAAATTGTCAGTAATATGCATTCTAAATGGCCCAATTAAATGCTTATTTACTCTTCTGGAAAGCTTTTACAGATTTCAAAGGTCATTTAATCTACTCCAGTGCAGGTAAAAGTTACCACACTTCTAGTTAATCAAAAGGCCGTTTGTTGCACTGTCTGCATTGTCAGGAACACTAAGGAGGGTTCCACAGGATATTTATTTTGAAAACGGTAGCTGTTTCATCTGTTTTGAATTTTGTGATGGTTACTGTCAACTTGAGGTAAAATTCTAAGCTGCTTGTTATTTATAGACTGTACAATCCTGACTGCCATAAGTCCATCCTGTTACAGCCTGGCTTTGTGACCTAGAATATACAGCTTCTAGGGCATGAATCAAAACTGCAAGGAAGATCCTGGAATTTATGTGGGGGGATAGCGTGTAGTCACTGAGAAAGCTTTGCATAAGAAATCAAGAAAAGAATGGGAATAATGAGCATTTAAGATGAAATAGATCTTTTAAGTTAGGCCTTTGATCACATCAATAAGACTATAATAATAAAAGAACTGGTATTGCTGTGCACTGAGTATTATGCAGAGAGACTTAGCAGTGGCTCCAAATGAAACAAATACTTTCAGCTCTTATAAGGTGGTGATATTAAACACAAGGAAGGGTGGCATTCTGGAAGATGCCAATAAAAAGGATTACCAAAATTGAGGTGAAGTGAAACTTGCTCAAGTTGAGTTGTCCCAGCTGTGTCCCCCCCCAACTCCTTGTGCCCCTCCAGCCTGCTCACTGGTGGGGTGGGTGAGGAGCAGAAAAGCCCTTGGCTCTGTGTAGGCACTGCTCAGCAGGAACCAAAACATCTCTGAGTTATCAACACTGTTTTCAGCACAAATCCAAAACACAGCCCCATACTAGCTACTATGGAGAAAATTAACTCTATCCCAGCCAAAACTGCAGCACAACATGCCATAGTAAAATAAATTTAGCCTTATTGCTAAGTAAAGGATGTAGTAGTGTCAACTGAATGTGGGAGAAGAGAAGTGGTGTAGGCATCTAGATGAAGTTTTTTGAGAATTATGTCAGATTCTCAGAGATTTCAGGAAACAGAACCATTTATATTGTTAGCAAAATCTAAGAGTACTTCCAGTTCAGATTACTTTTTGAACTAGAAGCAATGTGGCTTGGTTTCAGAAGTCATTGTATAAACTGAACACAAGGTTGATCACTGATAAGGCAGTGATAAATACTAAAAATAGATTAAAATATTTTTCAGTGAAGAATATATCTCAAAAGATTAATGAAAATTAATATAATTCTATTTACAAGGTTGATTATAAAACACACATGAAAATCTTGAGTTTCAGGAGTTACTGGATATCCACAGCTTCCACTCAAACTGAGCAGGAAGGGATTGGACCTTGGATTCCCACATGGGTATGAAACATCAGGCATCTCTATTTGTCTGACATTCAAGTTTGTGTTCACTGCCCAGAGCTGAAATTAAATTCAGGGAACCAATTCCAGACATGGAAAGATACATTGCCTTCCTTCTTTCCATTCACATTCCTACCTAGCCTGTTGGGGTTCTATAATTTTGGGAGACAGGACAATTGTCTGGTGTCCCTTCCCTAAAACCAGCTATAGTATGTGGCACAAATATTAGGGATTTCTCAGTATGTGGTTAGGCTACTGTACTGTAAGTGTAGAATAAAAAAAAAAACAAACCAACAGTATCAGTACTGAATCAGGCTTTCTTCTCATAAATATTCATTCCAAAAAGTAGGCAGTTTGTCTGAGCCTTGGAGAAGCTTAAGATGTGTAAGCTTTTCCAGGTAACAAACTACCTCTTTCAGGAATGGAAGCATTTAGGTTTTTAACTTTTAAAAATTATCGGTTCACCCAAGAAGCCCAATAAATAGTCCTGCTAATAAGAACTCAGTGCAGAGGCATTGTCTCACACCAGTGAGACCCTTCACTGGGTTTACCTTTGTGCACAATACAAAGCACAATGAAAAGACATCAAAAATCTATTTCCAGTCTCTGTGGCCAGACTGTAGATCTCCTACAAAATGTGATAAGGTGAATCAAAACATAAATACTTTTTTGACAAAAATCATAAGACTGTCTTCACCATGAATACCTTAAAATACACAAGTTGTCTTCTGAAGAGCTAAGATGGTATGAAAATGAGAGTAATGTCACCTTTCTAAAGCAGATCGTATAAACCAGCTTGAAGGAAATCAAACTTCCGCCTTTAACTGGACTCCATATAGATTCAGTAAAACACATTTACAGAAGAAGAGTGTTGCTCTGGTAGATGAATGTGTTTCAGACTTAGATTTCAATTCAGCAAGTCATATGAGCATGTTTATTGGATTTCAGACTTTTCAAAGCATGTACAGGCTTGATCTGTACTGTATGTGTCTGGATGCAATTCAACATTTGCATACCAGTTTTATTTTTGGTCCCTTCTAGAATTTGTGACTTTTCATAGGATGTGACATCTACTGTAGCTTTTATTATTAAACCAAAACTTCATTCAGTTTAAAGATCATGACTGGTAAGGCAAAATTACACAAAATCATGCATAATATAATCTACCTTGACAAATTGGTAGATTTAATGCTGCCAGCTTAGAGAAAACTGATTTTCTCCTTTACGTGGGGAAAGGGTTGAGGAAAAGATTAAGTATACCAGTATTGTATTTTGGAGGGAAAATGAAATTTTATGTGTAATGTCAGGCGCACAATTATTATTTCAGTGGTTCAGTGGGTTACCATAGCAATACAACCCAGTGGCTTTTGAAATACTTTATTTAGCTTAATCACTGGGTGGAGGGGTTATTGTATTCAGAATCAAGCTTAATCAAAATGGCAGAATCATTTTTTCCCCCTATAGCTACAGCGAACAGCCCAGAGCTTCACAAAATACGTTTATTGCTTACTTACAGATCTGTCTTTTGAAATCATCCTTGCTTGTACTACTTAATGTATGAATATATTGTGAAGGACCAAAAGTAAATCACTCAAGTGGTCACTTTTCATGTCATAAGGATGTTATCTGTGGCTTTGCATGATTCTTACCTGTTTTGTGGTGCTTGTAGAACACTAAAAGTTACAGTTACATGACACAGCTCATTGCTGTGGTTTGGCACTGACACTGGCTTCAAACAGCACCCTCGTGAGAGGCAGATGCAATAGGTAAACTAAGAGCCTGCCTGATGCATCTTTAAGTGACACAGCTTACTTGTTTAGTAGGCAGTATTCATTGCAAGCAAGCATTTCAGTATCAGACAATCTCTTGCTGCAGAAAAGCTGAATTCATGGGAACTGGACTGTGATATTGGCTTTTAGGAGTATAAGCCATGGAACAAAACAAGTATCCCCAGCCATAGATCAGACGTCTGGTGAATTCAAAATCAGATTCTTGAAAGTTCATGGAAAGATCTATGTATAAAATTACTGGATTGTTATGCTGATGAACAGAATTGCTGTTTGATTATTCCGGCTCTGAAAAAGCAAGTTTTATGATTTCTCATATCACCTAAAAGAGTAAAGTATAAGCCCCAAAACTATACTATATATCTTGGATGCCAGAAATACCTTCCTTGGAGATAACTATTGCAAAAGCAGATGCATTTTTTGTGTGAGGGATAGCATTTCCTTTTCAATCATGCATAAAATTTTATACCAGATTGTTTGAGTGATTGGGTAAATTTATACATTTTGCAGTACAGATGATCCCATTATAGTGCTAAAGAATATACTACAGATGGCACAAATCTGGCTGATCATTAAATAAATATTAACTCCACTGAATATGCTGAATTTTAATTAAATGATAGCTAATAAACTATTAGACACATGGCAACCACCTCTTTAAATAACTAAACTGTGACTTTCTCACTTCAGTGCTGCTGACTGCTGTGGAGTGTCAATACCAGAAAATGTATGTATTATGTGACTCACTCTGAGGCTATCCAAGCAAATAACCAGTTGTGGCCGTGTGGTCCCACCCCTGCAAGCTGACCTGTATTTGCTGTCCCCCTTCTCAAGGGATAACCACCGGTGGCGGTCCTAACGGATGCATCTGGCCGTGACGGCTGCATCCGGCTCAAAGAGGATTTGGGGGAGACAGATAACAACACAATAGCCAGGGGCTCATCTGAACAATGCCCCCACCTCGCCGCAGTGCTGGTCAGTGTCCAGCTCAAGCCAAATCTGGAAGAAACTAACACCTGCAGTCGGTATGCAAATATGACTGTGAGTCAATTATCTTACTCCATAACTAGCAACAGGGAAAGACGCCTGTTTTTGAGGAAGTGCAAATTTTCTCTGAAGAGGTACAAATAGTCCTTCAGCAGTAATGATACAAACAGTCTGGATTCCTTACTGGGCAAGTTAGATAGTTAAATCATTATTCTACAATTAAAATAGCCTTGGGGTTTTCTTCTTCAAACACAGGTAGGAAAATCCAAGGATTCTGAAGTCTATTACTTCTGAAACAGCATGCAAAAGGTCCTAATCTGAGTGTGCTGATTTTATCTGTTATAAATATATTTAAAATTTCAAATGGAAAAATGCATTATTGGCAAAGAGGTGGTAATGATGATTATATAAGACAAGGACATAAAATAATTGCTATTTAGAGCTGCATTGGTAGGCTGTTGTGACAAGTCTGGATAAAAAGTATGTACAGAAGAAGAAAATATATTTTTTGGAAAGTACAAAAAATTTAGACAATTTTGATGACTTTAGTGTCTGATGTGGTAAAAGGGTAATCACGGTTTTTAGAGAAAAAAAAAAGTAGCATTAACCTCATCTAGCTTTAGACATTTAAAGTTAGATACCTAAATCCCCTGGGGTTTTTACATTTAGTGGAGTGAAATGAGCCTCTCCAGAGGTCCTGATTTAGCTTGGGAGGGATCATGCTCTAATAACACCTCTCTTGTAGCGAGGTGGGTGTTGATCTCTTCTCCCAAGTAACAAGTGCTAGGACAAGAGGAAATGGCCTCAAGTTGCACCAGGGGAGGTTTAGATCAGATATTAGGGAAAAATTCTTCACTGAAAGGGTTATCAAGCATTGGAACAGGCCGCTGGGGGAAGTGGTTGAGTCACCATCCCTGCAGGTATTTAAAAGATGTGTAGGTGTGGTGCTTAGGGACATGGTTTAATGGTGGACTTTGCAGTGTTGGGTTTACAGTTGGACTCGATGTTTTTAAAATTCTTTTCCAACCCAAATGATTCTTTCTATGATTATTTCCACTGAGTACCAAAGAAGCCTAAGGTGGCATTTAACTTTTAATCAATTAAGTTAGGGTGGATGAACATGTACTTTGAATACTCTACAACAAAATAAATGATGGTGAGAACACTGAATGGGAAACTGATATTATAAAGCATAAGAAAGTGTGCTAGTAGGAAATCCAAACCTGAGATTTTGGAATTAAGAAAAAATAATACTATGGGAAGAAAACTTGAATTTTGTTGTCATCTTGGACTCTTTTCTGAAATAAGAAAGAATAAATGGTACTGTGCTCCTGCTCTTTGCAGCGAATTAACAGGTCAGTTATACAGCCCAATAAAAATTCAGATTGTTTTGAACTACGAGGCAATGAATTTTATAGTGATATCATGCAAGGTATATAGGGCAAAATGTACCCAGTGCAAAATGTACCCTGACAATTACTTCATGTGAGCTGTAAAACTGCAGGAAAACACTTTTCTCTTTTTTTTTTTTTTTCAAATTAGCAGAAAATAGCACTTGTGTATTTAATGCGTATTCCAGTTCACATTCAAAATAATGGAAATGCCTTATCTTCTGGGAAATCCTGGATTGTTCACTTAAACATTAAGTTAACAATACTGTTTGCTTAAATTTTAAGGCTACAGCAGACACTCTTCCATTAGATTGAGAGAAGGAGAAAGAAGGAGGTCATGAATGAGTCCTGGTTACTGTGTATGATGGCCTTCCATCTGCAACTGGTTTCTACTGTCGTCAGTTTTCAGAAGTCAGATGTATTTGTCACATACATCTGTCACAAGAAATGGATATAGAAGTATTTATCCAATTCTGCTGTAATGACTCTTGCCACTTACATGAATCAGGGAGCCCATGAAAGAAATTACCATAAGGATAGATGGGAGAAGGAAGCAAGATGCAAAGTTTAAGCCACTAAGCTTAATTTAAGCCACTTCTGCAGTGCAATGCCAGTTACAAAGAACATACTTCCATTCATCCAAGGCATAATACGATTTTCTGTGATATGCATCACACACAAAGCATACTGTGGTTGGTAGACATGTATCAGATGGTTCTTTCTGTAGAATTTATATTACAGAAAGTTGACTGGAGAATAATAACATTGTGTACAGATGCTTCTGTAAAAAGTTATTTCTCCTGAGCTGAGCACCCAGAGCTCCTGGGAGTGAGTCTGGATGCTTTTTTTCAGACTTCTATATTTGACCAATTTGACACAAACTATCCATGATGTGGACATGTCATCAAAGTTGTATGGAACAATACTTGGTCAATATTATGTCTTATGTTACTTCTGACTGAATAATAATCTCCAGTTCTAGCTTGAGTAATACTAGATAATTATAGCATGAGTAATCATCAGTTCCAAGGTTTCCTTTTTAATATAAGGTTGTGTCTAAATTAATTTAAAGTTTCTTCCTATGTTCTGCTCACATAGTCCTTAATTTGGATATGATAATCCTCCCATCTGTAATTAAAACCTGGAGGATGAAGAGCAAAAAATGGGAGAAGAGCAGCCCTGGGGATATTATGATTGATCTTCGTTTCTAACAGATATTGTAGTCATAGAGCTTAATAGTGAAAAATGTAATGCTTTGCTCTGTCATTTTTAGCAATGCTTTCAAATGCTTTGTCCTTTGTCACACCATTGCTTAAAACCACTTCAGGCCTCCTTCTATTTCACACATCTCCTTCTGGCAGGATAAGAATGCCTGAAGCGGAAAGGAAATAAACTTGCACGCACTTTAAGGAAGCTCTTAAGATATCAAAAGTAAAGCAAAAAGGAAGACATATAAATGAGAATGAGGCTGTCAAAATAAATTAGAATCAGTCCAAACTGTCTATAAAGTTCACACCAGACTTCTAAACGTACTGCTAACATTTAACGAGAGCTGTGACTGCATGTGGGTTTTGTGTCATTTGTGCACATTTATGCTGATGCCTTGCCCAGACTTGCCTTAAAGCTCTGGCCATTACCATCAAAGTTGGAGAAAAAACCCCTTTGAAGGGTTTGAAAAGGGGTTTTGAAAAAACCCCTTGGACTTTTAAAGTGAGTATAGACACAAGATAGGGGACAAAGGGCACGGCGCAGCCTCTAAAACCCTGTGTACTGGGTAGCCACGTGCATACAGAGTTTAGGAAACTGCTCTTTGCTGAAGGTGCCATCAGAAATGGTACCTGGTTTTGGTCTGGTTCTCAGAAGTTCAAATACAAAGACTCTTGAAATGTCTAATTTCAGTCTGCAGACCCCCCCGCCACAGCTAAGGGTTCAGACAGGTTTAAGAGAAAGGGACATTGGGGAACTGAGCTCTTACGCAGCACACGGCCGCTCTTCGTCTCCAGAAGGAATGTTTGGGAGCATCCTGAGCAGGTTCATTAAATAACAACGGACTCTGACCCACGGCTGCAGGGTGGGCCATGTGGAGGAGGAGGCCGGGGCTGCCCTGAGCCAGTCACAGCCGGTTCCAGCTGGTTCCCAACAGCTCCGCAACGGACAAAACCAACCCGCTGCCCCCACCACCCCCACCGGAACTTTGTACCCTTCTCGGGTTTTTGTTGTAGAGCCCATCCAGCGAAGACCAGGGGTGGAGTTTGTTACGAAGGCATATTCAAACCCTCGCCACCTTCCTGGTCTTGTGTTTTGGGGAGGCGAGGGGTAGCATTTTGCTGAGGGTGTGTTTTGGGTTTGTGTGGTGGGGTTTTGGTAGTGGGGGAGGGGGCTGCAGGGGTGGCTCCTGTGAGAAGCTGCTCGAAGCTTCCCCAGCTCCAAGTCGGACCCACCGCTGGCCAAGGCCGAGCCCATCAGCGATGGTGGTAACACCTGTGGGAGAGCAGATTTAAGAAGGGGAAACCTGCAGCGGAGGAGGAGATTGGAATGTGAGAGGAAACCCTGTGCAGACAGCGAGGTCAGTGAAGAAGGAGGGGAGGAGGTTGATGCCCCCGTGGTGAGGCGGCAGGCTGTCCCCCCCAGCCCGTGGAGGGGAGCGGGGGAGCAGGTGCCCACCTGCAGCCCGGGGAGAGAGGAGCCCACGCCGGAGCAGGGGGATGGATGCCCCCCAGGATGGCCGGGACTCCATGGGAAAGCCCGTGCTGGAGCAGGCTGTGCCTGAAGGACTGCAGCCCATGGAAGGGACACATGCTGGAGCAGTTCGTGAAGAACTGCAGCCCGTGGGAAGGACCCATGCCAGAGAAGTTCATGGAAGACTGTCTCCTGTGGGAGGGACCCCACGGTGGAGCAGGGGACGAGTGAGGAGTCCTCCCCCTGAGGAGGAAGGAGAGGCAGAGACAAGGTGCGATGAACTGGAATCTTAAATACCTGTTTAGCAAGGTGAAGGGTGGGATGTGTTACGCATCCTTTTGTCTTCCCGAGTATTCATGGTGAACAGTAAAATTCTCCCTCCCAAGATTTGTATAGTATTACCTGTCTCAAGAAACAATGTTTTACACCATAAGAAAGTTCTGATTCTCCTCATAAAATTAATAGTCTTTCTTTTTAATTATTTGCATTTGAAGACAAGAGTGGATTTGTTTGGATTTAAATCACAAGGTGTCTCAAGGGTTTTTCTTCTCCATAAGATTTTGATTAAATTGACTTTCTCGGTACAGAGGTTCTCACTAGGTATCTTTTCAGGAGCTGGCCTGGAGCTATGTGGTTTATGAAATGAAAAAATTAAACATGTGCATGTATTTCAGCAAATAAATCAATCAAGTTATGGTGCATATTTAGTTCCCAAACATTGTTTTATTTATTTTCTTATGCAATTGAGGGCTAATACTTGCCAATCTTTATAGGTCCTGAATATCTAAAGGCATAAGATTTGTGTTCCAGCTGTGGTTATTTCTACAGGCAAAGTTCCTTTGCAGAAACAGCTTCTGGAAACAGCAAATATTAATTTGGTAGATTTCAGAGAATGATTATGGAAAGTAAATTTGGTAGAACACATCCTGTAAACACAGCTGACCCAAGGAACTTTGCACTGGTCCTGGGTTGTGATGATATTGTTGGCACCTGTTGCAGAGGCAGGTTGTGCGGGTTAGTGTGTGTTGTGTGTGTTCATGTTGATGTGCAGACCACAGAGAAGCAGAACAACATATCATGCCTGAAAATGCTTAAGAGACTGCAGAAATCTTAAGCTTTGAAAACCTATTGGCTAAGTAAATAACCCCTATTCTAAGTGAATGACCCCTAAAATGCAAAGCTGTTTGAGAGCAAAATAAAGTAAATAAAAGATGGAAGATTATTTGTGGTATTCTTACTATTCAAGAGTAACCAGTCTGACCAGCATCAAAAGAAAATATGAACTAAAGCTAATGAGTTATTCTTTTCAATAAGAAGTGTTGATGTGGTTGCAACAACATGTTCACCTCCTTATGTGACTAAATGTTTTTGTCTTACACAAGACGTAGAATTGAAGGTGCTAGATGGAGCTTACTGACTTTGAATTCTGTTCTTCCAGGGAAGGCAAAACATTCCTGACCCAGGAAGCATCAAAGGTCTGCAAAGAACGGCAACCAGACAGACCTGCTGCCATTACTCTTGCTGCCCTCAGAGTAAAAGCTGTGTCTGAGGAGCTATGTCCATGGAGGGCTGTATTCAGATTGTGCTGCTTAGCCCTTTGGGACTACCGAGAACCAATAAATCTGTCCTTCCTTGAGTCTGGGACAGCGCTATGGCTTGGGATCAGGAAATTGTAAATGGAAACCGAATGCAACAGTTCACTTCAATCAGATGTCTTGCATTTACCCTTTAACTAACTACTGTAGTTTGTAAGTGTTTATAAGTGTCATGGGAAGGAGGATACAAATCTAAAGATGAACCTAATACACGAACCAAACAGAAGTGAGAGGAGTTCCTTTTGTCATTACCAAAAAATTAAGTCTAGTGGCAATTTGATATGAGTTGAATGGAAAAAAAAGGAAGCCTCATGGTTAAATATTTTATACTCGAGTATTTTAAAATTATTTTCATATAAACACGCCTAAATTTAGCAAAAAGTTTTTTTAAAAATAAACTAACTTATTTTGCTCTTCAGCTTTATGACTGAGTCGTAATTGGCTCAGATTAAAAATAAGTGACCGCACATAAACATTAAAAAGGAATTTCCAAGGCACCTACTCTACTAAAGAAGGTTATGTTCCAGAACAGAGAGTTTTCCTTCATTTGTTTTATACATTATAGCCTTATCAGGTTACTGGTTGGTGAAGTAAACATTTCTCTAAGGACTGCAGATGCTGGAATGAGAGTAATGACTCAAAGAAACTATAGTTAACTGTGGCAGGGTTCCTTTAGGAAGCGAATAAATATCCTCTGACATAATAAATAGCAAAGGTTTTAAAGGAGTCATTGCAGTTTATAAAGTAAATAATAGTTACTTTAACAAACATTACTATATAATTGTCCATGGCAATGATTACAGACTATCTGGAAAATATAGTCTGCTGCAATAGAAATACCATGGAGTTTAAAACCAACCTTTGTATGCACCTTAACCTCCTCAGATGCACAAAATTCTTTTTATTCCTTATAAGAAAAAGCACATGTCAATCTAAAAGGATCCCACAGGCTGGAGAAATCAGGTGCTTTGCTACCTGTATTGAGGGTTTGTTCTCAGGAAGGGGGAGCTGATCATACTGGACACCGACTTCTCAAGGATGGATGGGCTTCAGCGTGTGGAGAAGCTTAGGACTGGTCGTGTGGCTTCCCTGACCTCAGAGGCACGTTCTGTGCACCCTGTTCAGTGGTACGTGGCAGGCTTCACCCCCTGGTGTCGTCTCCCACAAAGCAGCCTGCATCGCCAAGCTCTATACAGTTCTCATTGTAGGTGGACAAATGAGGTGAGAACTTAACTCCTGGGCTGTCTACAAGCAAACTCTTCAATTTTTCAAGTTTTCCTTCTTGGAGGCTTCCAGGAACTCACTGCATTGTAAATCTAAAATATCAGTAATGAAATTGTCAGTGCAGAGGGTATGTTCATATGGCAGCTCTTCCAGCTGTACTGTTCAAATTTCAAGCTCTTCAGATTTCTTTTAAATCTGAAGATAGAGCTAGAAAAGAAGGAGGCAGGAAGGCACCTCTGGGGATCACCTCATCCAGTCCCCTGCTCAGAGCAGAGTCAGCTAGAGCGGGTCACTCATTGCTGTGTCCAGTCAGGTTTTGAATACCTCCAGGGATGGAGACTCCACAGCCTTTCTGGGAAACCTGTTCCAGTGTTTGATCACCCTCACAGTGAAATGTTTTTTTCTTATGTTTAAATGGAACTTGCTGTATTTCAGTTTTTGCTCATTGTCTCTTTTCTACTCACTAGATACCACTGGGTATCTGTTGTCTTTACACCCTCCCATTAGATATATGGCTTTTTAAAAAAACAGTTATCTAAGTTCTTTCCAAAAATTCCTATAGAGACTCAGCTGACTCGTGTGTAGAGCAGAATGTGATTTTTCTTGTTTCTGTGAACTGATGAACCGAAGATGTAAAAGTTCAGCGATCATTTTATTATTAAACAAATGGCAACAGAACCCAGGAGACTTGAGCATGAAAACTTATCTGCTTGAAAACATTTCAACCATTATTCTTGGTGCTTGGCAGCTTTAAGCCCAATGCCATATTGCTATAAGGCCTATAACGGACCTTTTATTCCCTTACAGATATAGCAAAGGGTACTTCACATTACACTCCCTTTGAACCCTGGATATAAAAACATAAACCTTCAGCTAGGATAATTGCTCCTATAATGGTTCAGTTTAAAGTGTTTTAAATTATCCTTTCATTATTGCAGACTCCAGGTTCTTACATGCAGAGCCAATCAAAATGCAAGTGTGTTTTAAGCAAGTTTAATTTGCTGTGGCTTATTTTTGTGTTACTTCTACATAATCTTTTTCGAATTCCAAAGAGCATGCATGGATCTTAAACTAAAGCAAAATACATTCTAATAAAGAAGAAGTAGAATTATCTGAACTCTTTTTTTAAAAAAAAACAAAACAAAACAAAACAACTTTGTTTCATTTGTTTCCAATGAACTATTTAAAACAGACTCACTAAAATACTATGTAGATGTGAACGAACTTTAAAGGCTGCTTGGAACACATTGACTGCTTTGACTTAGATAGGTGAAAGCTTAACAAGGATCAGCTGCTATGAATCTTGTGACTCACCAGAGCTAATCAAGACCAGACAGTTCAGATTTGGATATTGAGTACACAGAAGAAACTGCTTATATACTATCTACAGCCCGAATTGTGTTCACCAGACTTAGTAACCTGGTTAGTTTTAAATAACCTAATAGGAAATGTATGGCTTGAGCAATAAGGGAAATAGTCATGTAAGTATATGTTATGAATTATGAATTATAATTATATGGTAAATTAAGATGCCCATATTAAATAGCTGCATGTAAACTGGTAAAACCTCAATTCAAAGTCCATGTTATGTTTTTTGAAAAAAAATTTCTATGGAGTCATCTAAATCTGCCTGTCTTTTCAACCCAATATTTTTAGAGGGTGTATATTTAAACTAGGATCTCACCTGGTCTGGCTTTCTATGGCATGGTTGTCTCAAAAACTTGTAACAGTTCAGACAGTGCCTGATGAATAGAAAATAACATTTTTATTATATCACTCAGAAACACTATAGACTCTTCTTTTTTCCTTACCACTGTCATACAGGGGAACTGATAATCTAATAGATTTCTAAAAAAATTTCCCTGAAATCCTTTTCCCAATTGTAATGATTTTTTTCCACAGCTATGACATGTAATGACTGTCATGGAGACATTATTGTAATAATGTCTTCTTGTTCTCCTCCCCATTTTAACAGTAGGATCATTCTGTGGTAAGCCCTATACTTCCTATTTACAGGGTTGTACTCATGCCTTTTTACTCACAATGGGAACCAGATATAATTAAAATGCGCAAGGGTGATTGTTTGCTATGTATAGTATAGCGTAGTTTCCTCTGCAATCTTTTACACAAAACTAAATCAGTGATCAGAAGAAAGCAAGAAACAAACAAACAAACAAGACCCTGACTGGGAAATTCAGAACACCAACTTGCTTTTCTTACATGTAAGGAAAGCTTTAAATGTTACCATAACATCTGAGTATTAATTGGAAATACTTATTCCAGAAGAAGAGGTAGATGCTGAGTTCAAATCTAGAGTCATCCTTAATATCGTCCCAGTATTGGTGTCCCAGATAATTTGCTTGTAAGCTGAGAGGAAAGTATAAATAAAGAAGAAGGAAATGGATAAAAAAATAGTGTTGCTAAAAGCTGAAATATTGCATTTATGTATTTGAAACATTGAGCAGTATGGGACATTCACACTGATGATATTATTTTCCATGCAGAGCATATTGGATCTAAAGATGAATTCTGAGCAGGGCGCACGGATGGATCTCATTTTACTTTAATAGCTACCTAAAAGTAGGCCCTGAGGAAGGAGCAGAATTCTGTGCAATGCAACATAAACAAAAAAGAGCCCAAATCACCATCATTCTAGAGTCCTATATGTCCCGTGGGATGTGAGACCTAATACGTTGTGAAGAATTTCATTACAAAGGTAGAATTAAGTCCTGTTAGTCAGAAATTACAAATAGAACAGTATTCAGAAATTTCTGGATCTGTAAAGATTGACTATATTTCACATTCCTGGCTTTCCTCAGAGGCTTGGGGAGCTCTTTGTGCAAAAGGAAAAAACTCAGAAACATCACAACAAACTATTTAGCACAAATCCATGACAGCCTCTGAGTGTCAGAGCTGAAGCCTGCAGCTTTCTATCAAAACTGCGGGCAATTTTTGAGGGGAAATATTCCCATTGAGTTTCAGAAAGCATTTTTGAGATTTAATGTGTTCTGCGTTTGATTACATGAGGCTAAATCATGTTGTTCTTTTGACATTAGAAACTAATAATAATGTACTGCCCTTTTCTTGACGATGCTAGTATTTTTCAACCACATCAGCTGAGCAGTTGATAGCACCTTGCATTAGAGTGCAGAGAGACTTCTGTTGCTTCATTGACTGATTAGTGTCAACATAGCAATATAAAAATGAAAGATGGCCAGTCGTTTTGCAAGGGGAAGCTGCATGTGTACATTCAATCCAGCTTCAATTTTAGTGGGCATACTTGCATGTGGAAAGTTAAGCATGGTGGTGTTTGTAGATTAAGGACTGTTTACTCTTGGTAAGAGTAAGCTCCTTTCAAGAGCAGAAAAAATTCTTTTTGACAAAAGTTTTCTGAAACAACAAGAGTTCTCTGAAACAAACATGAGTCAATAAGAGTAGAATTTACAAACTCTTACTTATTTTTTTTTTTTTTTTTTTTTTTTTAGTAAAGAGAAGACATGTTTTTCAGGTTAAGTTATTCCAAGTATCTTATTCTTCTGTTTGTGTCCTAAAACTGCTTTGGAAATAGGTCTTAGACTTCCAAGTGTTTTCGCCTCAGACCTATAAAGGTATTCCAATGCTTCAGGTTTTGGTTTTGTTTCATTTTTTTCCCCCTGGATCTGCCATTTTAGGTATGTATAAACCATTTCTTTGAATTTATAATCTTTTTATCCTATCTAATTTAAAAAAATTCCTGTATTGTGAACATATTCAAGACTGTTAGGTGTTCTGAAACTGTAATCTTACCTGGGGTCTGTACATTCTCTACAAAGGTCTGAAAATTCAGTTTGAGATTTTACAACACTGAAGTGATAAAAATAGGTAAGAAGTAGTTCTTGATAAGCATCAAGACTAGGCCATCAAAAACTAATGGACAATTAAAAAATGAATGCAGCAACAGGTAGTTACCAAAATCTCTTCCTAGATTTGTTTTTTCAAAGGCAAGGTCAAACCAGTAATATAATGCTGCAAACACCAGCTCCTTGTATTTCACAGAATATTAGACATCAGTCCCCTGAATTTGTTCAAGGCAGAAACAAGGACAAGGGAAATACGATTTTAAGCCACCTCTTAGCTTTTTTTGCTATGGGATTCAAATGAATGCTCAGCATCTGATATATTTGTGTTCCCGGGGATTTAGCGGGTGGGGCTGGGACGCTTCCAGAAATACTGGAAGGCTCAAGTCGACGGTGGAGGTGTTGCTGACAAAGTCACAGCAGCCACTCGGTGTCTGCCCGTCTCTGCAAATGAAGAATGCTCTGCAGCCGGGGCTACGGTGCAGCTTCGGGTCCATCGTGCCGGAGGGACACAAGCCCTTGGCAAGCCAAGCATTTTCCCAGCTAGGTCTGTGTTATGCTTAGCCTTTCATACCAGAATAGGTTAATGCTGGGAAAACTCCAGTAGTCTGGGGGGAGACCTAGCTACTTGCTGCTGCTGATATTGTGGTAAAGTCCCATCAGACAGTGTGCTGTAGCCAGGACAAATGCCAAATCCACCAGACCTTTATATTAATAAGCATCTTTCTCAGGTTCTCCTGTTAGACTTGTTCTACTTTATAAATACCTTTTTTTGATCAGAAGAAATGGAGAAACAGTTCAGGGTGCTTAGCTGGGATTTGGGACGTCCAGGCTTCTTTTACAGTATATACTTCAGCTAAGAGTGGGAAGCTTCCTCCAGGCTCCCTAAGATCCTTGAGATATCTTTTTGTAGAGAGAGCAAGAGAGCAAGATCTGGAACCTGTTCTTCTGAGCTGAGTGTCCTTTAAAATAGGTCTACCAATATTTTGAAAAGAGGACCAGTCCTCTTCTCACCTAGGAGTTGAAGCCAGAGGGAAACACCTCCTTCAGTTTCTCCCAGAGTAGCTGAAGTGACTTGATACTCGGAGGTTTTCTTTTAATCCTCAAAAAGTGTGAAAGAAGCTTGGGTGCTAAACAAAGAGATAGCAAAGTATCTACCTTGTTTTAAAAGAAATGCTTAAGTCTGCTTCCAGGTATAGCAGTGAAGTATTTAATTTTCAATATTTAGTTAACAAGGTCATAGTGCAATAAAGCAAATGTTGGCTTCTCCTCTGCTGTGATCATTTCAAGAACCTCTGTGAAAAGAGATGGTCTAGGCATTAGAAAGCATGCTTGGATATTAAAAATATATGCTTGTTCACTGCCTTGATGCCAAATCACAAGCACATCCTAAACATGTTTAAGTCATTTACTGGAAAAATACAAAGATCACAAGGTCACGATTAGCAAACAAAACATGATTAACGGTAGAAAATACACTACTTGAATACAAGATATTCCCAGGGAGTGGAAGTATAGAACATTTCTGGGAAAGAGCTGAAAAGCAAAAACTTTGCTTCATAGCCAATAAACAAAGTATGAAACAACAACAGCAACAAAAAAGAGTAGGTTATTTTGAATCATTTTAAAAAATTAGTTTGTATTTTAAAAGGTTAAAAAAGGAAACTAAGATCAGTTAGTAGATTTTCCTGCAAATGGTGAGAATGCTTTAGTCAACTTTATGTTCACTTCCTCCTTCCATTAACTGAAATGATTCTGTCTGAAAGCATCAGTATGAATCTCAGATAGAAATGTGTAAAACACAAAATAGGCCCCAAGCTGGAAATTAGAATGATGAAATATAATCCTAATTCCTCATGCTTATCCTCATTAAAAACCAGATGTCTCTATTGTGTAAGTAGGTGTATTAGACTAAATATCCTAGCCAAACTGTATTAGAGGTAAATTCCAACTGCATTTTCATCTGGATATGGTTTTCTTCATGCTCAGCTTAAGCTTTCAGAGTACTCTTCAATATTTGTAGTGTCTGCTTAATGCATCATGATGCAAAGTCAGCTGAAAAAAGGTCACGTAGTGTGATGACCCCCTGTTGTGGTTTAACCCCAGCCAACAACCAAGCACCACGCAGCCGCTCACTCACTTCCCCCCACCCAGTGGGATGGGGGAAAGAATCGGGGAACAAAAGGTAAAACTTGTGGGTTGAGAAAAGAACAGTTTAATAGGACAGAAAGAAAGAAAATAATAATGATAATAATAAAATGACAATAATAATAAAAAAAGGATTGGAATATACAACACAAGTGATGCACAATGCAACTGCTCACCACTGGCTGACTGATGCCCAGTTAGTTCCTGAGCAGCGATCCGCCCCCCGCCCAGGCCAACTCCCCAGTTTATATACTGGACATGACATCACATGGTATGGAATGTCCCTTTGGCCAGTTTGGGTCAGCTGCCCTGGCTGTGTCCCCTCCCAACTTCTTGTGCCCCTCCAGCCTTCTTGCTGGCTGGGCGTGAGAAGTTGAAAAATCCTTGACTTAGTCTAAACACTACTTAGCAACAACTGAAAACATCAGTGTGTTATCAACATTTTTCTCATACTGAATCCAAAACATAACACTATACCAGCTACCAGAAAGAAAATGGACTCTATTCCAGCCAAAACCAGGACACCCCCTAACACAAAAAGTGTTCTTTGGTGTTCCACCTCATGCTTAATACAGACAATTGATTAAATGATTAAAAAAAATTTGGGGGGGTCACAACACATGAGATGAAGCATAGATTAATCAGGTTGACAGATTGCTTGCATTTTTTTGTGATATATGAAGAGTGAATATACTACTTCAGAAATTGTGTGTGATTGTATGACTTGACTGGGTGAACATCGACGACAGAGGAGGGAAAGAAAGTATACAAAAAGACTAGGAGGTGGGAGAACAGGGAAAAGAATGGTGGAAGACCAAGAGATAAAGAAGGACTGAATTTAGAAAGATGGAGAGTCAATAGTAAATACAGCTAGAAACAGAAGGGAAGAGAGTTTGGAATACCAGAGAGAAGCCTGGAAAAGAAAGGACCAAAGTGAACATAGAGGTTTGTATATTGTTAATCTGTGTCATTCACTGATTGAATTGATTTCAAAGAACCATTCACTGAATGATTTTGTGTGATTCCTGAAGCAGGTGCTGAGGACATGACTTAGCATGCTGTGTTTTTCCTCATAAATTCTGTTCATTACGGCTATTCCCACTTAGATGGCGTGGGAACTGCAGTATAGCCCTCCTGCTCCTACCATACAGCCCAGCCTTGCATCAGACTGCTGCAGCTGCAGGTATAAATATTTCCAATAGGCAGCAGTCTTGGTCTGTAGATGCAGCAATAATACACAGTAACTTTGTTGTAATGTACTTCTAAAGTTTCCAGCACATCTGTTATCTTAAACAGACGTAGAGAGAGGAGTTATTCCATCTTGCTCTGTAATGTACCTATCTCTGGGATGAACCATTATCTCTGTTTAATGGGATAGTTACTCTTGTCTGAAGTATAAAAATGTGAACTAAAAGTCTGTCTTCCACTTGTATTCCTTCTCTGTTTTTTTTAAACTGAGAAAGAAACAGGCCAGAGAGGAAAATAAGCCAAAATAAAGCCTGAAATGTTGCTCCTAGATTGAAGAATCAATTTGGCACAGTCAGGAGATAACACAGGTCAATCTCATTATGCTTTCTTTGATACTAATGACAGTGTCACAGGAGATCAGTAAGCAAATCCCAGGTGTGATTTCAGAAGTTGACTAATGAGAATACTTCAAATGAGATTTTAATACTGTCTTTATGTGGAAAATTGATTTCCCAGGGAAATTGTGCTTTTCCTAGTTTCTTATAAAAATTTTTGCATTTTGCAATACTAACAGCCAGTTTCAGGTTTATAATTGCTCTCACTTGGTCTTTCATCACTTATCCTGACCACGCTGGATAAATCTTGGCTCACTATCATACATCTGGTTCTCACTTCATCAGCTCCAGGGTGTTAGCGTGTAGGAATATTTCAGGTTTCAGAGGTTATTTGTGTTCAGCAGAAAGAGAAAACAAACAAACAAAGAAGTAGCTCCCCAAATGAAGTACTCTTTCCCCACCATACATGGTCCTTAATGAGTAAAATTTGTCAGTATTCATTTCTCTGGGGATATTTGGGCCAGATTTGGGGTTGAGTGTGACTTTCTAAAGCCTGGCTGTTTGGACTGATGCTTTGGGTTGGCCTGTTTTAGACAGAAGTCCATTGCTTAAATACTGAAACATGGATTATTCTTTCTGTTTTTCCAACTTATATTGTGTGTATCTATTTTTTGTATTATTGTTATTATTCTTTAGACATGACTGTTAAATGACTATAAATCATACCCAATGGGCCTCTCTCCTGAAAGCAAATCATTATTGTAGACTCTTAAAATGAGCAGAGCACATTTTGCTGAGGCTGAAATCCTGACACTTCCTCCATGTGGATCTGATTTCAGATCAGAGCCACATAATTCAAGGACTGTAAATTCATTTGGGAAATGGTCAGGGGGGTTTATATCTTGGGAAGTTACAATCCTGTAAAAATAAAATTAGTAGAACCAGTCCTCAGATGAGGTCTTCCTTAATGGTCTCCTGATTTACAATCTCTCAGTTAATGAAATTCTTATTAATTATTAAATACGAAGTCTGGGTGTCTTGCAAAGCAAACCAAGAAAGCAACTGTATCATTTAACAAATAGATGCTGAAAAAAACAAACCCTTTTATTTTACTTAATAAAAGTGAAGGGAACTAAGGTTACTAATAAACACTACTCTAAGTCTAATTTAATAAAAAAAAAAATCTCTCTCAATTTTCTTTTTTCTGTTTACTTCTTTTTCTTGGGGTAGAACTGGATTCAGTTAGTCATGGAGAAAGACTATTTCTGTGCTTTGTTAGCTGGATATGGGTACTCATGTTTGTGATATGGCTGAATGATACCTTTCAGTACCACATGTAATTAATCCAAACAAAATATTTCTAGTATTCCCTAGTAAACTATCCTGTAAGCCTATGGACACAAGGTCCCAGGTTATACTTCAGATGATGCAATGTGAAATATTGCACTAGTAGGTCTTACTGTCTATTTTTAGAAACATGTAGTGGAAATGTGTAAGATATCTATTGTTATTGGGAAAGCAACACATTCTCTGTAGAAACAAATCATCAGACAGGGAAGATGAGTGGAAGAAAAAGGAATGAAAATTATTGCAGAAATGAGCATTTGTGTAGGATGTCATGAGTTTCTCTGAATGTGTATGAATACTTACTGTATTTATTTTAAGATATTTGACACTTTCAGAAAATGGTGATGTATGCATCTCTCATCTTGTAAATTGCATTTTGTGTACTAAAAACATTATTCATTAACCAGAATTAGTTATTCTGCAGTTACTATTCTCACTTGGCCACATTTAAGGAGCAGTCTATGTTGTCTATTAAATTTGTGAAAGGTTACCTCAATGCTTCCAGATATTCTGAGGGTACCATTTACACTAAGAAAACCCATGAATCTCTGAAGTCTGAAAAATCTGTGTATTTTTGTTTGGGGTTTGGGGGTTATTTTTTTTTTTAATGGGGACTAGAGTTTTGGGATATAGTATTGCAATCTGTAAAGATTTTCTGTTACAGGAGAAAAAAGGCTTTTTACTAACCTGCTAAATTGAAACACATGGATTTCTAGAAGGTTATTTTATCTTCCTCACTAACCATGGACTTTTATTGCCTGTTTAAATATTCATGGCATAATTTTATTGTGAATGCCTTGGGTTTTTTAAAAGTTGAGCATACAAAACAAATATAGATGGGGCTATTCTGGCTTTTTCTGTTCCACTGAATAAAAAGTATGCAAGCTCTTATGAATTAACTCTTGATTCCATGCAGTGGAAGAGTTTCCCATGAGTTCTGCATGTGTGAGGTTCCATTACTAATTTCCAGACTAGAAAGCATTAGTAATGGTAATTAGTAATTAGAAAGTATTAGCGGTTTTAGAGGTTCAGTCTTTATGGAAGCTCCTGTTTTATATCTTGAATACTTCCTCTGTCCTTATTGCAAGCACAGCTCTGATACTCTTAAAATGCAATAGTGAGTATGTTCCCTTAAAGAGACTGCATTACCAACAAGGTCATCATCAATTGCATTGTTAAAGAAGAGAGGTGAGAGAAAGATAATGGAGAAGCACCATGTGGAACTGGCAGGGATTAGAACTGAGGAGTGCCACTTCCCAGGGGTAAATGCATAGGATTCTTATTATTACATTTACTACCACTATTATTACTACTACTACCAGTACTACTACTACTGCAATCACTACCACTACAATTACCATTACCAGTACTATTGTTTTTGTGAGGTTGCCCTACTCAATCAAGCTGTTGGTATCTCTTAAGAGACTTTAAAATGAGGATGGATTATGTTGTTGTCCAACTTGTACCTCTAGATTCTCAGAAGAAAACTTGATACCAAATGTTTTGAACTGTGTTCAAAAGTTCATTGCCTCATCACAATCTTTAAGCATGATCCACTTCCTCTTTCATGCTACTTCCCAGAATCTGATTAAATGCTCATCTGAGGTTTATAGAGGAAACAGGATGTTATAGCCTGCAATACGTATATAGTAGAATTTGAGATGGACATAGGATAATTTGTGTCTTTTGTCTACACTTTATTCCTGTGAGGAAGCTACACAAAAATTCTTCTCCTGAAAGATTGGTCCAAGGATGCTGTTATGAAAGATATTCTTGTTTCAAACGTTCTGTTGAAGAATATTTGGGTGCCCAAATACCAGAAATTTCCTCACCTTTTCCAGCTCTCAACAGTTACAGCTATGATGAAGATAGACATTCTCCTGGAACTGGACACTACTTATCCTACAGAGTAAGTACTACTACAGAAAAAATTCAGATTAGGAAAGTGGTAGAATTTCTCATTAAATCCTGACATATTAGGAAAAAAAAAACAAAGGTGCTGTGTGCCAAATGCCTCATACAAACTGTATGTGTGAGAAGTTTGGCCCACACCAGTCAGTGGTCTCAGTCTGCGGACCACGGTTTCCCCGAGGGACAGCTACCTGGCGTGCCCCCTGGCGATACCGTCCCACATGCAGGCAGCGCAGTGGCCCGCAGCCTGAACGCTCGGACGCACAGCTCGAACCTCTGCAGTGCCCCTGAGGGCCAGCGAAGCACGCAGAGCCAGAAGCAGCTCTTGCAATTTTGTTTTGAAGGTGCAGCATGCAGTCCTTGCATCCCTGACCTCTGACTGTGAATCAGTGTGCAGCCCGGGGAGAGTGGAATTCAAACCAGCCTTGATAAAGACACCCACCACGCAGTCTGGTTTGGCTCAGACCTGCTGTGCTTGGGAGGACTGGGTTGCAAGAATTCAAGCTGGCTCCTGCCCAGCTACGCCAGGGTAGAAGAGTCCTGCTGTGCTGTCTCCACTCTCTGTTGCTCCAGGGGCTGATGAAAATGCAAAGGGCAGTCAGGTTTTGCCCTTACCAAAGAAAAAAAAAGTATAAATTTAAAAAATGTTTTCTGAACATTCTGAATGACCTAATATTGGGATTAAACCCCTTTGTATTAACACGATTTTCGAATTCCTTGGAACATGTCATGATTTTAAGCTCTGCTTCAAAAGACTGGCTTTTATAGGGGTTTATATCCTGGGGTTTTTTTGTGTTCCTCCTATATTGATGATAATAGAGGCTGCAGGCAGAGACAGGTAGGTTTGAACCTTTTATTTCTCTTGAGGAGAAAGTATGCTCAGCTTTGCAAAGCTTAATGATGACTCTGCTGTTGTGTTGTTACAAACCTTGCTGTGTGCACCTCTAAATCTTTCTTGGCACAGATGTCCTCTTGGAGGCATCCAATGAGAAGCGGGGTTTTTTTGCCTGCCTGCAAAGCAATAAAAGTCCATCACCATTTCAAATTTGGACATATTTTGGACTTTTATCTGTTTTCACAGAATGAGGTGCTTATTTGCCATTAAATTTAAATCAAATGGGATCAGGTCCTTATTGGTGTCAGGATTCAATGCCTAAGAATCACATAAAAATACAGCAAATGTTGATTTGAAGTACGCTTTATTTAATAGACCTTCATTTCAACATTTGGTTGTAAAAGAAAGAAAAAAGACAGCAAAAGACTGACCACCTATTGCTATGCAATACAATGTCATGGCCCTATGCCTAAGTATCTTGCCCACCTACGCTGTCTTTGCCGTTCTGTCTTGTATCTACTCCAAGACTTAGACCGACTCCCAGCACAGTGGGGTCATGATGTGACGGCACGGCTGATGTTTCAGGTTAACTGTCCTGTGGTTTTGCCCTGCTGGGAAATTCATGCACAGGAGAAACAGGCTCTTATGATGGCAGAATAACATGCAGGGCTCTTAGAGCTGTGGTAGTTGTCCTCATAATGGTGCTGGTGGCATTAGAAATACCTTGCTCAGGCACATTTTGTCTGGAATGAAACCATGTGGCTGGGCTGCATTGAAAGCTCTTCGGAGCAAGGACTGTTTGTTTTGAATTTGGCTAGTGAGAGGTAATAAGCTGTGCTACAAACCACAATGAAGAATGAGACAATGAAAACAATGGTGGAGAAGAGCTGTGAACTGGGATATAGAGAACTTTGTGACAATGTGTGACACATCGGCTTTATGTCACTCTTAGCACAAATGTTACAGTAGAAAAGAGAACTCTCTAAAAGAGTTGACATAGTAAAAATGATATGAAGGTATTCCACTATTATTATTATTATTTATTTCTTGTTATGCTTGTAATAATTCAGGTGCTTTCCAAACAGAAAAGCTACAGGCCTTGCCCCAAGGAGCTCACAATCTAAAGGTGGACAAGGAGAGAGACATGAAGGAGAGGGAGTCCACAGAGAAGTCAAGAGGCCAAGATGGAAATCAACCATATCTTAGCAATCAAATCTGGTTTGAACGCGTTGTTGCAAAGCTATACAAACTATTTTCCAATTACTGCTCATATTTTCCATTTTGGTTCAACTGATTCACTCCTAGGTGCTATGGCACAGGCAGATGTGCAGGAAGGAAGCTTGCAATATGTGAGCTCAGAGAGAGTAGCACGTGTAGAGTAGAGCTGGAAAACTCACCTAAAAGTATAGAGATGAAAGGGGTTTGTCTGGATTTTCAAAATTCAGGTCAGTACCAGGATAGTTTAGATCCAGAATGGTATGGCTTTAGGTCAGGTCCTACAAGGTGGGAGTTACATGTGATGGTTTCCATCTGGAGTGTAAGTGTACTCTATGCATCTGGAGGTTCCTTAATACAGGCTAATACTAACTGCAAAATCTGTCATGGCAGGGCTAGGGAAGTTAAGAACGAAATGACCACACTGATGTGGTATATTCACATGTTTCCAAGGGAGGAGAAGCATGGCGCTGAGAGTTCGAGGGTTGTCATTCTTAGGTCAGTTGTAAAATTACATTTTTAATAATGTAGGACACCAGTCACCGATTAAAAAGAAACAGACTGTTTAATTTTAAAAATACGGGTTTTGACTATGACAATAAGTCACTCATCAGTTATGAAAAATACTATTAGATTTTCTTTATACATTTAAATGTTTAAGTATTTTTTATAAAACCTCCAAACAGGTTCCCCCAAACTCTGAAATTGTCAAAGAAACTCTCTTAAGGCTTGCCTTTAAAACCTTCTCAACAAATTGCCATATTTTTCCAAGTACTCGGGGGATCATTGTATGTTTGTTTATTCCTGAAGTATCTTTCTCTTAGGAAATAGGAGTGTATTGTGAAGGCAAAAGCTAATAAGCAGTTGAATATTAAAGTGCATAGGTTGTCCATGTTTGGAAAAATGAATGGTAGAAGAAGCAGTAGCTGTTGTGATTACAAATTTCCGGGGAGTAATCCGTCATCAGCTTTTTAGCAAGCCACAGATATTTCTTTTACTGTAAGAAACATTTTTTTACAGTCTTCAAATCCTGCAAATGCATTTCTAACAATGGTATCAGGACAGTGATAATCCTCGCTGGGAGGGAGAAGCTGTAATTAAATAATCAAATAGACTGATCTTTCATAATTTACAGGTATTCATATTCCTTCAATAAATAAAAGAATATACTTTATCTTGTGATCCTGTATAGCTTTTGAAACAAACCAAGTTTCTAGCAATTTAAATAAATTATTCTAATAGCTTGACATGAATTATGCTGACAAGAGCCGTTTATGATTATTATGGTGCCCAGAATCTTTTAAGAAACTACAAAGTTAAATAAAGGCTTACGAGTCTCTTAAGCTACTTTTTATTTGCATAGAAAAATATTTATCATAGGAGTCAACTATCATATGAGAGAAATTGCATTTGTTGTAATTGAAAAAGATAGCTAAAAAGTTTCTGTGGGTTATTGCAACAGTACAAGAATACAAGATGCTTCCATTTATTAAAAAATGTAAAACAAATCGTGAAAGCTAAAGCAGGCTACAAAACAGAAGGTCCCCGTATTATCTTTCTCTTGACTACTATGTTACAAGATCATGTGCCACAGTTGAGTACTATAAAGTGTAATTCTGCATTTGCTAATGTAATTCTTAAAACATTCCCCCCCAAAAGCACTATGCAAAATATATATATTTGTGAACGCTTCCTCCTGTAAGCATCACAACCTTGTTATCACATAATCACCCTGATCAATTGTTTCCTGTTTCCCATCGCAGTCAATGCAAATGTCCAACTCCTTGTCCAGCTGATCCTGCGGCGTGGCGGATTCTGAGTTCTCTAACTCCATTTTCTCTGTTTCTGAAGCACAAATACTTCCCTCTTCTTGTGAATCCAAAGAGTCACTGTTATTTTGTGACTCAGATAACACACACTTTTCATCAGGACTTTGGATGTTTAATTCACAGTTCATGGTCAGTTCTCCCTCTTCCAGTTCAGCAGTTTTCTCACATTGTTCTTCTGCCTGTTGACGGGACACTTCTTCAGAAACAGTGTATATTTTATTTGTACTCTGCTCCACAGAATTTGTTTTTGATCGTCTGTGAAATAACCCAAAATTTTTTATGTCTGTTACGAAATTCACACGCTTTTGTTTCTCCTTAGTGGACTCTGACACCATCATTGCTGAGCCGTTGCTCACATTATGTGCTTCAGAGGCAATAGTGGCTGATCTTGGGTGAATCATCGTTGTTATGTCAAAAAGGCTGAAGGTCTTTTTCTTTCCTTTCTTGTTTCCTTCACTCTCACTATTTTCTTCATTTTCTGACAGAGAGGCAGCATCCTTGTTCATCTTTTCAGTCTGCAAATTCGACAGCTTGCTTCCTTTTAACAAACCCAGGACTTCAAAACGAAAGCTGGAAATATCTTGTTTTAACTCCTAAAAATTAGGAAGATGAAACATCAGAACGTGAAAGCTAATTTGACTTTTCCTCTTGTAATTAAAAAAAAGAAAAAAAAAGGCTGTTGCTAGGGATCAGTAATAAACTTCACCATCTGGATAATACCTGGCATCTTAAAGGTGCTTTGCAGACTGTCTAATGGATCTTCCAGGTGAGACAGAAAAGTGATTAGCAATTTTATCAGAGGAAACGTCAGAATAAATGTACCTTAGCCTACACTACTCATAGAAATCACTAACAGTGGTGGAGGAAGGAGCATGGACAACTTGAAGACCTATAGCCAATCTGCTAGACAGTATTATCCCATTATGGCAACAGCATTTTGATCAGCTCTTAACATCAGCCCTGACAAACACACACGGGGACACATGCATGCACAAGGCATACACATGTGTGCACGCTTCCCTGTGAGTAGGAGCGCAGGTAGGACTGCGTGCATTTCCACTAAATGTTTGGCCGCTAGCAGCTAAGTCAGAGCTAATCCTTGGAGGCTGCTTTCAGCCAGTGCAACCTCTGTCTCTTAAAGGCCTGTCTAGGAGAAGGCACCTGGCCTTCAGGAGGTCCCTATTTCTCCTCATTTTCTCTAAAGGCATAATCATAGAATCATTTGGGTTGGAAAAGACCTTTAAGGTCATTGAGTCCAACTGTAAACCCAACACTGCCAAGTGCACCACTAAACCATGTTGCTAAACATCATACCTACACATCTTCTAAAACCTCCAGGGATGGTGACTCAACCACTTCCCGGGGCAGCCTGTCCCAATGCTTGATAACCCTTTTGGTGAAGAAGTGTTTCCTAATATCCAGTCTAAACATCTCCTGGCACAACTTGAGGCTGTTTCCTCTCATCCTATCACTTGTTACTTGGGAGAGGAGTCTGACCCCCACCTCACTACAAGCCCCTTTCAGGTGGTTGTAGAGAGCGATAAGGTCTCTGCTCAGCCTCCTTTTCTCCAAACTAAACAACCCCAGCTCCCTCAGCAGCCCCTCATAAGACTTGTGCTCCAGGCCCCTCACCAGCTTTGTTGTCCAGCTTCATATTCAGCCGGCTGTTGGCCAATACCCCCAGCTTCTTTTCCGCCGGGCAGCTTTCCAGCTGCTCTTCCCCAGCCTGTAGCGCTGCATGGGGTTGTTGTGACCCAAGTGCAGGACCCGGCACTTGGCCTTGTTGAACCTCCTACAATTGGCCTCGGCCCATCTCAAAGGGATGGAAAAGGTGATGATGATTGACCGGGATGTAACTGAAGGTATAGGAACTGAGCATGACGTCAATGGTAGAGAATAAGGGGTGGATACTGTCCTGGTTTCAGCTGGGACAGAGTTAATTGTCTTCCTAGTAGCTGGTACAGTGCTATGTTTTGAGTTAGGTATGAGAAGAATGTTGATAACACTGATGTTTTCAGTTGTTGGTAAGTAGTGTTTAGACTATAGTCAAGGATTTTTCAGCTTCTCACGCCCAGCCAGCGAGAAAGCTGGAGAGGCACAAGAAGTTGGCACGGGATGACAGAGCCAGGGCAGCTGACCCAAACTGGCCAACGGGGTATTCCATACCATGGGACATCATGTCCAGTATATAAACTGGTGGGAGTGGGGACGGGGGGATCGCTGCTTCAGGACTAACTGGGCGTCAATCTGCCGATGGTGAGCAATAGCACTGCGCATCATTTGTATATTCCAATCCTTTTAATATTACTGTTGTCATTTTATTAGTGTTATCATTATCATTATTAGTTTCTTCTATTCTGTTCTATTAAACCGTTCTTATCTCAACCCAGGAGTTTTACTTCTTTTCCTGATTTTCTCCCCCATCCCACTGGGTGGGTGGAGTGAGTGAGCGGCTGCGTGGTGCTTAGTTGCTGGCTGGGGTTAAACCATGACACCATCCATCCAGCCTGTCCAGATCCCTCTGCAGAGCCTTCCTACCTTCAAGCAGATCAACACTCCCGCCCAACTCAGTGTTGTCTGCAGTCTTGCTGAGGGTGCACTCGATCCCCTCGTCCAGATCATGGATAAAGATATTAAACAGAACTGGCCCCAGTACAGAGCCCTGGGGAACACCACTTGTGACTGGCTGCCAACTGGATTTATCTCCATTCACCACAACCCTCTGGGCCTGGCCATCCAGCTGGTTTTTTACCCAGTGAAGAGTACACCCATCCGAGCCATGAGCAGCCAGTTTCTCCAGGAGAATGCTGTAGGAAACGGTGCCAAAGGCTTTACTAAAGTCCTGGTAACCATCCACAGCCTTTCCCTCATCCACTAAGTGGGTCACCTTATCATGGAAGCAGATCAAGTTGGTCAAGCAGGACCTGCCTTTCATGAACCCACATTGACTGGGCCTGATCCCCTGGTTGTCCTGTACGTGCCACGTGATGGCACTCAAGATGATCTGAATGAAGCAATTAGCTCAGGCTCTGGCTGTATCTTTGTAAGCTGAGGCAGATGAATGTCATTTTGAATGTTTGGAGTTTGAGGTGCCAATAGTAACAAAAACGTTTGATGCTAGAAATACACAGTGATGTATGTGAGTGTTGTGATATAGATGGCCCTGTTCACTTTATCTGTGTCAAAGGATTTTAATGTTTGACTGCTTATTTAAGTTTTCCATCTTTTAAGTCATATAAAAGGTGTTCCGTTACAAGTAAGTGCACAACAGCACTCTATAGCAGAAAAATTCTATTTCCTAAGGTGCTGAAACTGTTTGCATCTTGCTTTAGTAAATAAGTTGTTACACGCACTTAGTCCCACTTTGGTGTCCCCTTACATGGGCACAATTCAAACCAGCTGATAAAACTGATTATTGCTCCAGCTAAAGAAAGAAGGAGACTTGCTGGAGTCCATGTGCAGTACTATCTGTGTGTGGTTCATCAGGACACGGACATTACTCTAGGAAGCAAGTTATATGCTACCTGAACAACTGAGGATTGTGAGAAATATGCTTCACGGTCTTATAATATCTTAATAAAACACCTATAAACATATAAATAAATGCATACCTTAAAATTTTCTTCTGTCAGTCCTTCCTCAGTTTTGGCATCTCTGATCATTGCTGCAACGTATCTCTTAACCAGATTTCTCATAACTTCCTAAAAATATGAAATACTCTGTTAGCTTTCTCGGTATTAGTTACTAAACCTACACTCACTGGGCCTGTCTGGATTTCTTTGTGCTTAGGAACACGACAAAAAATGTACAAACCTTAGATCTGGTTTAAAATTTGTTCTGCTTTTCAATGGAAAGTGCTGATACTAATTATCCTGAGAAGGGCTGCATTGGATTTGATCAAAGGTATGTCTCATGCCAGTAACATGCAGTCTGACAGTGAGCAGTTGCTGATGCCTCATGAGTAGTGCAAGTCTAGTTCGGTTGTATAATGTTATTTCCAGCTATACTCTCCCAAGCCTCCTATGATGTGAGATTCAGAGACTTTCTGAATCAGAAATGATAGCTCTAGGTTTAATGGGCTGTGACAGGTTTTCCTATGTGTTTTGAACTCATGTAAACTTTCAGCATCCACAAATCCTCTGCCAATGAATTCCACAGTATAGCTGGAATAAGATTCCATTTGAGATTTTTTTTATTTTTAACCTGCTCTCTGATAGTTTCCATTGTTGCCTTCTACTTCTAAGAATCCTAAATTTATTTAGGTTGGAAGAGATGCCTGGAGGCTGTCTGATCCACCTCAGGGCCACGTCCAGTCAAGTGCTGAATATCTCCAAGGGTGAAGATGCTGCAGGCTCCCTGAGCAATTTTTTTCCAATTCTTTACTGCCCTCATTGTGATGATTTTCCTTACAGAATTTCCCTTCCTGCAACTTGTGTCCATTGACTCCTGTTATTTGCTGTGCACTTCCAAGAAAAATCTGGCTCCTTTTTCTCTCTAACCACCCACTATGTTACTGAAGACAGCAATTAGATTCGCCTTAACCTACTCCAGGCTGAAATCCGAGCTTCTCCTTTTATGTCAGCCCTCTAACCATCTTGGTGGCCCTTTGTTGGATTCCTTCCAGTTTGTTAACATCTCTCTTGTAGTGGGGGGCCCAAAACAGGACACTCTGCTCCAGGTACAGTCTTGAAAGTGTGGGCTGGAGGAGAATAATCACTTCCCTCAAAGTGCTGCCTACAGCCTTACTAATGCAGTGTAGTACATGTCTGGTATTCAGTTTGTGGCTAGATGGTAAACAGCTGCTCTGTGTTCACCTTCCCCATGATTTTATAGATCCCTGTCGTACTTCCCACAGCTGTCTTCCTTTCAGGTTAGAAAAGCCCTAGTTTACCTAGTCATTTCCCATATGGAAGCAATTAATTACCAAACCTACAAGTGTACAGCCCACATCTCGTTTAACTTGCAGCCCTTTTAACACAACAAAAATTGAAAATAAATCTGAAAATTATTCCTTGTGCTACAATAATCTCAAAAAATCAGAGGCTGAAGCAGGAAGGATGGAAAAGAAGAACAGCTTACAGGGGATCTAGACAGAGGGGTTATTAAGGGACAGAAACTTGTCTATGGGGGACCAGAGCCAGACAGATGGAGAGCAGGTTCTGATGGAACATGTCAGTGAGCTGTATATATGATCCTGATGAATCTCAGCAGGGAGGTGGGACTATTTGTTTGCTTTTTTAAAGGCAATCCATGTTACAGTGGACAAAATACTGGTTAGGATATTATTGCTCTAGGAAATACCATTTTGCATCCCAAAAGTAGACAACCCTACTTCTCAAATGCTGTTGTTTGAACACCAAAAATACTATGCTTATTTGCTGAGGATGAAATAAGTATGCATTTTGTGAGGTTTTTTGGTTTTTTTTTTTTTTTTTTCTGCTTTCTCATTAAATACTTCTTTTTTTTTCCACTCATGAAGACTTTTTGGAGGCATAGAAAAATAATTGCCCTCAAAATAAACATGGGCCTGTACCTGGTATTGATGATGTCTTCTCAGATTGTCAGCTGCACGCCTCTGAAAAAAAGGAAAGGGAAAGAAAAGAACAGAACAAAAAAACATTAATCCCTCTTTGGTAGTAAAATACTTACAGCATAGAAAAACAGCAGGTCTGTGCAACATGTGGTATCTAGCAAGCTGAGAGACATGGTTCAAAATCTGTTGAAAAATGGCAGTGTTGGAGCAAAGGCTGTCATTAGCTTTACAGAAGGAAGAATGGTGTTACTGGGAAGGCAAAATGGATTTTCTACCTTTTCATCAATGTGCTGCTATTACAGCATTGGGATGGATGTGGTGGGGCAGCCAGGTCTCTCCTTGCAGAGCCCCGAAGTCACTGATCTGAGATAGAAGGGGAACAGTGTGATCATGTCACTCGCTCGCAGAGACTGAAGTGTATTTTACTGAATTGAGAAAAGCGTGACATAAGCATGGTGGTAGCAAGACACTCGATATGGCTCCTAATGTGTCTTTTAAGACAGAGCTAACCAAAACCTGCACTATAAAACCATATCAAAGAGAAAATTTCCTGCTTAGTTCCCTGTTAAAAACACTTGGTGTGGTGGTTTAAGCCCAGCCCATAACAAAGCACCACGCAGGCGCTCAGCTTTCCCAGGGACTCACGGCCACCTGCGGGGGTCTCCGCTCCCCCGCTGTAAAAGGAACGAGGCCTTAAGCCTTATTGTTTCTAAGACTATTCATATTAGACATATAACTAACGATTAGAAATTGGTTTAGATATGATTAATAGAATGCAGGTGCTTATAAAACAATATGCATAAGCTGCTTATTTGTCCTATGTGTGTCCCCCTCCATGGCTGGCCTGAAACCCAGTCAAGCTGAATCAACAGAAGGAGGATCATACATCTTAGACCTGAGACATGGGAGTAAGTGATTAACTTTAGAACAAGAAAAACTAATAGAATAGCCTGAGTGATTTTCAGACATTCAAAGGTGATCTTTGATGTGCAAGAAGATAAGTGATTGTGGTGACCAAAGACCTTCTGCCTACGACCACTTACTTCAGAAGAACCAGGACACAACAACTGATGAGATAAGATGATGAATGGTAATGACATGGGAACAGAGATTGACTGGAAAATGACAAAGACTTTGGACTGGGACAATTGGTGGTAAAAAGGTATATAAGATTGGGAAGTTCTTGGAAGGTTGCCATTCACTGCGGTGGTGGCCCAACTCTGAATTGTTAATAAAGCAAACCTAGAGAAATCCACATTTGAAACTTCTTTAACACCTGCTCCCCTCCACGGGCTGGGGGGGCATCAACCTCCTCCTCCTCCTTCCCTGACCTCAGTATCCGCAGAGGGGTTCCTCTCACGTTCCAATCCCCCACTCCCTGCCGGTTCCCCTTCTGAAATCTCTTCTCCCCGAGGCGCTACCGCCGTCACTGATGGGCTCAGCCTGGGCCAGCGGCGGGGCCGGCTTGGGGCCGGGGGAGCTTCCAGCAGCTTCTCCCAGGAGCCGTCCCTGCCGTCCCTCCCCGCTACCAAAAACCCCTTGCACCACACAAACCCATAACACTTGGTCACGGAGAGGGGTATGGAAGATAGAAGCTTAGCTTGCAATGCAGAGTTTGGTGTTGATAATGAGGGAGAGTAAGAGGGGCAGTAACTCTGAAGAGGAACAGCAAAAAGAAGTGTGGTAGGATGAAAGCATGGTACAGGCTTCAAGCAAGCGTTGCATTAGATTATACTGCTGTATCTAAGGGCTGTCCACAAGAAGATGGGGGAAAAAAAGGCCTGAATTACTTAGTCCTTGAATTCCTGTTGTCCTCAATAGCATACTGAGTCACATCTCCATATTCTCTACCTTTAATTATCCCTGACCGGTGAAAGACTTACAATTTTAACTTTGGTTTTTATACCTGCTGCTGGTGAGAAAAGAAGGTGTCTGAGCACTGATTGTATTTCTACAAAACAGAACACTTAACAGCATCTTAGAAGAGGATAAAAGGACATCCAAGGGACTTGTTAAAATTGACCTCAGCTGCATAATGAGGCAGGCACAGTAAGGTATTTTGTCATCTCCTTTTATCTGAAACTAATTGGCAATTTATGATTAACAATTTCCCTGTACTTGGAATCAGTTTACGCTTTAGGGTTGATTTCTTGTTTGTAATTCATTTGAGGGTGGCAGTACCTGTGTGGTTGGGCTTGGCAAAAAAAAAAAGGTGAATAGCATTATTTCCTAATCACTCTGAACAGCCACTGTGGTGCAGGGTTTTATACATAACCATCTTGTCTTCAGTGTTTTTCCCGATGATGTTGCTGTGTCTATGCCTCATCCAGAGAGAAGACAGCGATTCCTTGTGTTTAAGGGTGGAGGGATGGGCGAGCCTGCCCACCGCCGGGGCCGGAGGGGGCAAGGCAGCCGTGGGACGGCTGAGACCCTCGCACCACGGTCTTTAGAAAAAAAAATCTGATTTTTCACAGTTGACCACACGATGGAGATGTTCCATTGCTGCTGAGAAAGCACTAAGGGAGTCCGTGGCTAAGAAAGCTCTCAACAATAGATCTGACTCACAGGTAAAGGGAAAAACACTTTAAGGTGTAATTGAAACGCACTTCAGTTCAGGTAAAGCTAATAACTCCTATAAATAAAACAAAAGCTGATTCTTTTCTCGCAGAATACTTTCTGCAGTTGCTGTCTGCTCTGCTTTATTTTACAGTGAAATGTGAAATAAATGCATAGCTTTAATTCTGTACCCATAAGAAAAGCTTCATATAAATCCTTTCCCTAGCACGTCTGCCGTAAACTATACTGACTCTGAACCCTTTCTTTATGAGTTCTGCCTGCATACAATGAACTTTCAAGTGTACATGTATATGTATATATATACATGTATATATGTATACAGTGGTGTTTTGGTGACACATTTAATACATCCTTGATTCATTCCTAGCTCATGAATCCTGGCTTTTTGGTACTAAGGTTTCTTATGCAGGTATCATGCCTGATCCTTGAAAAATGCTGGCTTTAACAAGCCAGCTCCGTTATGTCTATCATCTGTTTTGTATCCTCTAGCACTGACTCAGCCTTTGGATGCACACTACTGATTCTTCTACTGGGAAACACCATAGTACGTCACTGCTAATTAGGGCTTCCTAATAGGAAAGTTAGCATTTAGAGGTTGCAGAACAAAATGTTTTGAAATCTGAGTTCTGCCTCACAGAGAACATGGCATCCATACATCCATATAGCCAATGTAAGAAAATGAGCCTGAAACTGAGTCTATACTGGCGTTATTTTCCCAGTACCGGTCATAGGGAAGGAATCACAGTTCATAATGCAGGACTCAATGAAAAGAAGTATCTTGTAGCTCTGAGGCCAAAGTTATTACAGAGAAGATTCCAGTGAGCTGGAGTCAGAGAACCATCATCTGAGATCCCCAAACAAAAGCCAGAGAAAACTCTTCATTTCCCTTTGGCTGAAAGGGCATAGAGGTTCTAAATTTAATTTGTGATGCAGTTTGTTGGGACAACTGAAAAAGTTCTGGGAACCCAAGGCTGAGCTGTGGGTGATGGGAATAAGTTTTTCAAAACCAGAAAGCAGCGAATTGCCCCAGGACAAACTATGAGATCACCTAGGTATGCCCATTCATTCTCCAATGACTTAACCTCTTGGGGAAAATCCAGTTAACAGCATCTGGTTTGCATCTACCCAAACTGTGTGTAGACCTGACCACTGGAGTGAATAGTAGTGGCTCTCACACTCTGGTGGGTATGGACAGATTTTCTTAATGTGGAAGTTAGAGCGCATAGTGCATACCCACATCTTAGCCCTTTTTGGAATTTGGGTGCATAACTGGGCCTAGAAATTGCAAAATGTTCCAAATTCAGATAGCCTTAATGGGTATTCTGTTAGAGCTGAGGAGCTAGCTGAAGAACTTTGTAGTTTTATGAGATGTCCAGATGTGTGGACTGTCATGACTCCCTGGTCAGACACAGCCATTCACATTTTCCAGGCAGCTGGAAGTCTTGTTGCCATGAGCCCCCTGCTTCAGAGGGGTTTCGGCTATACTTGCAGCTAAGTACTTATTCTGTAGTGTAAACTAGCAATGGATATGGTCCTATTGTCCCACAGACTTTGGGATTTCCACTTTCATCATTATTTTTTTTTAATTTACTCAACAGAAATTAACCAAAAATGCCCTACATTTCTCCCTCACCTATGTCCTCTGCTCCCAAACAGTTCAGTAATTAGTGGTTCACATTCAAATCATAAGGAAGCCAGGTTCAGCTCCTTCTTTTCTATTCTCCCAAGAGAGTACATTTCCCCGCCAAGTTCTTAATGATTTTGAGATGGAAATCTCTCCTGTCAGAGCTGTTCTGCTTGGGGTAAATAATTAAATATCCACTGGAGAATAGAAATGAACCTCGGTCTCCCTTAACCCAAGCTATTTGCTTTACTTGGCACCTGCTCCTTCTCTCTCCAAACAGAAAGTTCATCCTGAAGCTGAAAAGTTTTTCCCAACAAAAGCTTCTTTGAAACTGGTATATATTAATGAAGAAGTTTGGGGGTTAAGGATTTTGTATTTTTTTCACTAAAAAAAAAAAAAAATTCTGTCTGGAAAAATTCCCAACCAGCTCTGTGTATAGACTCCCTGCCCTTTGACCCTTTGCTGCACCAGTTTTCCAAAGCTCAAGCTGCTAATTTCTAGAAGGTGGTATTTATGTACCCCAGCAGGAGGTAGGTGCAGGAACCAGAGGGTGACCTTTCTGAGCCCCCTTCCTCACCACGCCATTCAGCAGGGGGCTGAGAGCACCCTGTTTCTTACCTTATTGTTCCACAGAGCCAGGAATGAGTTTACTCCCAGAGCTGCCATTTGAGAGGGAAAAAATATCCCTTATCATGGATGGGAAGTCTGACAGAAAATACTATCCTGAAGGTTTTGCTGGGATGTATAAGGGTATTCTGGATCTCTCTCAGTCCAACAGGCATATTGTGTTAACCAACCCCAGATCCTCAGCTGCTATACACTGGCATCACTCCACTAATTTTAATATCACTCAATCAGTTTACACTAGCTAATCATCCCTACCAAATGTTTAACAAATGCCTAGAAGCATTGCCCACTCTCCCACACACGCAAGTGCACCACTTCCTTGATATTCTCTTTCTAACAAAATCTCACAGTTTTTCCTCCTGTTGGTCTCTGCATTTACTTCTTTCCCTTGCCAGGTTACACAGTGATGTTTTAGTCCTGAAATTCTTCACCATTCATGCTAGTTCATGTCTTTTATTTTTATTTCTAGCTGAATCACTGTCTCTCTTTACTGCTTTTCTAACACTAATTTTAATGCTTTTTTTTTCAGTGTTTCTTTCTTGTAGTCTATTATGGGTTTGTTTCAATGTCATCCTCCTTTCTTTCCTATCCACAAGTATAACAGGTAAGTGAAGCATATTTTGCTTTCACAATGTCAACTGGTTAAGCCTGATTAGAAGCTTTCCACAAAGAGGACAAAATCCATTCATCAGCTTAGGAATTGTGAATTAGTTTTATATGACACTCTTCCTCTTTATCATACTCCTGTACACCCCTGTGAACTTGTTCCTCCAAGTATATCTGGTGATTAAACTGAATGCCAGGATATGACAGTGAGAATATGTAGGAAAAGCCTATCCTTATTACTCACTTCTCAAGACACTGGGAAGAAATACAAAGAAAAGGTCAATAGAGTAATGGTCCAGCAAAGAACTGTATCGTAACCCCTGGCTTCTTTGAAATGAATGGAAGTTTTGCTACCAGGGTCAACAGCATGAGGACTGTAACCCTTTCTTCTTTCCCTTACCCACACATGATACACTTGTACTCTCACTTAATGCTTTGCTATTGGAGTTCCTAACAGACTTGAAAACATTTATATTCGCCAAATCCCTATCGTATAGGGACAGTGCCATTATCCACATTTTACCCACAATAGTTTTCTTTATGTTGGAATTGGCTAAAAGCAGTCTAGTTACTGAGGTTCTGGTTTGCTTGCTATGGGAAATGCAGAAAACATAGCTAGAAAGATTTAGTTGTTGGTGGGTTAGGTTGTTGCCTGGATATTTCCTCTGACAATATAGAAAAACTGTGCTGCTGACTGCAGTATCTCAACTGGATAAAGTTAGGAAGGACAAATTCAAATCTGCTTTACCCACTGCAGCTACCAGAGAGTCTGTGGCTGAGATATTACACAGGCATCTGCTGAATCGAGATGCAGGACTACTCTTGCTCCCCTTGTGTGTCTTTTCCTCTCTTTTTTTTAGCAATTGCACTGCTAATCAGCACTATTAGAATAGGGTACCAATGTGATTCTGTGAACTCTACCTGTAAATTCAAGTAAGCAATTCCAAGTAAATGCTGTTACCTTTCAAAATGTTTTCAAAATGGAACAGCTTTTGGTAAGAATGCTTTTATGGTAAACCCACTCGATTACATGAAGAGAGACAGAGAGACAGAGAGACAGAGAATATCGCATGATGAATACTTCATATACAAGTCTGTGATTCATGATATGTCAATGATACTTGAACTGTGACGCTTGAGCTAGAGATCATCAGCCACGTGTCTGGGATTGGCAGACAAGTATACACATTTGATCTCTCATATTTGTATTACTTTTAATCTTTCTTGCATTATCTGTAGATGAGGCACAGTCATGGTTCATATTGTCATTGCACAGGAATACAATGATGCTTTCTCTTCAGTCAAATACACTGACATGAAAGTAAAAAATAAACATTCTCCGTTAGAATTATTCTCTACTCATATGCACATTATTTGGCAGTTTGGATGCTCTGTAAGGCTGAGAAAGACTCATCTATATAGCAAAGAGGAGGACTACAGCCAGAGTAAAACACAGAACTTACCCCTATTGTTCCAAAACTTTCAGGCTTTCTCCTAATTTTTTTCTTGCAAAGGTGTCTCCATAACCATTTGACCAGATACCACAGAGACTTTGGGCTTGGTATGACATTAAAAGGAGTAGGTAGAGTTCCTCCTTCTTCAAAGTAACTCATCCAGAGTTTTGTTCGAGCAAACTTCCACTCAATGTCTGCATGATCCTGCACACAAGAAACACAACACCAGCACAGATGTTGCTGTAATTAAGGAGGTGAAACAAACTCTACAAAAATCTAAAAACCTAAAACTAGAACAACCCTGAAATACTAATGAATTTTCTTGTTAAAGTGCTGGCACATTCTTTAGACAGAAGGTCTTTAACACAAAGCAAAGCTAAGCTGGTTTACTTCAGTAAAGAGATGTTAGTTACGTACAGTATATATCCACCTTCAACCTTTCTTTCCTTGCTACAGGCTTTTAAATGATTAGAAGTCTCAAACAACAAAGGATAATTACAAGCAGAAAAATGCTACATTTCTGGAAGAGATGTTTTATTACAACAGCAGCTCATCATTATTCCACATAGATCACCCTAATTACTCTGCTGTGTAGCAGCTTCAACAAGTCTGTAAGTCTCATGCACTCTCTTAGCAATTGCCAGCCCCAGAAATTCACAAATAGGTTATCCAACAAATCACGAGGCTACAAAAAACTGTTGAGTATCTTTTTTTCCTCCTACTTCAGAATTATATATTGGAATAGGTTGTGGGGTTTTTATTTTTTTATTTTTATTGGAAATTTTATTTCTTTTGGATTCTATATAATATTGTATAATTTTGAAAATTTTGAAAGAAATCAAAACTAAAGTCTATGGAAAGATTGCTAAATCCTAGCAGCTGAACAAGAAGTTTAAATTGCTAATATTAGATTTGGACAACAAACATAGTAGCCAAGAACTTAAACTACAGGTCTAGCCCTAGTCTTTAATATTTTGCCAGATACACAGTAATCAAAACAGTAACTTAGAAGTTGTAGTAGGAAAAGTATTCTACCTGCAGTCTGAGTTTTGAAGAATGCTATTGTGTTGTGATATTGTGCACCAGACTTTGCCAACTAGTGTTATATAAACACATGTAGTCAGTATTTCTCTTGTGGAAAAACTTGTAATTTCCAGATTAGAAAAAGGCACATTTTAAAACCTTAAGACTGTGAAGGTTTCTTTTATTTGTTTGCTTTCTGCATGCTCATGTTTTAATTATCATACGATGAATCAGTGTTTATTTTCATTAGTCTCCTTAATAGACAGCTGAGAAATAAAAATAAGCCAATAGCTCTAATAAGGATAAAGACAGTTTTCATTGAAGGAGAAGACAGGACACTGCTGAATGAGAATTCATGACCTTTTGTTTGAATTGCTAATGGGTCCAAAACTGTCCATGAAACATGGACATCCAATTTCTTTTAACTGTACATTCACGCTATACAAAAAATCCAAAAGCAACAGCCTTTTAAAGGTTAATAAATATAATGTATTAGAAATAAAGCAGAGTCAGAACAAACTTTGGCGGAGTCTCTTTCTCAGGAGAGGTGCTGACAGCGCAGCTTGGGCTGGGCTGGAGCCCCCGTCACTTGCAGCGGCTTCGGGACACCCTTCCCAACCCACGAGCTGGCTTCTGCAGCAGGGCCACCCATTCCCCATGGAGAGCTGGGGGGGAATTCCCTTCTGCCCAGTCCAGCTGGGGTCTGGTTTCTGTGTTGTTCCAGAACAGTGCAAAAGAATTGACATGAATCAGAGAATTTGTCCCACTATCCTGTCTGTAAGAAAGATTTACTGCCAGAAAAATGGGATGTAGGAACAGAGAGAAGGTATATATTATAAATGATTTAAGAATAAGAAACAACTTACAGCAATAAGTTGGTAAGAATTATTCATCATGGCTATTAGCATGTTAAGTAGAACAACCAGAGAGATTACATTGTAGGTGCCAAACATGGTGGCCCCAACAAATTCAGTAAATTCATGCTTTGCATTCACATTGGTCACATAGAGATTGATGAGTCCAAATATAGACCAGAATAATGACTGCAGTGTTTCAAATAATCTGAAAAACAAAACCAGAAAGGAATAGCTGTATGATAACAGTACATGCACTTTCCAGACGGTTCAGTTTTTCCCCAAACTCACAAAAGTCCTTGACTTGATTGAGATGAATGATACTTATCACAATATAAGCAACATATATGCAGTATCTTTCTAGGGAAACAATGGCTTAATGTTTCAAATCTGAGCCTCTAGATATACAATACTGAATCTATAAATAAGCCTGCGAGTAAAAGGCTGATTTTGTTCTAACTTCTGAGGGATAAATATAGTTTTAGAGAACTTATTTTGGACAGCTTCCTTTTTAAATATTTTGACCCATTGACTTGACTGCAGAGGGTAGAAGAAGGATCCAAAAGTAACTCAATTATTGTGTTTCGTCAAGATGTTAAAACAATTATGGTATCTTCATACCTACTTGGTGTTGTCAGTTTATGCAATTTCTCATTTGTGTTGAGAGCCACTGAGATAAAAGGAGTGTATAATTAGAAAGACATTATCATCATTAGCATATGTTTTGTTTTGCAAAGAATGAAGACATTAAAAAGACAAACATGCCACTCTCAAATGAAACTTGTGCTTTTATAACTAAATTATAAGATATTCCCTTAGAAAAGTTTGGGACAACAGCTAGGAAGCTAAATAACAATAACCAACTTTAAAAAAATCCTCTGCAACTAGATAGCTTGACATAATTTCCCTTTTGTACCATGTTCAGCTACCGTACGGTGCCATAAGCATGGGCCCAAAAGTTTGGAGCAAAATTTTCTGCTTGTCTGGTCCCATATCGTGAGGTGCATTGGAGCGAGTCTTCCCATCGCCTCCCTCCTGCTCCTCGGCCCCGACACCAGAAGCCCGTTACCCAGACGGGACGCCTGGGCCACCAGCGCTCTCCCCTCTGCGCCCGGAGCAGGGAGGCTGCCGAACTGCTGGGACTTCCACCCCCCGGGGCGGTTCTGCACGCTGGGACCCGCGGTCCAGAACTGGGCAAAACTTCACCCTTCGGCCCCTTTCCCACCGTGAAGCGTAACTGCCGTGCAACCCAGTCCGGTGCTGTCCCGCAGAGACGCCCGAGAGGGCAGTACGCTTTTGCTTAGAGAAACGCTAGGTCCTGAACCTCTGCTCCTGTACTACAGTGTAAAGTACCGCTCGGGAGTCTCTCGTGTGGTGTGTACTGGTCCGAGCACAAACCGAACAACCACTATTCTCCCCTGCTCACGGTTGCAGAAAAGGCTCATGAGGCATTGCAGTTTGCCTTCACACCATCTTCTGGCACTAGTACCAGAGGTCCCAACTATTTCCCAGATGAATAATATTGCTTCTCTCAATGTTCAGCTCTGAAAAATTTCCCTGTGCTTTTCTGTTTAGATCATACAAAGTTTAGACCTGCATAAGAGGTTATTAATATGCAAGATAAATACGCTGTGCCTGAGCAAAGTTACTTGATTAAGATGATATAAAAGGTGCTGTTATTATAAAATTATTTACGTGAAGGAAGCCATTGGTAATAAATATCTTTTCAAAACAGCCTAGATATGATTCATAGAAGGTAATAGGGAACAGGTATTTATAGCAGGAGTTTGATTCAGACTGGAAGTTGAAAGATGAGATGGAGAAGCAGTATTAATTTGGTAGTGGTTTGGTGCTATAGATGAACTACAGAACAGAGTGAAGTAAAATTGATTTTTAAGTGAAAGAAAAATAAATAAACTTTGAAACAGAAATTGGAATACAGTATTTGATCGTGTGGAGTAGACTCAGGGTCAGTAGAAGCCTGGACCGAATGTTTTTTCCTGCCTCAGTTTATCACATTTACAAGGAATCTTCATGTTTTAGAACACCAAACTTATTTAATGCCCACAAGCAGACATGGAAGAAATGCAGAATGACAGCTGCCTGGATAAGCAAGGTCTGATCGGGTGACCCTTCTTCCCTTAATTCTAAATATGTACTTTCTAATCTCATATAATCTCCCCCTCCTCTTTACTTTATCTTTTTATCTTTTGAGATATCTCCAATTGTACAGACTTCACTGTGGTATGGGATGAATATTATTACAGAGTCATGCAATGTTAATGTTTATTTTTTTTTATTAGGGTAACTTTAGATGTATCTGTCAGGACACCGCTGTAATGCCAATAGAAGACAGACAGCCTCTTCCCTGTAAACAACGTCTAAGTGATTAAAATATTGGGGGCAGAAGGGGACAATAGAAATAGATCGGCCACTTACGTTGAAAATGCGTTATTCTGCTTTTCACATCGTATTCCTTTGCAGTTGCCAAGTTCGTCTGTCTCATAGTAGAAGTACAGCTGGTTCAATCCATTCGCGAAAGCTAGCAGCACAAGGCAATATATGAAGAGAAACTTCAAAATGTCGAGCAACATTCTTCCTAGAGATATCTGCAGAGGTCCCAGGTGAGAATTTGCAGTGAATAATGAGATCAAGCGTAGGGAGCTAAAGATGTTTGCAATTGCAAACAGGGCCTCAGCCACCAGGGTTGGATGCCACATGTCCCAGCTCTCCCGTGGAACTAACCCACTATACTGGAAACAAGCAGAAGGGAAGAAATTACTCCTCTATTTTTATGCATAAACAAGTATGTCAGTTTCTTTATAAGCTGTTCAATTAATTTGCAGATAGCACAATAAAACTAAACATTTTTTTGGAAAGCAACATGTCTTCAGGAGAATTTTTTATTTTAGCAAAACAAAAAATGGGCAGTACCCATAAACCTGTCCTTCATTTTTATCTGCAGGATGGTCTACGCTTTGAAGTTTTTTGCCTGTGTTTTGCATTTGGTTATAATTTTCACAGCAGCAAAAGCAAGTCTAACAATTCTGACTGAGAGTAAAAGGAACAGTTTTTGAACACCTGGGCTTTTAGAATTATAGAAACTTTCAGCTGTAAAATAAGGTAAATTATTTCTTTGGAGAACAGTGCAGATATGACAATGATGTACAAAAAAGCGCAAGAACTTTGGGAAGTTGGAAGAAAACATTTAATCAAGGTGTAAGTATATCGCTTAATCACTAACACTGGACCAATGATGAAGAGCTGTTTATTAATCAACCATGGAAAACTGCTTGTGTGTCTCATTATCAAAGAGTCTGATCCCTGGAACTGTGACTCTTTACTGTTCCAGCTCTACCAAAAAATTTCTTGAAGATGAAAGATGTTACTTTGAACTGAGGCTTAACTACTGTGGCAGACTCATTATTATTTATATGGTTTCATTAATCTGTTTTACAGAACATATCAGAGGACAGAATCTATGCTATGAAGCACTGTAAACTGATGGGATAATATAATATGAAGAATATTTCAAAGGGGGACTATGGTACGGTCTGTATTTACCTACTCTAGGCCACCCAGATGCATCCTTCAGAGCTGCTGAGCGTGCCCTCAGTAGTAAGGAAAGGACCTCTTCTGTGTCACTAGGGCCAAATGAAACAATATAAGCAGGCATCCCATTTCCACACCACACGCACCCTCCAAAGAAAGTGACTGCTCTCACAGTCGTTCAAGACCACCCGAGGAACGTGAACATACATAAGTCTATGGGACCTGATGGGATGCATCCCAGAGTCCTGAGGGAATTGGCTGATGTAGTTGCCAAGACACTCTCCAGGATATTTGAAAAGTCATGGCAGGCAGGTGAAGTCCCCAGTGACTGGAAAAAGGGAAACATTGCACCCATTTTTAAAAAGGGTAGAAAGGAGGACCCCAGGAACTACCGACCTGTCAGCCTCACCTCTGTGCCTGGGAAGATCATGGAACAGATCCTCCTAGAAGCTGTGCGAAGGCACATGGAGGACAGGGAGCTGATTCCAGACAGCCAGCATGGCTTCACCAAGGGCAGATCTTGCCTGACCAACCTTGTGGCCTTCTGTGATGGAGAGACGACATCAGTGGACAAAGGAAGAGCTACAGTTGTCACCTATCTGGATTTCTGTAAGGCCTTTGACACGGTCCCCCACAACATCCTTCTCTCTAAATTGGAGAGAGATGGATTTGATGGATGGACTATTCGGAGGACGAGGAATTGGTTGGATGGTCACATCCAGAGGGCAGTGGTCAATGGCTCAATGTCCAGCTGGAGATCAGTGACAAGTGGTGTCCCTCAGGGGTCCGTACTGGGACCAGTGCTGTTTAATATCTTCATCAATGACACAGACAGTGGGATCGAGTGCACCCTCAGGAAGTTTGCAGCTGACACCAAGCTGAGAGGTGCGGTTGACATGCCTGAAGGACAGGACGCCAATCAGAGGGACCTGGACAAGCTCGAGAAGTGGGCCTGTGTGAACCTCATGAGGTTCAACAAGGCCACATGCAAGGTCCTGCATATGGGTTGGGGCAACCCGCAGTATCAATACAGGCTGGGGGATGAAGGGATTGAGAGCAGCCCTGCCGAGAAGGACGTGGTGATACTGGTGGATGAAAAGCTGGACATGAGCCGACAACATGCGCTCGCAGCCCAGAAAGCCAACCATATCCTGGGCTGCATCAAAAGAAGTGTGGCCAGCAGGTCGAGGGAGGGGATTCTGCCCCTCTACTCCACTCTGGTGAGACCCACCTGCAGTTCTGCACCCAGGTCTGCAGCCCTCAGTACAGGACAGACATGGATCTGTTGGAGCAGGTCCAGAGGAGGGACACAAAAATGGTCAGAGGGATGGAACACCTCTGCTATGAGGAAAGGCTGAAAGAGTGGGGTTGTTCAGCGTGGAGAAGAGAAGGCTCCAAGGAGACTTTATAGCAGCCTTCCAGTACTTAAAGGGGGCTTACAAGAAAGATGGGGACAGACTTTTTAGTAGGGCCTGTAGCAATAGGACAAAGGATAATGGTTTTAAACTAAAAGAGGTTAGATTCAGACTAGATATAAGACAGAAAGTTTTTACACCGAGGGTGGTGAAACACTGGAACAGGTTGCCCAGAGAGGTGGTAGATGCCGCATCCCTGGAAAAATTCAAGGCCAGGTTGAATAGGGTTCTGAGCAACCTGATCTAGTTGAAGATGTCCCTGCTCATTGCAGGGGGTGGGGGGACTAGATGACCTTTATAGGTCCCTTTCAACCCAAACCATTCTGTGATTCAAACTTGTTGTTTTGGACAGTGCTAGTCTGGGCATTGTTTCGGGCAGTGCTAGTTGGCGCAGGACCCCACCACACTGGGGTTGCTCTACCCAACTGGTAGTGCAGGTGGACAGTCCCAGTGCCTGACAGCAATCCCTGGCATGGTTTTTTTACTCATATACAAGCAGCCATAGCACCTGACAGACTTGTGGATTTGGGTATGAGAACTGCAAAACTGGAGAACAGTAGTCCATTGAAGAGTTAACAATCACTTAGCCTTACATTTCAACCACCGGTGATATTTGTTTTCTACAGAGTAGGGAATTAAATCCAGACCTGCTGGAGTCATAGGTCAGTACTCTCTTCATTAGACTATCCTCTCCCTAATGATCATGCTGTAAAATCAAGTCTTACTGCATTTGACACTGTAGCTCCAAGAGGGATGCTATGATGCCTCATCCACTACTGCCCTTCAGTCCAATTCTGATTGATTCAAGATTGGTGACAAAGTAACAGGCAGTAGAAAACAGAACTGAGTTACCAGAGAGATCAGCTAAGAGATAAAAGCAAGAAGAAACTTAAGAAGAAAAAAATTTCAGTGCTTATTGAGAAAAGAGAGGTGAGAACTCCTCAGCATGTTTTCTATAATGTCTTTCTTTGAATAATATTATACAGTATATTACTGTGAATTCTGATGGCACTTTACAACCCTGGTATGTGAAAACTTGCACCTATTAAATAGGAACAACTGTCAGTACAAGCAAAGACTAGGTGCGGAACAGTGCAGTAGATGCTCAGATTAGGGAAAAGTACACAAGGTATGTTGGGGAATAAAGAAAAATACATTAATGAAAAAATTTAAAGAAGATATTTGAAACTAAAAAGAGATGGAATTTTTGGTAGAGAATCAAAAGCGTCCAACTGCAGACATATTTTAGGTGAAGGCAAGTAGTGGGAGATTCCAAGGAAGTTAAACAAGCGGGGTGGGGTGGGGAATCTAAGGAAATACTCTTCTGAGAAAAACATGGAACTACAGGACACTGAACAAGGATAGCATACGATATAGTATGAGAGCAAGGATCAAGTTAAACCAATCAGGCGTGGACAGCCACATCTGTGCTCTCCGTCACCTCCTTTTATAGTCAGCAAAGAAAATGGGTATTTCTAGAGTAGTAGGAAAGCAGATATCCCAAACAGGTCAGATGAGCTGCTCTAACTTTCTCTGTTCCTCCTCACTGATTATTGGGGTAGGGGAGAGGCTATCTGATAGGTGCAGTCTGACATGATGTATCCAATATCACCTTTTCTAGAAGAGATGAGGTTAAGGAGAAAGGTGAGAAGAAAGGACTTTATCTACGATGTTCTGTATTGAGACACAAAACTGGTGTGTTATAACAGTCAGAAAAATATCAAATGACCTCTCATTTGTAAAAGGGCAATCAAAGGCACAACTGCGTTACTTCATCTTAACTGGCGCTGCCTTTCTTGGGCCCAAGTGCCTCCTGCGTCTGTGGATACAGCGCAAAAGGTCTCTTGGTTGTAAGCAGAGAGTGAGGGCCATTATTTAGTTTTAAAGAGACATGATTTCAGAGACTGGAAATACTTGACTGAAAAATAGTGAGAAAGGTGAAGGCCTGAGAAGTAAGTTTGGAAATGGTCTGTGAAATATACTAGCTGAAAGAAGACAGCAAATAATATAAAGAAAATAATGAGTATAAGAGGGCTCTGACAACAAAACCCTGTTGATTACAACTGAAAAGAAATCTAGAAATATCAAGGAAGAACCAGGAGAACAAAGAAGCTCACATGTGAAAATGAAAAGAAAGCAATGGAGTGAAAAGACTAGGCATGTTAAAACCAGAAACAGTGAAAATATGAAAAAAATGAAAAACTGTATTTTAGGACCAAGCAACCCAACACACACAGAAATGAACTATTTGTTCTCTCACTCATGCTTGTTGATGTTCTTCTGTTCTATATAGAATAAATAAATGTTTATTGTTCTAGGGAATGGAAAATGGTAAGAGCAAATATAGCAACACTGAGCTTGTTGTAAATCATGCTGTTGATACTTTGCAGTCTGTCTTTTATAATTTTGTGACCCTGCTGAATTTCTGTCTCCACTTCGAATGCAAACACAAACTTCTGACATGTAACAAAGCCAACCACCACTCAACGTGATTAATACCCATCACTGGTTTGTTGGTTGAAGGAAATGTACATGGCAAATCAATGGAAAATTAAGAATAGTGGAAAACAAATTGAGCAGCATATAAACAGTAGAGTTTCAAGGCAAATATATGACGATTGTACGATGTCACGCAGGGAATACAAGCTAATAATTCTTGATCCTTACTCAAAGGAATTAAAAAGCAAATCTAATAACTATTTGTGAGAAAAAAGCTGAGTGTTGACTGTTTTCCCATGAAAACAAAAGTAATGAACTGTAGATTTCATGAAAGCACCAAGAGAGATCAAACAGAGATGTAGATCAGGCTACCTAAATGTTTAATGGGCTGTTGGACCTTGGTCCCCTTGTTTCTGATAACAAAAAGAAAAGTTAAATAATATCCATTTCAGGAAAAGTACTTTAAATCCTTTCCTGAAACATCATATGCAAATGTGAACTCTTCCTATTTAAAATTAAAAAATCCCAATCTTGGCATTCATTATGACAAATTTCAGAGCAGCAGTAGAAAGAGGGCAGGGTGATGGCCTAGCAAACAGCTATAGAACAGTAATTACACTGAAGAATCGAGTCTATAATTTTTCAGGAATCGAGGGGGGCCAATACTCATATGTAAATGGACATTTGGTCTGTGAATCTGGTGAAACATCAATCAAAACCATTTTACAATGCAAACATATAAGAAGAAGATGTTAGCTTCTGCAGAACTGGTGGCAGAAGAGAAATATAACCTTATTTACTACTAAACAGAGTAGATCTGACATAGTGATCATTAAGCCAGTAAATATTGAGACAAATAATGAATTTTTAGTTACTTTTCAGAGTTCTGTTTCCCTGCTAGCTTTTCATGTCAGTGGCTGAGACACATAATCAGTAATATGAACTTGCATGCGATTCCTAGCAGAATTGGAAACAAGCAGCACTAGGTCCAATGCTCGGGTTTAACAAATATTTAAGATAAAGCAAGAAGGGTCTGCACATAAGTTGGCACTGCACCTAACTTTATGCATCAGTACAAAATAGATTATCTTCAAAAAACATAGAAAGAACCATTTTTCTTGGAGCACAACGATTTCTGTTTAGGTTTATAACCCTCCATCAAAACAGCTGTGTTGATTAAAATCTGTCATCTTGTACTCTCTTAAAACACGTGACAGTACACTATTTATAATGACATTATTTGTCGGGGAGAGAGCATTTTCAGTGGCTATACTGAATAGTTTAAAGAGACCTCACATGCTGATATACAATCAGAGGCAAAAACATAGCCCTTTGAAAAAAGAGATGTACTCATTTTATTTGAATACTGGCAATGAAACAAATAACTTTGAGTTATCTTAGCAGTTCCCTCATCCTGAAATTATACTCTTTCATGTATTTTACACTATCCCATCAGTTGCTGTAAATATCATCTGCTTAACTACTGTGTCAGTCAGAGAGCCTTGAATGGGCCATAAACACTATGTTTTTCTCTGGGAACTTTTATGACACAGGAGAGTAGTATGAGGGCACTCATAATTTCATTCAAGGGAGTTGGTTAAAATGTTTTCTTAGGTGGCTTGAGCTGATTCATAGAAGGTAGAATACATCTAAGAACAGGGCTTATATATTTGATTCAATAAATACAGAAAAGCTGCATTTTAGAAAAACTTGTCTTGCAAGGTTTAGGAAATGAAAATAAAAGCTTTAATCAAAACATACTGGTTACATATGGCATCCTCTCAATCTCATGTGGCATAGATGTGAGGAACTCTGTTGTAGGGATTTGAAGAAAATGTGGCTGGGTATTAAATTACACTTGTATTACTCTGTTCATTACACCATCGTGTTTTTCAACTGACTACCACAACTGAGGGTCTTTTAAGGAACAAAAAGGTATTTGGGTGCAACTTTGCACATGCAGTAAAAAAATAATAGCTGCAGAACCAAAGATAGTGCTTTATGCACTGAGTTGATTAGGATTGGCATGCAAGCACTAATTTGGAGAGTAATGGATGCACATTATCCCAGATACTGTCACCTTGGAATCTGATTATCGTAAGCAGAAGCTGTCTGGGAGATGAAACGATTATAATGTCTGCTAATTAATATTATTCTAAGTGAATAATTGGCCATCTCCAATGCTTTGAAATGTGCATTTTCAATGAACTGCTTGCTTTGTTACATGGGACAGTGAAATGACTATTTCTTTTCCATTCACTTTATGATAAGGCATCCTTGTGTGTAAAAATGCATTTCGTCAGCTTTAAATGACAGCTCTCCTCACACTTCCGAGCACCTTGCTCTTTCAGGCAACGGCTCCAAATTTCTTTGAGTGAGAAGACTTCCCAAGGCTTGCAGCCAGCAACCTTTTGTCACAGGAGGAGGCCGGTGTGTCAACAGATCACAGGTCTTTGCTCATCCCTGCCCCTGCTGGGCTGACATTTGGACCCTCGTGAATAGACACGAGATGACACAAATCAGCGGTTCCTGTGTTCCCCTACACTTATGGCAGGGCTGCAGCGGGAACAGCTGCTGTTTGAGGAGAGGGTGCTGCAACCAGCTGCTTGACGGCTGTCTCCTTTTCCCAGCCAAAAGGATCTTGGCAGAGGAGAGACTCTCCTTCTATGCATACAGGGTAGCTGGTGGTAGGGAACTTGAAAGAGCTGAAATAAATACAATGCCGATCACAGTGGCCAGTAGAAATGGGCTTGTTATCTTTACCTGGATGTGATAAGAGCTCCATGACAGATGCTAGGAAATGCTTTCATTTCCTTTCAGATGTGGTTTCCTTGTGCTTGAGACCACCTTTTGATTAAAATACTTCGTTTTACGAGGAATTTCTATCATATTACGGATCATGTTGAATACATAGAAAATGCAACATGTTCCATGGCTTTGGAAAGAAGGGCTGTTTTGCTGGAAGATACTTCAAACAGTGGGTATATAAAACTATTCATAAAAAGTCCATGAAAAGGATAAGAAAACATAACCAGCTTTAAGTGACCATTTTAAATCCTTCAGCTTTACTTTCAAAAACAAAATTAAAGTCTTACTCTTTAACTCCCCCCCCCCCCAGCCCCCTAATTTTGAGTAAATATTTTTCTTGTAGTCCTACCCGCAAGTTTTGCAGGGTGTGTAAAATTGTCTTAGGGGAAATAATTTATTACCGAAAAACAGCCGAAGACTAACACAAAACATTATTAAATATTACCAGTGATTTTCCTTTCCCAAGAAAATGACAGTATGACTGTTAGGGATCAAATAACAAAAGATTGCCAGGTCCAAGAAGAAAAAAGTATATATCACAATGTTTTGTTTGCTCTTATCTTGGTCTAGCTTCTTGTCATAGCTGCAGAAGATTCAATAAGCACAATACACATCTCTTGCATTGCTAAGACTGAGAACCTCCAGATACAGAAGAAAGTTTGAAGAAGCCTAATTTCATTTATCTTAAATATTTTGCTTATTTTTTAAAAAGAGTTTACCTTTGAAAATGCAACAATTTTCAAAGAGATTGTTGCCAAGTACAAGGAGTTCATTACAAAATCCATGAGGTTCCACCAGTCATGAATGTAGTCCTGTAGTCCACCATCCCACATCTGTTTAATTTCACCCCAGATAAAACCTGTAAATAGAACATAATTCATTAAGCATGAATATTAAATAAAAAAGGCTGTGACTATTCTAGACACTTATCTCACAATGGATCAGTGCTCTAAATTACACATCTAGTTAGGTGAAATTTTATCTTCCCATTAATGTTTCTGGAATTAATTTGATAGGCAAAACTAAAAAAAATAATCTGCTTGTACAAGGGCAATTTCTTTGGCTTTCTTCAATCTCTTTTCCCATCGTATCCCAATAGGTATAAAGAGGGTCTTAAAATCAGTCACCACTGTCAACTCTGTCCTTGGTATCTGCTGCAATATAATTCAAACTGGAAAATATATGACTGCGAGAGTCAATCCAACACATTAATTTATTTCGGTTGGAACCCACACAATAAGGAAGAGAATTTCTATTATTATTATTGTCAATGCTGAACTAAAGTCTCCCTTTTCCATAGGGAAGAGTAGTGTCTGCAGCAGAATATTTTTTGTTGATTCCTTCCTTTGAGACATGAAGCAATAGAAACTGTTTTCAGGTGTGCAGAGCATGCATTGCACTGGACACAAAGTGATACAGAAATATTCAACCCCAGTGGGAAATTTTGCAAGTTGTCTGACATAAACTTGGTTTAACAGCTCCAGAGACAACTGTGTGGAGACTCTTCAATGCTGTAAACATTAAAACCTCTCTGAAGAAGATACTCCGCATTATTGTATAATATGGTATAATAAAACAACATGGAACGTTTAGATGCATGTTTCATATTATTATCTACAGACCTTATTTAATAATACTACCAGAAGAGCTTTTAATTTTTCAAAATTAATTATTTTCTTACAGGAATTTCTTACTTTTTTGCTCATTAAAGTGACACAACTCACCACAAAAGAGACCAGTCTGACATATAGAAATTGAGATACAGTTAATTCAACATGGCTTTTCTCCACCTGCTTATCACATGTCCCTTTAGAAAATGTTGAACAGATTTCATGCAGGGGTCTATAGAGTCCTGCATCACTCTAGTCTGGCATTAATTCACCTTGAACTTCAACATTTGTCTCAATGGTCTTCTAGATGACTGCATGGAAAACTTGTGTCTTCTCTCAAACATGACCCCTAAGGAGTAATTCCTGGTCTATTCTTGTTTGTACCAGACAGGGTTTTGAGTGATTTGGAAGACAGGAGGGGAATAGATGGGAGGAGTACAATTTCATTTCGTAGTGTTTTGGCTTGAGTCTTTCTGTTTCCTGATTGTTTTCAAAATGAAAGGTTCCCTTCCGCACTACCTTCTCCCCTCAAATCTCAGCCACATGTTCCCATCTTGTTTCTGTGTGTCATCATCAGTAATAGCGAGTCTCAGAAGTATCCAAATCATCTGATTTGTCCAGCAACTTGTATTTTCATGGAGTTCATTTTCACCCAAGCCACCATCACTACTTCAGCGTTCTGCAGAGCTGGGGGAACACATTCTGAGAAAGGACCATGGTGGGAACATGTAGACAGGAAAGTGGGATATGCCCATTTTAGTGTCTACAACAGCCTAGACAGGCTCATTGCAACTCTTGTCTTTAGATTATCAGATAAGACTAATACACAAAATGTAGCACTGTTAAGAAGCTAACATTTATTTGCAAGCTGCAATCAATTCTGATGAGTCACAGTGAGAAAACAGCTGAACATTTTTGCATGGCAGGGGTGACTATCCACTCACAGCATCCACTGCTGCTGTTAACTGCCCAAGTGCCATCGCAAAGGGAACACCCCTTCACAGGGCTACTTGGCAGGCTCCTACACGCCTGCTTATTTCAGTCTGTGAAATGACTTAACCACGTACTCTTCAAAGAGCTGGTCACTCCTGACACACAGTACGAACAGGACAACAGCAGGTCTGGCTCTCCCTTCCCTCCACAGTCCCCTCCAACCTTCAACACGCAGCCAATGTACTTGCCAATATCCCTGCTTGCTCTTCCACTACCTTTTAGGCATAACGTGTTAAGCATCATCAGGTCATAAAAGCAGCTGTTCTGTGGGCTGCAATATACCCCTCACATTTCAGACACTGCTCTGAATCACCCCTGCTCTACCTGCAGAACAGCACATAAAAATCACCCCTGTCTGCAGGAGCCTGAGGAGACCTGGCTCCAGGCTCGGAGGAGACCTGGAGCCAAAGGCTGTGTAATACGGATACAGCCTCAGTGTTAAAGAACACTTCCTTGCTCTTTTTTATTTAATAATACAGATGTAACCCCAGGATCCTGACACTGGGTTATAGCACAGAAAGCAGACAGTTGCATTGATGGAAGATCCCCACATAAAAAGGCTTTACAGAAATCAATACACACATTCATAGAATTAAATAAACTCTTGTAATTCATCACAGTTAAGCATTCCCTTTAAAATACGCTTTAAAAACAGAGCAGAAATAGGTTGGGATGATTAATAAGATGAATGCTTAAGTGAGAGGCTGTAGGTTCATTAAAGTCTTCTGCCAAGATATTCCATGATTCACAACCAGCCAAAGACATGAACTGACACAAACACAACACAGCTGTTCTCTGTAAGACCGTTCCTCAGCATCATATGCTTTGATAGCACTGTCTAAAATACAGCAGAATTATGTACAGATTGAAAAAGGAATGCTGACTAATGCTGCTGCATTTGGCTTGTTCTGTGAGTGAAAAGCCAGACTGTTTTTCCAAGCACTTCTTGGGCTTCAGAAAATGAAATGTAATTGTAAAGTTGACACCAACAGAGAAATACTGACCTATTATTGCATAGCGGAAGAGAGTATATGGCTATTGTAAATTTGATTATTTTGAATTAGAAACATAACTAATCCAAACTACCAGCAATGTTAGAGTCACTTGGCAGCTGAAAGTTCTGAGTATACTTTGACATCGTAATGGTGGTGGTTCTAAATTTTTTCTTGGTTCAAGACAACTTTTATGTTCATCCTGATGCAGGCCTTGTTCTTTTCAAGCAAATGATAATGAAAAACTGGAAATCCTACATTTTTGTTGGCTGTAATGGAGGTGTGGTAGTTTAGTCTTTCTTGCCAGCCAAAGCATCTAAGTGCAAAATCCATATATAAATACAGTTACTGAGATCTTACGGGACTCCAGAGAACTTGAAACTAGGCTGACTGATGGATGCTATGTTTGTGACAGACACACAATCCATGTATGCACAGTAGAGCTTCCCAGACATGTCTTTTTAAAGGCAAATCTTTGAAGGTACAAGATCCTAAGGTTGACTGCCAAAATCCACAACTCCAGGGCAATCTCACCATGAAAGCTGAGAGCAGAGTCTTTGCAGGTACCAGGTTTCTATGGCTAGGTATCCTGAGGGGTTCTCAACTGGAGCAATGAATGCTGGAAGAACTGAGATCTCTGAAGTTCTGTAAATCCTCCCAAGTGTGCCTGAAGGGTCATCCTAGAAAAGCGTACTCTGAAATCCCGGAGCCTTTCTGCAAAGCTGAAGACTTCTCTAAGGCTTGGTGAGCTTACACGATGGAGCTATTCTGAGCAACAAACCTCAGGGATTTAAAGTCGTGCTGTTTAGGATTAATTTACAGTCACATAGCCAGAGGTCTTGAAATCTTGTTGTAGATCATATCTTTTTGCAAGAAGGAAGGGTTGGGGGGGGAGGCAGATGTCAGTCAGCTCTTATCTTCACAGGGTCTGATACAATATGCCAGTTTTGTTCTCTTACATTCATTGGGAGAATCAGGAAAAGGCTAGGAAAATCTATGTTTAATTTTTTCTAAAAAGAAAAAGACATCCAAAGATCAGGGCAGCATTCTCTCTGTGACCTTGCACACTTCCTTTTTCTATTTAGAAGACTTACGGATAGCTGGACACAACCTGACTTTATTATCTAAGGAGACTTTTGGGCAATTCCAAAATACAATCTGACATGACAGAAGAGAAGACACGCAGTGACAAGACTGTCTAATGTGTGCATTGTTACAGGTGGGAAAGAGATCTAGAGTCCAGGCATTGCCTGCTGATTAATGTGCTAAAGCATCAATGTTACCCCACGGTGACAGAGCTCATGTCAGCACTACATGTTCAGCAGCAAGAAAGATGACATCTCAACAAAGCAAATGGGACATCGCACAGGTATTGGGGAAAAAACTGCTAAGAGAAACCATCTGGCAGATACAAGGGGTAGATCTAACAGCAAGAGCCTTTAGACGGTCAGGGCAGGGACAAGTTCATTGCCCAAAGCCTTTTTACCTCCCTCGGAGGAAAGAAGCATCTCCAAGGCAATAATCCTGTCATCTGCAGGTGGGTCAATCTTCCCATTGACTGAAAAGAGAGTCATGGAGCATCAGGCTGGATTAAAACAGATTTCTAACTTCCAGGTGCCTGTATTTAGCTGAAATAAGTCCACACAGAGCAGATTTCACTGTTTTAGCTGGATAATCTTTGCTATATTCTGGTTGTCTCTTTGCTCCTACTGTGTCCTTCCGATCTCTTCACACCAGGTAGATTTCATACCTGCCTCTTATACCCTCACCTATACATTCACCATCAACCTGCTTTTATCATTTATTGCCACTTACAAGGAAATTATCAACATTATGCAGCTCTTCCACCTCATTAATCAAGAACTTAAATTGAAAAGTTGAAGGTGAGACTTTCAAGCATTTGTTGCATTGTTTATAACTAGATACTGAAGCAGTAAAATAGAAATAACAGCATGGATATTTTGAAACAGGCTGAGATGATAGAAACAAATTTCATTAAACGCCCGGTGGTTTTAATGGGATGAAATAGACATAAATTGAGGGCAGGAATCCCACAGACCACATGAGGCCCTGGGAATGACAGAAGCCATGGAGAGGTTTTGTATAGCACTGTGAAGTATTATACATGCAAGCTGATGAATGCAACCATTTGACTGAAGTCCAGTCTGTGTGATGCAAGAAAGGAACTAAAATAGATCAGCTAAAATAAATTTGGAGGAATGAAATGAAATTTGTGTGCTAGGTATATTTTCTTTTTTGCGGTACACATTTCTGAACATTGGTGAAAAAAGTTCTTTCTTCTAAAATAAACCCTACATATTGTGAAAATAAATTTTATCCAAGCCAACAAAACAGACAGAAATTAAAATACTTCTTACTGAAGAACAAAAGGCACTGAAATAAAATAAGAATTTTCTTCTTTCATCTTTCATTAATATTACCTTGTAACACTTTTAAAAAATCCTTAAGAATTAGGTAATGGATATGACATACTACGTTTGATCAATGTGTAGATATTTGTATATGTAGATACATCAATACATACACACTGGTAAGAGTAGCTTTTATTTTATAAATTTATGTATAGACTTAGATTTTGAATCTGTATTTCCAGTCTTGAAGTCTTTGGATATTAAACACTGAAATGCCTTTTAAAAAATGTGGACCTACTTTTCTGTTCATAAAGTAAGACCCCATTGGCAAACCTTAGAACTTTGAGCAGGGCAGCAGCTCAATACTCTTATGAATGTTCTCTGTCCCTTTGGATAAAGCCTTGGGTTAGACACAATATCTTTTTGTGCGGGCTGGCAGATAAATTTCAGATCGTAAAAATTTTGGATCTATCCTGATAGATCCATTATCAAGTCACAGCTCCCTAGACCTGTAATTTTACTCCTAAGGAACATGTCTCTCATTCCCATGCAAAAGAAACAAACAACAAAGAAATAACTCGCCCACAAAATCCATTCAAACATGTATTAAGTTCTAAGACAAAAAATCTTAGATACACCTTGTCTAAATTTCTATCTTGTATTGAATCTTGAGCAACTACAAAAATCACTTTCCAGCAACTGTGGAAATTCACGAAAATATTATGCCATCTCCACAACACTGCCTTTTGTTGTTTATAATTATAAATATGGTTAAAGTCTCACTGTAAATAATAACATTAAGATTTGTCAAAGAAAGATATGAAAGGCAGTATCCCAAACTATTTTTGTTTTAAAAAAGATTTGTGGATCCCTAGCTAATTTTGGCCTTACCTTTCCACAAAAGGTTGGTTGCTCTGTGCTATTTTTGTTCCTTAGCATTAAGTGATGGGAAGCAAGAGGTTCCTCAGGGTCAATCTCTGCATGCCAAATTCAACAACAACCTTTTAGTACGTTTCTTGGAGAACATATTTCCACTGGACTGTGAAACCATTTAACTGACAAACTCAACTTTGCTCTACTATGCAATTTAGAGTTTTTCAGAGATACAAGTGAGACAAGCTGCTAATGATCTCAAACTCTCCGAAGCAAACGAAAGCCATTCCAGGGAATTCAGTGAGCATTGATAAGGCTTGAAATATCTCTCCTGTTTTACACCTGGGCTGATGAACTGATCTCTGCTGAAGGTATATGAAGGAAATAAGAGGAACAGAGAGGAGAGGCATCCTGGCATAATTCAGGGGCTCTCAATCTCTGGGGCACATTTTGTTAACAGAATGCAGCTATTTCAAAGGAACACGCACAAAATCAACAGCATGCTTTCTGCTTTCCCCTGGGGACAGGGAAATGGCTGTCTGGGAGGGGAACAACTGTGCACAGTGTCTGGGTCCTGTGTCAGGTCAGGTCAGGCAAAGAGCTGGGAACGACATGGCCAGAGGCATCATTCATGTCCCAGCTCTCTTCCCAGGACAGTTATACTCAAGTAAGCTGAGTCCGGGAATTGCTGGTTTAAATTATCTGTGCATACACCTCAAACTGAGAATACTTAATATCTAACCTCTATTCACTCTGTCTTCACTTTCTTATCTCTGTAATTGAACTTAATTCCCTCTCCCACAGAAGCACTGAAGATGAGTTTAGTTATGCCTCTGGAGTGCAGTGAAAAGGTAATGAACAATACAAGGATTATGGAGCATTCGAGCCTTTTGGATGGACTGTACTCCATCAGAGCTGAGAGTATTCAGTGCTGATTAGGTACCTGCAGCGCATTTACTCTTGTGTTCAAGGAAAAGTGTAATTTCTAAGAAACTGTCATCAGCTGCAAATGAAACTGGTCTAGGCATGGTATTATGAATTATGGTGTTTTTTATATATAAAAATATAAACACATATATATATTTATTTATGTATTTATTTTTTCACCCACTATGGAATGGCAGGTGCAAACGGTTTGGACAAACAGCATTGAATAGCCCCTCAAATATTTATGGCTTAGTTTCACCACCTAGTCCAATAGCATCAGATTGTTCAGTGGCTTGTGTATTTATGCAGTAAGGCATCCATATAAGTGGGATAGCTATTCCCTTAACCAAGTATCTTTAGAAGGGACAGTAGCCAGTATCTTTAGACCACACACTTTCTTTCATAACTTGAATAGCAAGAAATCTGACTTTCACAGTACTCCTATAAATGCCAAAAGCAAATACATGTAATTATCAGTTAAATTGTTTTAAGCAGTCTTTTGGATTTCCTTTGCAAAATGTTCTGAAATGCAAATAAATTGTAGTTCATCATCATAGTGGAATATTAAAGGAGATTTAACTTACTTAATATCTATCTTAACATTATTGGTCCTTTTTCTTTTTTTTTTTTTTTTTTTTTTTTTGCCTCTGTAAAACAGGGTTTTGGTAACGAACAGGAATATAAGCCAATAAAAAATGATTTTTTCCTGAAGTGTATGCAAAAATAAATTGTAACCCTGGACTGACTGTTATGTTCAATATGAGTTGGCTAGTGGGGTTAATAAATTTCAAATTAATCAAAGATGCTCATCCAAACCATTTCAGGTTTGTGCACCTAAGCCTTCCATACCAATGGACTCTAGATGGTGATGGTGTAGTTGTCATGATGTAGAGAAACATGAAAGATACTGTATTTTTTGAACGTATCATGTTTAAACAGAAGTGTCTAGTGCCGTTTTAGATGCCCTACGTATCCAAGCTGGCCACCCCATGCATTGCCAAAAAAAGGTACAGGTTTCCTGTAGGGTATTTATCATGGGTACAAACTCTCTGTGAGTATATCACACTTCAAAAATGGGATCAAGTGCCTCTTCATGGGCACCTGAGTTGCTTTCTTTATGTTTACTTTGATTTAGTCTCTTTGGTTAAATCCTAAATTATAACAACCAAACTTGCTAAATGCCCAAGTTTGGAGTAAGGGGCTATGGACAGGTACCTAAATATAGCCACAGAGTACAGAAATTCAGCAAATTTCAGCTTTTGAACTCTGCTGTACAATAATGTTGTAGACAGAAATTTAGCCAGCCAAAGGTATTGGTCCATTCTCTCAGGTACTTTTGCATAGGCATGTATAAATCTCTTCAAAGAAAAAGTATATCCTCATTTACTGCTTGTAAATCTCTATTAAGCTCAACAGGTTTACATGAGGAGTGAAGCATGCATAATTTTACTCATTATCCTTTAATCTCCATGGCTTCATTGAAACTGGCATTTATTTATCAAAATTGATTTAATACAGAAAATAGTTTCTTGCTTTCACAAAAATATTGTGGACAGGGTAAAGAGCAAAGCTTATATCCTAACTATTACCACAGACAGCCTTAATTTATAAAGCAACATGTATCCAATGTGTACAGTACTGCAATCTAATATTCATTAAAGTGTTATCTCCAAACATCTGCATGTTCCTTATCTTTGCCAGCACTTACTACATTCCCTCAGTGTTGCTAGAATAATATAATGAAGATATTCTTATCAGGTAGTTAATAGTAAGAAATACAGTTTTCAGGCGTGCACAAAGCTTAGATCCACAAAGGGATATGAGACCTGCAGGCAGAATAAATGAATGTATAGCTTGTCTGTGAAACACAGAAAGGCCTGTATAGCATTGCTCAAAGGCTCTGACAGTCCTGCACAGACCAGCTTGGCATTGTATGTGCAGCTCTTGGCAAGGCCAGAAGTGGATATTTAGGGATGTAGGAAACTGCTCATCCCCTTCTCTCCTACTAACAGGCCTGTAAGGATTTGAACATCTCAATACTGAGGACCTAAACCTTGTATTTGGGAGTCCAGTGCCATGAAGGGGTTTAGTCACTGAAATATTCCATGATTCAATGTCTAAATTAAGTACACAGTACTGAAAGTAAAATTCACCGTGCAAGAGACCTAAATTCCCCGTAAATTGCATTTTATGCTCACTTTGAATTTCAAGTGCCTAGCTGAGGTCCACAGCCTACGAATACCGAGTGCTAAGACAGACTGGACAAGAGGAGCAGCAGGAACTGGGAGGAGGAATGAGTCGCAAACACTGCGTCCCACCAGCACTTAGAAGCCTATCTCAGGGCTTCAGTTAGATGTCTACATGAGACTGAGTTTCAGCATCCAAAACACCTTCCTTTCCTGAAATGCTTAAACTATATCCCCCAAGAGTAGTGTGAATGTTTAGCACTGCAGCTTCATGGCTAAAATTCTTGCACAGGGACCAGGAAACCTGCCTTTTCTCAGCCTGAGGGAAGACTGAACCTCTATCCCACAGGAGTACTAGGGCAGGAACAACGCTGTGTGGGTGAAACATTCACCACTTCTGCTAAAAATGGGAGAAAGGGAAACTTAAGGACAGAGGATTAAAGACGACAAAAAAACCCAACAGGTGTCTTTAGCCTTCTTACTAAAGGCCCGTACTAGGAAGCAAAGGCATCAAAGCTAGGCTTTGCACACCCATCGCGGACCTTTTCTGTTTTCTTTGTCCTCAAGCTATGTGATTGTAACGTTAAAATGTGAAATATCTGAATGCTAGAGGAGCAAGCAAAATGGTACTCAATTGAAAACAGGACTGAAGTCCAAAGAGTATCTCAGAATCCTGCCAAAACCTGCTTCCATCAGCAAAGTATGGTGATTGCAAGTAAACATCTGATTGCATTGAATACTTGTCCATATATGATTATTTTATAGTATTTTGTAAAAGCAGGTTCCTTGTTTGCAGTTCTAAGGCATTGCCTGTGGGAGGGAAGTTTTCCCTAGCTAATAAAAGTGTATGTAAAATGAACATTCAGACAGTCATTGTTAAGGAAGAGAACTCCCTTTATTTTCTGTACTCTATTTAAACACTGTGAAAGGCCAGTAAGGCTAAGACAGACCACTGTTCCATTTAGCCTAAACTGTGGCTGATCCTGAATGCTTAGGGAAAGGATTTGAAGACAGGATAAAGTAAAAGGTTCCAGGTTTGCTAAGTTCAGGTGTATCCTTGTCCAGAGATCACACCTCTGCTACTGTGGCTAGGAGCCACTGATTAAGGCTAATTGTGACACTATGGATGGGATTCAGGAACCAAAGCACAGTTTGTAGCTCCATTTTAGATGGAGACACATTTACACAGGCTTTTCAAATTTAGGATAGATTTTTACTAGAATACCAAAAAATACATACGGCTACCCATATTTAACTGGAGGTTGTGCACCATTGAAAGTGTTTTCCCAAAGAAAAAGGCTCCTGACTTTTTTTTATCACAATCAAAACAAGACATTTTTCTTTGGCCTCAGTTTTGGAAATGGTAAGACCATTCTATATTAAATCTTTAACACAAGAAGACACATATCAGCCAACACCACCAACAACCAAAGAATAAGATAAAATAATCTACACAGAAAATGTTCTTAAATATTTAAAACCTGGTAAACCTACAAGTGACTGAGTAAAAGGTCCCATTACAGCAAGATTCAGGCAGTCCTGACAAGAAGTGGCCCTCCTGATGTTTAAATAAATAATCTCATTAGCTGGTCCAGTGTTGGGATCCCCAACAAGAGAGATTAACTGACTGAAGAGAACCTACTGGAAGGTCACCAAGCTGACTGGGGGCTGGACCACATGATGTACAAGAAGAGGCTGAGACTGAGGGAGCTGAGTTTGTTCAGCCTAGAGAAGAGAACACTAATGGGGGGGATATTACTGCAGTCATCCACTAACGAAATTGCTGCTTATGAATAATCGGAGCCAGACTTGTCCTAGAGGTGCCCATTGGAAGGGCACCAGAAGAGGTGATGACTGTATGTTGTGGCATGGGATATTCCAACTGATATCAGGAAAAAAGTTCACCAGGGGCTAGACACAGGCATGGGTTGCTGAGACAGGCAGTGGAATATCTGTCCCTGGAGAAATTCAAGCTTTGACTGGATAAGAACCTGAGCAATCTGGCCTATCTTTGCAGTTAGCCTGTGTCTAGCAGTAGTTTGGACTAAATGGCCTTGAGTGCTCATTATGTGCGTTATCCTTCTTTCTGACTGAAGTCGTGTTCCAGCTTTGTCTGGGATTATTTTCCTCTTCTGCACTTTATTTGTCACTACTGGTTATGTACCGTTTCATCTTGCTGGCCACATTATCCTTTATACCTGCTCCCCGGAACATGTCATTTTGTACTAACTGTTTTATTTTTTACACAACACTTTCTTGACCAAATTTAGAAGATGATGCACAGTATACGTGCCACCTCTATGGTCTCTTCATTTGAAGTGTCTTGCTGTGCCATTGGTTTGGATGTACATTGCGCTAAGTACTGACAAGACTGTACACTCCCATACATCCCACCAGCAGTTTGCTGACCACAAATGTCTACAGTTTGCAGTTCCCAAACATCCACATTCTCTATAGATTCACGTACTCCAATAGCATAAACCACTCTGACAGAAAGGATGGGGAATGCATTGTTAAATCCAGTAAGGCTGCATTCCTGCTCCAGGCAGTATTCTGAACAACACAATTACGATGAACATTTAAAGATGCCCATAAAAGAGCAAAAAACTCCTCAAAACAAATTTGCCTAAAAAAATGTTCTTTTTGCTGCAGCCACCCAGAACAACTGGCAGGGAGCTTTTTAACCGTATCTACTAAGCACCAAGTTTGTCTGGCTGTTGGCTTTCTCCTCTGAATTTTGTAGCATTCCCTAGTGAGCCAAATGCCCGCTGTGAGGACATTTAGCATGGTCACTGCTAGGTTTGAGGCTAGGGTGTAGGGAAGAAGAACAGGTATGACAAGTCTATAGGGATCAATATGATCCTTACAGGAGCTGCAGTCAAGACACACAGAGGGTGAGGCTGGGTCTTATTTGATTTCCCCTTTGAATCACTGTTATCATGTTAAGAGGCCACTCAGCTATAGGACGGGGAATTTGATGATGGAAAACATTGTTCTTCCTCACTTTTTTTCACAAGATGGGGTTTTTGTTTTTCCTGTCCTTTTTTCAGTGATGGTGGATTCTCAAGTATAGAAAACAGGCCTATGTTTCTGTAGTGTGAAGCATCTGGCATGCTTGGGAGATCTGAATCAACAGCTAATAAGAAGAACAAAATTAATTTTCCTTACCAGCAAAAGCTTGTTTCTTATTTGTTTAAATGCAAGGACAGGAGATTCTGACTCCTCTGACCACGAGGTTTTTCCACAACTGCTTCTTAAAGCTAGAACATTAGCCTTGTTATACTGACTTATTGTTCCATGGATAATCACCACATACTGTAACAGCACTTGTGTAATCATCTAATCATGTAAAAGACAAAATTAATGTAGAAGTTTCCTTAAGAGACTTTTTAAATGTAAAATTGATAGTCTCCATGGAAATGTAGTCCAATACAGGTTTTTCCTCTGAGCCTCCTACTCTAGTGACACCTTTAATATGTCCTAATTATGCACATTCAGCCTTCTGTTACATTGTAGTAGGCAAATGCTAATTACTGTTTGATCGTTGGAGAGCTTAGATTGTTATGGACAATGTTGAAACTTGTTAAGTTCTATGAAATATATGTATGCTGAAATTCATGTCAATGAGAAGCCTCTTACTCTCTTAATTTTAAGGGAGGTAGCTATTAAAATGTAAACTACACGCAGACCTATTTGAATTAAGCAAAAGACAAACAGAATTCTGTTGTTTAAAATGTTAACAGTTCTGACATGCTGTAGCTGCAAGGACAGCCTTTGCTTTGGGAGAAGGGTTTACTTGGTCATGCTTCCAATTTCAGAGAAAAACTATAACCCTAGAGCCACATTAGTTTTGTGTCAGACGTCAACACTTTTTGTTTACATCCAGAAAATGCAAAGATATACCTACGTACCTTAGATTTAGGCTCCCTTGTGTAACTCAAGAGTGCTGCATTTACCCTTTTTAAGGGTACTGCATAACTGTATAGTTTGAAGAGATGAGATGACAGACTAAACTGTGGCCTGGAACTAACCTTAGCTTATTAATAAGGACTTAATAAAACTATTTGTTTTATTAAAGTATGCCTAGACCACAGTTTGTCTGTATGTGAATATGAAAACAGCAGGTTTTGGCTGAGATTCGTTCCTTTAAAACAAACAAAAAAACAAACAAAGCTGTAGACACGTTGATCACGTGCTGTGAGCCAAAGTGTCCTGTGGAGATGTGTGTCTGTCTCTTTCAATGACAGGGGGAATTCAGGTACCTAATTAATTGCCTGCGATTACGGTGGGTTAGTCTGGGGCCTTATCGTTTGGGTGGGCTAAGGCACTGCAACAACCAAAGTCTGAAACCTGAACCCAGCAGATGTGAAACTGGAACTACAGGAAACCACTAGTTAGAAACCACTAGAGATCAGTGTGTAAAATACATCGGTTTAGATGCAAGAGATTCTGGAAGGCACAGTTTCTCTGAACATTACAGTCTAGATTAACCACAAGCTATTTGACCACATGGCATCTGACTATTGATCTTTATCCATGCTCATGAATATCTGTTTGTGCAAGCAGTTCCCTTGCCTTGACCTGTACTGCTTGCAGAGGAAGGGCTTATTCAGCACAGGCAGTACTGGCATAATCTGGCCATATGAATCTATACTGCAAGTATTAATGCTGCTTTTAGAAATGATAGTCATCTTTACAGTCATAATTCTCAGGGTTAATGGCTTCTTCAAACAAGCGCTTTGGGATTAAACCCTTTCCTAAGTAAACACCAGTGTCAGAGTTTGAGGGCAATGGAGGTTCTTCCTCTTCCCACTGCATGTTTTCTAGAGAGGAGCTGGTCACCAAAATTTTAGAACTGCCTTTAGCTGAAACTACCCCTTGCCCTTCTCAAATTGTGCCTTTTCTCTGGGCTCTAATTTCTTTCTTTAAAATGATAGGTTAATGATAAAACCCACTTTGGCATGTCAAGGTCTATATGTCAGCTATGCATTTGTGTTTAGTATCCTTCAGCCTCAAGATACTGTGAAACCTGATAGATACTGACCACCTGCTATTTTGGAAGGCTGGACAGAAAAGCTACTAATATCTCCTCTGGGCATGGGACAGCACAGATGAGGCCCTTGCCCCTCCTCAGCATTGTAGCATTTATTCCGAAGAAGTAATGTATCAACCTAATTATTTTTATATTGGTTTCTTATTTCTTGATGGTACAATACTGGGAAAATTTACTGGAGGAAATTTTTTTTTTAATATTTAAATGTGAAACTTACACACTGAAGTTAGTCTGACTTGTCTGTAGAAAATGTCATTCTATTCTAAGCAGCCTGCCAGATTGATTAATTGCTTTGCAATAATACTAGATATTGGCTTTTTTAACATTAGTAGCAACATTTACCCAGCAAAGGACAACACACCTTACAGTGAAGGCTGGTGATGAGGACTGTTTTATGCTGTGCTATCATGGGGGAAATCTCAAAAAGCAGCTCATCTATGGAGGGCAGTTCCTTCTGAGAGGTTCCCGACAAGTAAGTGTACGCAGTTTTCAGTCATGCATGCTTGTTTTCTTAAGTGAAAGACAGATGTAGCCCTGCCTCCTGCTTCCCACAGTGCTCTACCAAGGAACATAAAGAGGAAAAGCCACTGACTTGTTCTTCTCTGGAATATCAGGCACTGCCAATTAGTGTATTATAAATTAAACACTGCACTGTAAATTATGTATGATCAATGATGCCAAAAGCCTTGTCAATTTGGTTGCTCTAAAAAAAGCCAGGTGTCTGGGAAAAGTTGCAAAAGTGAAGAGAAACAGCATCTCTTAATGGGAAGCTCTGGGAGAGCTAACAGTATCAAAACCCCACCAAAATATTTCAGAAAAGTTTGTGCATGAACTTGTCTATGTGATGACAATTCAAATGAAGATATCAAACTTAAATTCTTGCAGTTAAGGCTACTAAGTCCCTCCTTCTACAATTTCATTTCAGTCAAGATAAAGTGTACTTGGACTGACCTGGTCCAACTTGTGCTCGTTCCTAAAGTAAGAAACAGGTAAGAGATCACAGCACACCAAGAAAGATACCATCTAGCAGAGCAGACATCCAAGGCAGGGAGGACCTAGGACAGTCCAATTCAATAGGACTGAGTAATCACACAGGAAGACACTTAAGGCCAACATGGCCCACATCAAGTTGGCTTTCAATAATCCCAGACCAAAATTTTTATTTTAAACTATCAAGACAGAGTAGTGATTTTTTTTTCCTCATTTTAAAAATGCTAGGGGATTTTCTTATTCCTTCTGATGTAAAATATTTTGCTTGAAGTTGAGTGACAAGTTCTCATCAATGGTTTTGCACAGCAAAAATACTCTGCATGTATATTTTAATGAAAATATTCACTTGAAAAAGCTGGTCAGCACTATTTGCAATAGGTCAGTCTGTTATATTAGAAAGAAGGATACTTTAGGTAACTAAGGTTCATGATAACACTCCAGAAATGACACTGTGCTTCATTCTAATACATGAAAAATAATCACCGTGGCAAAGGGACCCTTTTTTAAAAGTAGACGAACAAAGAAAAAAAATGGACACTTAGAAGAATCAGAATAATTTCTGGCCTGAGGAAAATAAATATTAAAAAGAATATCAATATGTATGTTTCAGTGCACTGCTTAATCACAGGAAGGAACCCTCGATATCTTTTGTTTTCCCTCACTGTACTATATCAGGTGGTGACACTTTGGATTTTTAAACTCTTCCCAAATTGTCTACTACTCTTGCTAGGTATTGGAGGAGATGGACCATTTGCCTGTGTTGGTAGGTCAATAGTTCATGGCAGAACTCTCTACTGTATTTCCTGCCTCAGGAATGCTTGGCAAAACCACAGGGGTCTAAACACTTTTCACTGTATTTTCTTTAGTAGTACATTTACCCAGGACCCACGGTAATATCATCCACTCGACGATGGTTGGTGGTGGTCCCTGCAGTCTCACGTCTGACCTGGCAATGTGCTGAGAGGCAAGTAACAGCAGGAACAGAAAAGTCAAGTAGGATGCAGTATGGCAGATAAATTTGATAAATGGCTTTCTGATGAACAGCCCTAATGGGCTTTTGGGAGCTATCAGGTAGCACACAGAGAAGACCGGGAAAAGGAGTCCTATCACAACACATGTCAGCATCTTCACAGCCCAGTGTCGCCTCCTCCATCCGGGGAACTCATCGTACCAACGGGATGCGAGCAGCTGCTGGCAGTTGGGCTGAGCAACAAACTACAGAGAGAAGAAGAAAGGAAGACGATTAGTTCCTTGTTACCTCTGTAAAGTTATTTCCATGCCATGTATGTTACGATGAATAACTTTTGGATAGAGATTAAAAAAAAAAAAAAATCCACAGCCTGGGCAAGCTGACTTATACTGATAATACCAATAAGACAGGGCTGGGTCAGCCTGCCCTTCCTTCAATGCGAGAAGTATAGTACAAAGCCATCAAAATTCACTTTTCACAATAAAGCTTGACTTCCCTGTCGGTTGAGTACACAAGAAGCCAACAGACTGTAAAACACATGTGCCTCAAAAGCTGATTTCAAACTGAAAAACAAGTTCAGAAATACTTCCATTAGTCAACCAGCAACATTTGTGGAGAATTTACAGAACACAGGTGGAAGTCACTATGAAAATGAAAAGCATGACTGAGCTCTGTAAACAGTGAAACTGAATTCCACAGCCATGAATGAACGATACTCAGTATGTTCCCTGCTAATTCTCTAAAAATCAGGCTTACATGCTTTTATACTGACAAAACGCTTACAGATACACTACATAATGCTTGCACAATGAGAACTAGGCACTAGCATTCCCTGGTCCTTCACTAATCCTTGTCAGGCTATATTCCTATTCTGTACAATATTTTATGGTCTGTCTGTTCTTCATGATGGGATTTCAGTTTTTAAAGTATGTTCCTTAAAGCTAAATTTCACCCCAAATCCCCAAACCCAGTAAATATTTAATATTTTTCAAATAGCTTTTCAAAGAAACTTTAAGTCTACTCCAGTGTTTCATGTCATATTTCTATTTGATCACTAGTTCCTATTTTCCCTAATGCTTTCTTTTATAAAGGGGACATAGAGTAGCAGCATGCTAGACCTGACATAAGAAATATAGAATAGAAGCAACATATGGATCAGAGAGAGCCAGAGTTGTTGCATTTTGTTTAAAAAAAAAAAAAGAGGAAGAGAAGCAGCATTTTCCTTATGTTACTGTGATGGGTGGACCTTGGCTAGATGCCAGGTGCCCACCAGGCTGCTCTATCACTCCCCTCCTCAGCTGGATAGGAGAGAAAATATAACGAAAGGCTCGTGGGTTGAGATATGGGCAGGGAAATCACTCACCGATTACCATCATGGGCAAAACAGACTCGACTTGGAAAAAGTAATTTAATTTATTGCCAATCAAATCAGAGTACGGTAATGAGAAGTAAACCCAAATCTTAAAACACCTTCCCCTCACTCCTCCCTCCTTCCCGGCTCAACTCCACTCCTGATTTTCTCTCCCTCCTCCCCCACAGTGGTGCAGGGGGACGGAGAATGGGGGTTATGGTCAGTTCATCACATATTGTCTCTGCTGCTCCTTCCTCTTCAGGGGCAGGACTCCTCACTCTTCCCCTGCTCCACCATGGGGTCACTCCCACGGGAGACAGTCCTCCACAAACTTCTCTAACGTGGGTCCTTCCCACGGGCTGCAGTTCTTCACGAACTGCTCCAGCGTGGGTCCCTCCCACGAGCTGCAGTCCTTCAGGCACAGCCTGCTCCAGCGTGGGTCCCCCACAGGGTCACAGGTCCTGCCAGAAAACCTGCTCCAGCACCGGCTTCCCACAGGGTCACAGCGTCCTTCGGGCATCCCCCTGCTCTGGCGTGGGGTCCTCTCTCCCCAGGCTGCAGGTGGAGATCTGCTCCCCCGTGGACCTCCCTGGACTGCAGGGGGACAGCCTGCCTCACCGTGGTCTTCATCACGGGCTGCAGGGGAATCTCTGCTCCGGCGCCTGGAGCATCTCCTCCTCCTCCTTCTGCACTGACCTGGGGGTCTGCAGGGCTGTTTCTCTCACATATTCTCACTCCTCTCTCCTGGCTGCAGTTGCAGAGGGGTTTTTTCCCGTTCTTAAAACTTTTATCCCAGATGCACTACCCCTGTTGCTGATGGGCTCGGCCTTGGCCAGCAGTGGGTCCATCTCACAGCCGGCTGGCATTGGCTCTGTCAGACATGGGGAAGCTTCTAGCAGTTTCTCACAGAAGCTGCTCCTGTAGCCCCTCCGATACCAAAACCTTGCCATGCAAACTCAATACAGTTACACACATGCACATATACATATACTGGATTAAACCATTAGCTGAAGACTTAATAAAGCTATGTACAAACTACTTTATCTTATTAAATAATAAATTTTTTAATTTATACCAAATAATTCTAATCAAATGCACCTAGTTTGGGATTTTACATTATTTTGATAATACTTATAACTACAGGAGCTAAGTTCTTTTGGGGATGAATAATAGGTAACTTCTCAAATAGTTGATGAAATCACTGGAATTACTACTGGTAGGAAATGCTATTTAGTTTGGAATGAAACAAGAGGCAGCAAGCATCTTTATATATATATATATGGATCTTGTCAGAAACATTAACCTGAGCCAAATTCAAACCTTGTGTATATTAATGAAATGCCACTGTCCTTAGCAGAGAGGTATTTGCCTACCAGACGCCACCACTAAAGCTGCCTCTGACTGTTGTGAAAGACAAGAAAACTTACTCATACCATAAACATCTTGAAAATAGCCTTAAAGAAAAATAACAGAGTGTTCTCTTCCATTAGGAAAAATGCATTCACAAGGTTTCAGAGTGTTTGTTTCAAGATAGAAATGTCTGGAATAATACTGCGTTCAGTCAGAGCAGATGGTTTCAAAGTTATGTTTTTGCGAAGTTTTTAACAGGGGACTCCCTACAAAATTTTTCACCTCAATTTGCTTGGGTAGGTAAAGATTAGTGCTTTGCTTGACTAGTGAAAAAGTATGACTCATGGACTAATTCCTGAGTGAACTATTTTCCTTCTTTTTGCCCCAGAATCTGCCACGTCCATGTTTGTTTCCCCTTCTTCCTAGTATCTTCCCATTACGTATGCTCTCACCTAAAAGTAATCAGTTCCTAAGTCTTGCCTGTGTCCCCTTTCTCAGCCCCTTTGGGCTGCCCTCATGTGTCAGGGACCCAGGTGAAGAACAACTTCGGGTGGCTAGCAAAGGCTGCTGGTAGACATAAGGTACCTACTCCTTGCCAAGTATGGCTAAAAAGGAATTAATTTTCCTCGCTGTAATGTGGAGGAAATTAAGTAAAAGGAGGGGTTATTTTCCAATGTCCACCAAGTATTGGGCTGCTCTGGGGCTGGGTAGACCAGAATTGATGCCGAGGTACCTCATGCCATGAGAAGATGCTGGCTGACTGCACCATCTGAAGGGTGCGCCACACCGTTCTAAACTTTAAACAGATTAATATGCAAAACTTTCAATGTTAATACAGAAAGCACTTCTGAGCAGGCTTGAAAAATTGTTTCTTGTCTCCTAATACCCGTATTAGATTTTGTCATGTTGTGACTGTATTGCTAAGGGACGATGTGTTAAAGGCAAGGGTTGCTTTCTGAGTCACAGGAAGTTTTTCAGTAAGTGCAGAAAATTTTCAAATCCCAGACACTGAAGAGACAATTTTTTAAATTGCTATTTTTCAAGAAATTAGCTCTCATATTTTTTCTTCAAATTATGACTGTGACAGGACAGTTTTAGCATTGGTTGGATCCTCTGACTATAGGAGAAAACTAACATAGACTATATATTTGATGTGGCTAGAGTTAGGGGGAGCACCATTAGTAATGTACTTTAAATAACTTACTAGACCCTAAACACATAAGAAGCAACTAATACCGTAGTATGGAGCAAGCATATAAAATACTATGTAGCTTATTAAGAGCTCTATGCATAGGGAAGCATTTCTAGTATTGCAGGCAAAGGTCTATAACAGAAACCACAACACAGTGTCTATAGATGATCTACTGCATTTCGGAGAGGTCTAGATATCCAGTTTCATGCTGTCATTTTTATCTAACAACACTGTTGGCAAGGTTAGTTAACAATGTCCTGAAGCAACAAAAATATCTGTCTCTTCACTGCAGCTTTTTCTTTATGGATCTGAGCTCCATTGCCCATATAATATACACTATGAACAACTCCAAAGTGTTTTCTTCAGACAACTGGAAAATTACCCTAAATCTCTTGCTGACACTTCTTTTATAGCTATGCTTTTCTGCTTCATTATCAAGGAATTGTATGACATTATTAAAAATGTCCAAATTAATTTTCACAAATTTGACTATTTGCTCCATTTTTGTGGTTGAGAGCTTGCCACCATATGCTGTGAAATAAGTTCAGTAGTGGTACCTACGTTTATTATATTAGCTGAATAATGAAGGAAGTTCTTGAATGGGGAACAGTTGGGGTACCCTGATGGAAGAAAAGTGTACTCAATGGTGAACACTACAGTGTTGTTCCTCGGCTGCTCAGAGAAGGGGAGCTTGTTACTGCACACTGCATCTCCCTGCTTGTCCTTGTGGACCTGTTTTCCTCCAGAGGAAATGAGGGGAAGATGTTGTGTACCCACACCATGTCTTCATGTGTAATAAGTGAGTATTTGAACACATACAGGAACTGGGAGCAGGGAAGTCTTCCTGGGACGCACAGTGTAAATGCTACCTATATAGGCTGTCTCAGAGACATTACTCATAGGTTGCATACAGTTATATTGGTCAAGTAAATTTATCTGTGATTAATATATTTTATTACTGATCCTGAATCCTTATTACACTTGACTTTTTGATTTATCCACTAAAAAGCCCTTCTCTACAGAAAAAAAAAAAAGTCTTCATGGCAAAATTCTCTGGTCAAATGAGATTTATACTCTATTACAAAACCTTCTATTAGAAAGGAACAGTAGAAGTAGATGGAAGAAAGACTTGCTCCAAGCCATAAGACATTTCCTGTATAAATGTATGGAATCACATCTAGGATGATCACATAGTAAAGCTAAGTAGAAATCTAAGTCCTCTGCTGAACTGGGAGCTAAAAAAAAATTTGTTCAAGTATTTTACACAAATATTTTATGTCTAGCAGAAACAGAAATACTCTGTGACATTAATTTGCCAGTTCTACATTGCCTATGCCAAAATATTTTCACTGTAGTATATTTTTTCTTCCTTAATTGGAGATATTACATTCTGAGGTATTCAAAGTATCTTTTGTACTGTCAGTATTATGTTGTATGTTATTTGACTTTGACATTGTCTCCATATAATTAGCAATCAGCAAGTTTATATTTTCACATTACAATGGCTTCCAAAAGATTCCAGCAGTTTGTAATTACGCGAGGGATTTTGCTATAATGATTATTCCTGGTTGCGCATCTTTAGCTCCTTCATAGAGTCTGCCCATCTGAAAATGTTTTGGTATTCATTCTTCTTAGTTGTCATGCTGGGAATTGGCTCTTCCCCGAGACTGGTGAAAATCAAAAATTATTCACTGTGCCAGCAAAACTAATCTGGTATAAATAATAGCAGAGCCTGATTCTAGTGATATCCAAGCATATACGTAGCCCAGGATTTCATTTTCACTGCTGATTAAATCTGATCTTTAGTTTTGCTATAATACATATCCTTCAGTCAATGGAAATGATGAAGAAATAACACTGTAAAATGATACTATTAACTATATATTGTCTTTATAGAAATAATACTTTTATAAAAATACTTATTTTATAAATAATGTATCATCAAAGTCAAGTCAGTTCTTTACTGTAGCACAATATACCTTTAAGTATTAATTTCATTGCATTAGGAAATATGCAAAGATATTCTGTAACCCACCTGTAAGAGTGCTCATTTTTACACTTACAAAGCAATCTAACAAAATCTGAGGTCCAAATTAAATTCTTGTTCTGAGATCAGTAGGTCATTTAGTACATGTTATACAGAAGAAGAATGTGATTTGTGACCTAGAAATGGAAGCTGTCAAAGGAAAGTGATTTCCTTTTTGACTTATGTAGAAGTGAGTTGTGCTGTAACACAAAGAACTATCCCTGATACCATTCTCTAACAGATAAATGTGAAATATCTTTGGGGGGGAGGAAGCAAAAGAAAATGGTTATCATAAACCGTCTTAGTAATACTTTTGTAAATTTGCAGTCAGATTCTCTGTTGTGCTGTCTTCTACTGCCGTTACAGCCAAGCTGGTAGGAAATATTAGCTCTGAGGTCTGCTGCTTTGTCACACACATTTTCCAATGATTGTGCTCCAGTTCAACAAGAATTAAGCCCAGTTACTTTTTCTTTCTTGAGAACATTTTACTTTTCATATTTTGCCTATTTTCCCAGGCTCTTCTAGTTATTTTCACTTCAAATTTAGATGTCAAAATTCTCTATCTACTGGCTGTGAAAAGTATATTTGCTTGGCACTAATGACAGATTCAAGTCCCAACCTCATTAAGTAGACTCCTAAATTTGTTAGATTGTTTCTCCCTCTAGACACATCACTGCATATTCTTTTCTATATCTTCCCCCAAGGATTATATTTGTGGATTTTGGCACTTACTCTGTGAGGACTGGTTCATTAAGACAAATAACATTTAATTGCAATTTAAATGTTTTAATGTTATTGACTAGATCAGCACTACATTCTCCTTTCTAAAAGCCAGGGACCATGTTCTGGACTCCCTTGGGTATAGTCATACTGTCTGTTTTCTGCCTCAGGCCAGAAGCCCTGATCCCTGTGCCAATTACTGTGAATCTTCTCATGTCTATCCTGTCTAAGCCTAGTGCCAACTGGAGCAGGCGATCATTATAATCGTGATCCTTGCTGGACCCAAACCACTGGGTCAGCTTCTCCTCAGCTCTGTCTGCAGCTGTGTTATTAAGGGAACTACCAGCTCACTCGGGATCAGAGCACCAGAGCACAACAGCTTCTGGATCATCAGGGCAACCTGCTTCAGATAAGGTCCCTACAGCAAAACAAAGTCACGGCATGGATGCCTTCATCATAAGATCCAGAGTTTACACTGCTCTCACCAACAATAGACTACAATGATAGGTTTTTATTGTAATTATCCTATTGTTTAACTTCAAATATGAGGAGGAAGAAAGCAAAAGAAAAGGAAAACATAAAAGTGAAGACTGAAATGCTTTGTTAAAAGGATTAATGAACATTATTATACAAACAATGACATTGCAGTTTTTAATGTTAACTTTTTAAATTTCCTTTTTGCTGCATCAACATAAGCAGAAGCTCTTTATTTGATTCATTGCTCCTTCTCAGTGAAAGGAATCAGCACAGAGGAAACTATTAAATATCTATTTAATAAGTCAAGACTTATCTATAATTGCAGTGATTCTGATTAATTGCTCAGAAAAGGCAACAGCAACTGAAACTAGAATGCAGTTATTAGGAACCAGCTATGCACGAATAGCCTTGTTAGACTTCCTAGGGGTAAAGAAAAGTGAATCAGTTGTTGGGCTTTGGGATGAGTGTGTAAAACAGCTCCAAACTTCAGAGCTGGGATGCTGGTATAATACTTCTGCTTCCCATTCTGGGCAAGTGGTAGACTCACCACAATTCAAAACATTTTTTGTAGGAAAAAACAATTAAAGAACTCCTGTAAGTATCTGCAGAGGCAATACAATATGAACTTGCTTCTGTTATATTGGATCCTTGTTTTTACACACCTACCTGATGTGTTTCCATGCATAGCAAACAAAAAATAAGACTGATATTTATATGCAAAGTCCTACACTTGGGACAGAACAACCCTGTGCAAAAGGGCTGGCTCTTGTGATGTACAGGGACAGAAGGGAATTGGGTGGGCTCAGCCTCAAAAAGAGATTCATGGTAGAAACTCACTTGCTGTCTTACACAAATGAAAGGGAGGTTATGGATAGAAGCAGGCTTTTCTCAGGAGCACAATGAAAGGATGAGGATGATCATAAGCTGCATCAAGGGAAATTCTAGTTTGATGTAAGGAAAATATTCTTCGCGACAAGAGTAGTTAAGCACTGGCACAGGTTGTCCAGGGAAGATGCAGAATATCCATCCTTGTAAATATTCAGAACTTGGCTGGGAAAATTCCTTATCAACCTGATTTATCTTCAGTATTTTTTATGATCCTACAAGCCTACTGCATTAAGCCAAGCAGTGTTTTCTGGGGTAACAAAACTCTTAGTAAGAGCCATAGTAATTGTGTTTACAGGTTTGCATTTATTTATTTAGGTTTGAATTACTTTTCTAGGAATATAAGGTATTACTAAGATCTGTTTCACCATTGGTTACTCCCTTTGAAAGAGGCAGAGCCTGTCTCTCTCATATCATTGAACAATATTATTGCCAAACAATACCTAAAACCATTTCAGCTGTTCCAAACACTTGTGCCATAATAACCTGTGCATCATGTGTCGGGAAAAAGATATAATACTCAGAATATTTCCTTCAGTCTCTGTCACTTCAATCCTATTATTCCAAAAGCAGTCTTCAGATACCTCGGATACCAAATTTGCTGCCTGCACCAATAGTTTGTACAAAATAAATTAACTGAAAAGAGAACAGAAATAGTGGCTGATCATTCTCCCAGTATTCATTCTAAAATTGAATCAATTGAGACTATAAACACATTTTGTTTATAATCTCAAAAGTCCAAGTTCATTTTAGGAGACCAAAATCAATATATATTCTAAGCAACTTCATATATTAACACAGGTAGAAATCACATGCACTGTTCATAGCATACAATTCATGTAAAACATGCTATCAACTCAAACTGATTTGGAAAGAAATAGCTACCTGTATAAAGAATAGTCTGTTGTCAGCCCCAGGGGCTGTAAAAAGAAAAACCCCACACCTCTGGACCAGTGAGCAATTACCAGTAGCATGTTTCTTACATCCAAGCTGGTTTTGTGTCCTGTATTGGTAAGGCTTGTAAGCATTAACTGGTCAGCCAGAAGGGGTTAGGATTTAAGTTAGTTACAATCCCACTATATGACAGAATCAATGAGTTTCCTCACACCCAGCTCATTGTACCACTTCGTCTACTTTTGTAGCTGCCACGTTGCCAGAAGGAAAAGTTACAGATTAATAAACCAACCTTTCGAAATTCATGAAGAAGCTACAAATATGTTGAAAGCAACTGAAGCACAGAACACAGTAATTGGAGAAAAATTAGCTGGGAAAAGCGCTGAGTGAGGGGAGGGCAGAAAAGCGACTAGAAAAGCTAGATTCTTCCTCTGGGCATTGCTTGCTCATTTGAGAATTTCTGTTGGCATCACTGGAGACCACCCTGTTCCTCATTTGTGCAGTTTATTGCAGAGGCCAAAACAAGGTAGAGAGACATTCTTAGCTCCATATTCCCTTTTAAAATGTCCTTTCAGATTTGAGCAGGGTATTGAGCTATTTGGAAGAAACCTAACTACAAAATTATTTCTTCTTTCTTTTCTCCATTTTCAGGCTCTTTGCCTGTTTCTGTGAAGAGAAAACTTCTTGGAGCAGTGACATTTTGTCACATTATTTGATTTTTTCTGTAAAGACAATGGTAATCACCTTCCATTAGCACCAGGAAAATTTAGGTTTCACTCTGTTAGCTTAGCTTTATGAAGTGCCATCCTGCATCCTGATGTGAAAAATGGATATAAGCATAACTGTTCCTGACTGCAAGCTTATGCTGTTGTAGCCAAGTGATAGGAGAGCCAACAATGGAGTCATGTTGAACTCCAAGGTTTCCCACTTTCTTTAGAAGTGACTGTTTATTATGTGAAGCTTGCGTGGAACTGAAGTTGCCAAAGTTCCCCAAAATCAGTGGGAATCCAGTTTTTGGAAAGCATAACACTCATTTGAAGGCTGACTGAATACAGAATTAGAGGGATGAGGGAAAAATAAAAACACAGAATGATTACAAAGGCATTCAAACTAAATAAAGCAATAAACTGCAGATTTTTCTCTTGAAAATTCTCTGTTAACATGTTGTAGGGAGGTCTGGCTTTGTAGTTTCATTAATACTTAGGAACAGAATGTATATAGTCACTCAATCTGCTTTTCTTTCTCTTCAAATACTTTAATGCTTTTCATCTTTAAGTTCCTCTTGTTTAACTTGGCTGTGTGTTTATCTGAGAATATTAAAGGCTGAGAAATCAGATTAATTACCCAGTTCCTGCATAAAGACTAAGCTGAAATGATAGGTCTTTGGCAATGATGCTCAGTGAGCATTATTCTGAGACCATTTGCAGGAGAAATGCATGTGAGTCTGTAGCAGATGCATGAATTATATCAGTCAAGTGTGGCCTTCGTGAACCTTCCTTCTGCCCTTCAGAGATGATGTTTTTCAATTTTTTCATTATCTCTACAATTCACCTTTCTTCCCAGCTTTGCCTTAAATGAGTTCAGAGGCACTGCTCTTGAATGGCTGGTTGACAGCCACCATGTGCAGCTTCTGCGGTTTAAACAGAGAATATGAATCTTGGAAAGAACTGCGGGGAGTATAATTGCTTGCTCAAAGGCCTTGCTCTCCAAAAGCTCCTTTACACTTAAGAATAGGTTGTGGTTGAAGAAAATGACCTTCTCCTGTGAGCAGACCTAAGAAATACTGTGCTTTCCCATAACGGAAAGATACCTACACCAGCTGTTAATGAAATTCTGTGTACCCAGCATCTGCCAGCCTGGAGAAATAATGACAGTCCTTGGGCAGTTCTTTCCCCTTATGAAGCTCTTCTATTTGTGGCAAAACATTAGATTTTGGTATCTCAAATGAAAACCTGGAGCTACTCTCACTGTTCTTGTACAGAGAGATGTCTGAACACTGCAGGTTTCTTTCATGGTGAAGAACGAGAGCGATGAAGGAATCAATAAAGAGCCTGTTTTACTTGAGTTCTACATAGGTATCACTTTTAGGGATGTTCAGGCTACACTTACACTGAAGAAATCAAACAGTGACTGAGTCTGAGCACTGGACCCCAGTCACCCCCACAACCTAGTTGGTCTTGCCTGGTTCCCATTTTGACCTCTCCAGCTGCCTCTGTGCAAGGCAAATCTGCAACTTGCTGCAGCCTGTTTGCATACAAATCCCTCAGTATCCTCGGTCTTAGGGTCAGGCTATGGTCTGCTTTCATTTAGCAGTACAATGTCTCAAAGACCAGTTCCTTGCACAATATTTTACTGATTTACATCATACATTTCTGAGTTAGACTGGTATTTCTAAAACTCACTGCATGCTCCTAGAAATTGGGTAACTCAGGACATGTTTTTGTTTGCCCAACTTCCATAGCTACTTCTTATGGAGATGGAGTAGAACACATTGGCTTACAGTTCCAGGTAAAGGAAAATATTTTATTTTAAAATGTGGAGGAAAAAGATCATTTGCAAAAAGCTAGAGGTGGAAGAGGCATATGTGGAATGATATAAGCAAAGGCTGTGTTTCAGTCCCTAAAGGTTTGAGGCTACACTCTTCCTCAACAAATCACAGACAATTTGCTCACTGACAGAGGAAAACACTCCATAGGCTGTTGTCACTGCCTGCATGACATGCATGCCCTAGCTTCTGCTCCAGCAAGTCAGAAAGGGTACATTTCTCAGAGCGAGCTGCTCTTTAATCCTTGTGAAAGATAGCTCACTGGTACTCTGCAGGAATATTTTCTGCTTCCTTTGCAGTCTTCTGTGGTGTTAAGCAGATGTATCCTCATCATATGCTGAAATCATGATTCCCTAATCTGAAATTTATTCAAGAATCAGACATATGTTATAATTAAGAATAAAGAAACTTATTTTATAGTAAGAGATCAGTGAATACAGAGAAAAAAATCCCAAGTAAACCTACAAAACCACTGAAGTTCCTATGTGACGTGCAATTTAAATGTAGATTGCACGTGTACCTTTCCCATCCCCTGCACTTATACAAAATGTACAGGCTTTAACAAAATCGGCCAGCTGAAGGACTGCTGCCTTGGCCCACAGGCAGGCTGGGTGATGCCTCTTGAGCTACAGTCATGTTCCGTATCTATTTTTCTCCACAATATCCAGCCTGCAGCTGTAAAGGTCTCATGCAAATACCATCAAATACTGTGTTCAGGGAAGAAAGAGCTCTTCTTTATCAAACACCTCTCTCAAATTTACTCCCGAAATACCCTGTTACTGAGGTGATGGTGGTGAGACCCCCGTTCCTCTCCATTACTTACTGCTGCCTACTCTGTGCCGGTCTGCTCCAACCCCCACAGAAGCTGTAGTGCTCCTGACTCCAGCCTCCATCAACACAACAAAATCGTGATTTCTTCAGCATCCAAACACTTCAGTGAGAGGCAGAGAGGATTGCAGCCAAAACAATCCATGCTTGGTAACTAAACAATAGGGAACAGCAGCAGCAGCAGCACGCAAAGTTTTAACTGCGAGCTCCTTTAGTGCTTCATGTCAGAACTTCAAAGATAATCCACCATCAGGGGTTTTTTGCAGGGAATTTTAGAAACCCCAACAAGGGATCTGACACACAAACCCCTTCATTCTCTAACCTTGACAGCTCACTAAGGCAAAAACTCACCTCCTGTTTTGAAAAGAAGACTAGATGGCAGATATATCTCAGTACTGCTTTGGGAAAATGTTCTTTTTCTGAAGTACTGAACTTGCTGGACTTGCTACAGAACTCAGCTTTTCCACAGAAATTGAGGGAGGATAGAAGCCAAAGGACCCAAGGCTGAGAGAATAATATTTACATTTGTATTGGCAGAATATTTACATTGGCAGTGTAACGACTATGGTCAATTTACATTAATTGCATTTGTGAAGGAAGGAAAGTAGAAAGGAAGGGAACTTCTTTATCTTAATTTTCTTTTTGAAAATGACAGGATAATAATTTTTACCTAAATGTTTTGAGGTGGTATCATCATATTTGTTGAAAAGTTGGTAGAGGAAGAATAATATACAATTGCTAAATAGTCCATTGTTCAAATTTTTTTGTTGTTGTTTTTACTACTTTTACTTCTAATACTAAGCATTTGTGTTTTGTTCCTGGGAAATAACATCTGTGAACTGAACACTTTCATATTCTATCTTCTGATATAATAAATAATTTTATACTGATTCACCCTTTTCCTTCCTTAATCATTTCAAAATTTATATTACTTGGTTATTTCAAACTCGTTGAACTGGATGTAAAGTTAAATATCCCTGGAGCGCTGCTGCAATATTAATAACAACAGCAATACTCCTTCTGTGCCCTTAAAAGGTGTTAAGGGTTAAGAAGATAAAAAAAATGTTTCTCTCTTTATGCTTTCAGTTGAAATGCCAGGGCATATACCAGCAAACACGTCTGAGAAAGACTAACACGGCCAGATTTCTGAATACCACAGAAGAAGAGAGAGGCAAGTATCTGTCATCCTGTGTACACTTGATGACAGCTTCACAGAGACCTCCAAGCACACTGGCGACAATACATTCGGCTCTTCAGTTCCCATCATCAGATCACAGGATAATTCAGGCTGGGAGGGACCTCAGGAGGTCTTTTGTCCAACCTCCTGCTCAAACCAGGGTCACCTATGAGATCAGACTGGGTTGCTCGGGGCTTCATCCAGTTAAGTCTTGAAAATCTCCAAGGATGGAGACAGCACAACCTGTCTGGGAAACCTGTTCCACGCCTGACTGTCCTCATGGGGAAAGCTTTTTTCTTCTTTATATGCAGTCCAAACTTTTCTTCTTTCACCATTGTTTATAGTCCTTCCACCATGAACCACTGTGAAACGCCTGGCTCCATATCCTCGATGACGTCCCTGTAGTCACTGGGGGGTGATGCTGGTTCCCCTGAAACCACCTCTGCTCCAGGCTGAACAGGCTCTGCTCCCTCGGCTCCTCCTCGGAGGGCAAGTGCTCCAGCCCCCGCCATCTCAGTGGCCCTCCCCTGAACTTGCTCCAATTTACTGATGTCTTTTGTACTGAGGGACACAAAGCTGGATGCAGGATCGAGATGTGATCCAGTGAGTGCTGATTAGAGTGGAAAACCCACTTACCTCAACACACTGTTGATGCTCCTGTTAGTACAGCCCAGGTTACGGCTAGCCTTCTTCGCTGCTGGCCTTTGTCCAGCTGGAGGTCCTCACACCTCCGGCTCCTTTTCTGCATTGCAGCCAGGCAGTCGGTCCCCAACCCGTGTCACTGCAGGGGCTTCTTCCTTCCCAGGTTCAGGACTTCGCGTTTGTCCTTTCTGAATTTCAGTTAGGGTCCTGTCAGCCTGTTCCTCCAGCCTGTCTTGGTCCCTCCAGAGGCAGCCCTGCCTTGAGCATATCAGCTGGTCTCTCTCACTTGGTGTTGTCTGCAAACTTTTCGAGAGTGGATCTTCTCCTGGTCACTGATAAATCTGGGCCAGTACAGATCCTTGCAGCACTGCAGAGTTTTTACTTGTCATCAGATAGAGTATGACCCATTAACCACAACCCTCTAAGCTTGACCATCCCACCATTAGCTATCTCGTTCTCCCATCCAGCCTGTAACATCCTAACATGGATACAACACTATAGTGAGAAATGCTGTCAAAAGCCTTGCTAAAATCAAGGTGAATGAAATATCTTTGGCTACAAATCTAGTCAGTGTTCAAGCAGTGTTTCTGTGGTCAGGTATGTATACTCTAACTGAAAAAGCTGCAACAGAAAAGCAAGCCAACTTCAAACCAGTATAGTCTTCACAATTGACAAGGTCTTGTTTAAGCATTCTTTGTATGCTGTAATTTGCAATTATTATACCTGGAAAGTTCCATCATTGAAAACAAAAAGACTATTTGTGCCAAGGTTGAGTACAGAGCAAAGAGCAAATTTTCACAGCCAGGTTGGGAAGACCTAACCTTAATTTACTGTAAAGAAAATGATGATCTCTCTTCGTTCCAAGTGTGATTATGCTACTGACCTTTAATGTGATTTGACTAATGTATTTGTATTGAGAATATGGCCACTTGCAGTGAAAGAAAACATTTCTTTTCAACGCATACAAAAGCTTTGTCTCTTATTTCAAAATTTGGACTGATTTTGAATAAGTTCACTACAGGTTTCCAGCTTTGGAAATAATGATGAAGAAATGGCTCAACACAAGCCCTTCAGGCTGTCATAGCTCTAACAACAGTTAGCCTTGCAATATGTTCTATCTAATCTTGAGAACCTTCATGTAAAATTGAGGATTTTTCCCTCAGACCAAACCTCTGAAATTCAGCTTTGCATGATGCTTACTCCTTCAGGTGAAATCTGAAATCATCACCCAATCTCTGTATGTTGGTGAAAAAAAGTCCCAGCATGGCATGATGGGGGCTCCCAAATGCCTGATTTTTCTAGGACAAAGGTGCCACGTGTGCAAACAGTACAAGTCCTATAAAGCTATCTTCCAAGGACACATTGCCAGCTCTTCTGTAAGGTGGACACATGGATAATGGTGGTCAAAGAGAAGTTACATTTCACTGAAAAATGAAAAGCAGATTCAAGAACTTTAGTTCTTGACATTAGTCCAGTGAACTCTGAGGCTTGCATACTTCTCTTCAAATTGTTGGCTCTTAATCTGTGTGTAGCTCAGGTCTGGAAAGATGAAACTGCTTAGGACGAGCTGATCTGAGACTGTTTGACCATATCAATAATCCAAACATGACCTGTCCAGACTGCATGAGTGAGGCCTTGTCCCTAAAGCAAGATAAACTTTTAATATAGAACCACAGAATGGTTTGGGTTGGAAGGGAACTTAAAGATGATCTGTTTAGGCTTTTCCCCTCCAATAAACTGTACAGTGAGTCTAAGCCCACTAAGTCTAAATATGTAATTGTAAATAAATGTCGTGGTTTAACCCCAGCCAGCAACTAAGCACCACGCAGCCGCTCACTCACTGCCTCCCCCCGCAGTGGGACAGGTAAGAAAATCGGGAAAAGAAGTAAAACTCGTGGGTTGAGATAAGAACAGTTTAATAGAACAGAAAAGAAGAAACTAATAATGATAATGATAACACTAATAAAATGACAACAGCAATAATAAAAGGACTGGAATATACAAATGATGCGCAGTGCTATTGCTCACCACCCTCCGATCGACGCCCAATTAGGCCCCGAGCAGCGATTCCCCCCGCACCCCAGTTCCTATACTAGATGGGACGTCCCATGGTATGGAATACCCCGTTGGCCAGTTTGGGTCAGCTGCCCTGGCTGTGTCCTGTGCCAACTTCTTGTGCCCCTCCAGCTTTCTCGCTGGCTGGGCATGAGAAGCTGAAAAATCCTTGACTTCAGACTAAACGTTACTTGGCAACAACTGAAAACATCAGTGTGTTATCAACATTCTTCTCCTACTGAATCCAAAACATAGCACTGTACCAGCTACTAGGAAGACAATTAACTCTGTCCCAGCTGAAACCAGGACAATAAACAATATAGATAAGTCTTTGTGGGAAACTAGGTTTCTCCCTGAACTTACCTGCTAAGGCAGACCCTTAGATCACACAATGCATTAGAAGGGGTTTCTGCAAACAGGTTCATCTAATTCAGCTTAAGGGGTTTTTTCAGTTCTCAGAACAACAGAGTATCAAGACTTAAAAAAATTAGCTTTTGCCCACCGTTACCTACCTTCCAGAAACAACATGCTATTCTTCTTAAAGGATTTTACTTTCTTTCTAGCCTGTACAACACATCTAGCTACCCATGTCTCCTCTGCAATAAGCGTAAGTAAGATAGGTAGTGACAAAAATGATTTTGCTCTGAGATGGCCTGAGCTGCCGTCTGGAGATGCCTGTCTCTTCCCATTGACTATGAAGGGACCCAAGGCTAGGCTGCTGACATAGGTACCTTAGTTAAATACCTGAGGTTATGCGATATAAGTCAGGGACTCACAGCACAAACACACTACAGGAATGGCTATTTCTAGTTTCTATCTGCATGCTATTAAGAAGGCAGGAAAAAAGAGTCTAAGCCTTCAACTAATTTTATTAATAATGTGTTAAACCTTTTTCCCTTCTGTTACACTTTCAGCTTGTCTTAATGTCAAATGCTGTGTAACTGAGTCATGTCTTTTTGTGAACCATAACAGGGCTGCTAATGAAGCCCTTAAGGTTAGCTATTTAGAACAACCTCTAATTTAAATGGCTACATTACCCTGGCAATTAAATATTATTATCTTTTCTGCACAGCAGGCAGAGTAAAATGTTACCTCTTCCTCTTCATCTACCTAAAAAAATAATGAGCCAGATCCTGCACTTGAGCAACAGAGCATAGGAATGTTGCGCTTTGTAGAACTTCAGCAATTTCTACTTGCTGAAGATCTGCATTGTTTTTTTCTCTCCCACAGATGTTAAGGGCCCTCACATTTTTCCTACATTATTCAGGAATGAAACACATTCAAAGTATAACAGCAATAATTTGATGTAATAAAGAACATGCCAGAGGATGTTCAGTCCTGGATTTCTTTCTTCTCTTATTCATACGCATTCACCTTTGGCTTTCCCCTGTTCTTCAAAACATCCTGTAAAATCCTTCCTTATCAAGTCCTTGATTGTTTGCAAGTGCTTACCAACAGCTGAGCCTATTGTCTTCCTAGGAAAAGAGTTTTCACTTTCTTAAAGTCTTTCCTCAAAATATCTTATTTTTGCAAAATATCTCTAGCCTTTTGCCTCACTAAAACTTTGCATCTTTCACTAGTGGAGTATTTGATATGAGTACAATAATGGAAACACTAAATATCAATTTAGAGTGGCAGGACCTGAATTAAAGAACAAGGATTAAAAAAAAAAAGTATAAATTTATTTGGAGATTCCACAGGGATTACAGAATTCAAGCCAAGAATGAAACTAAAATCTGAGTGGAAATACTGATGGATGATTCATTGTGTCAGGGGAGGGAGAACAGAAAGGATGCAGAGAAACACAGCAACTTAAGTAGCTGACACTGTCAAGATGCTATTCAATCACATACGCAGAGGACAGGGAAATCCGCCCCTCTAGAATGGGCACATAGTTGTATGGAACTGGTCAAGAATAGTGATAAATCACTGGATAGTAGGGAAAAGAAACAGTCCTTATGCAATCACAGAGGTGTGTGACTTATGTTCTCTAAGAAACACTGCCACTTGCTGTTGTATATGGTATTGAGGGGCAAGTGACAGTATAAAATGGTGATACCAGAAGGCATTTTCCTTCCTGTGCTATCACTAGTAGATGGCAGCATTCCAGAGAAACTCTGAATATTGCAAAACTGGACACCCAAGTTGAAATAAATTCCATTATAACTTTAGTTATAGAAAATGAGGTCTAAGACAGTTGTCAGGACCTCTCTTCACCAGCCAAAGGTAGTTGTAAAGGGTAAATAATCTCATTTTAGATTAGATGAACAAAATAATATTCTGGAAGTGTCTATTCCTCTCCATGAATGACTACCACAGACTAGGGATCTAGTTTGTGGTTGAAACACCTAAATTTAGGTATATGTAAGTAGTGTGCCTTACTTAATGAAGTTCCCATCATCAGTGACTATCTAGTTAATACAGTCGATGGATCCTACAACAAAATTTACATTACATCTGGAGATACAATTCAGTTACCTACATACAGACATCTAGTGCTGCTGCAGATGTCCTGAAGTATTCCGGCCTGTGGTTCCTGGTCTGGCAGGGCCCATATCCCCTGTAGGCATTGTGCCATACCTACCAGCTCTATTTATTCATCTCAGATAGCTTAGGTTATCTCAAATAACACTAGACAGTTGTGCTTAGGAAACTAAGTCCTTCGCTAGTGCCTGTTCAGCTGAATCGTGCTCTAGGACCCACTGACTGTAAATTAGTGAATGCAACAGGAGCTTACCCACCTAGCTCACCTGTAAACAACAGGCAGACCTTAAGAGGTTTCAATTCCTACACCTCTCCTACCATTTGACATGCCCAAGTGTACCTAAGACACCTGCAGAAGACTGAGATACATGACACAGGAAATACGGGTTATTGCAGGAAGGAAAACTGTTGATCTGTTGAATCCCTGAAATACCATCTAACGTGGAGTGTACAGGATGTGTACAGGAAGAGTCTGCAACCTCAATTCTTTGTCCGGGGCTTGCTAAGCATTTGCCTAAGCAGAAAAAAAATAACCAACTGAAAGCAGTTACAGATCAGATAAGCAGATCAGTTACTGAGTGTGTCTGCAAAGCACAACATGCAGCACATACAACCTGCTAAATGGTCTACTTCCATTATTGTGAGACCAAATTTAACAAAATATAATTGAAAAAACCCATGTGCTTTCAGTTCTCTCTTCTGTTTATTGTCGTTCAGCATGCCTTCACACTGGTTTTAAGTTGTGTCAGGTTCTGTAAATTTAGCACCATATAAATGTAAGTGATATTACCAGGAAAGTTAAGCAACATAGAAGAAAGACTGGTTATATTCTATATTCATTAGAGATAATAATGAAATAAAACTGATTTCTTTAGGCAACAAAACTAGCAAGCTTTTCACAATCTTTCAATAAAAACTCAGTATGCCTTTTTTTCCCTCCAATCTTTCCTTTGTTCCCTACAACAACACTTAGCAGACATTGATGTGTTGTCTTCCAGACAACTGAAGCTGTAACTAACAACAGCAATTTCTTCTGGAGTTTTGCCCTCCAAAGGCACAATCTTTACTTTGTTGCCATGTTTTAAAAGAAAGCCAAGAATTTCTTTTAAGGTGAAGAAATGGATGATACTATACTCACAGAAACAAAGTAAAATTCCCTTTCTTGTCCCAAGAAGACATTCTCTTAGGCAGATAAAAACTATAGAAAGTCCACAAAATTTCATTGAAGCATAAGAAATAGAGCAGTTCTGTGGCAGGTCTAAGCAGGAGTGTTATCAAGTAACACAAAAGCAGAAGCTGAGTCAATGAGTACCGTAGGCTGCTCTAGCCGTACCCTCTTTCTGCTGAGGTAGGTTGGATTAGTTTCATTCATTAAGCAGAAATGAACCATTAGATTATTTATTTTGCCAGCATCATGAGTGCACTATTCAAAAAACAAGTAAAATACAAGCCTTAAGAAATGAAAAGGAAAAAAAAAAAAAGTGATTCCTGCTGTATTTACTTCACCCTTTATCATCAGGAGCTGCAATCAGCCTTACAATGTAATTATTGCTCTCAAGGTGCTACAATAGCACAAACAGGCCCTATCTGTAACTAAGTCCTGACTGTGCTGAGCACAGCACAAAACCTATAAACAACAGGCAAAACTTATCCTGAAGATCCTATAATCCCAATACATGATAGAGGGTGATAAATGGTTGAAGGCACATCGCTGCATGCAGATCAAAGCACTAGGCTCTTGTGGAAAGACAAGAGACCAAAGATCCACCCACTTGGACTGAAATGGAAACTGGTGTTGAAGCCACATACAGACTTCGGGCTAGCTGTGTCCCGAAGTCCACCTTGCAATCTGACCTGAAGCACACTTGTCAACTTCATCAGAAAGGGCTGAGACAATCCCAAGGCAGGGTAAATCGGCGCACTCTCCATGGTTATGGCACCCTCAAGAAGCACCCCGTCAGACAGAGGAAGGAGTTCATGTCCCCCTTTGGGAATCCTTTTGGGTCTCAGCTATGAGTAAGGCAGCAGGAAACTCAACATACATGGATTGCAGTGACTGGACGAATAGCCAAGAGGCACCGATAGCAACCCAAGTGATTATTCCATAAATCTTTAAGTGATTAGGGAGTTTACATACATTAGACAGAAGCTGCGGATACCTGTACTTTATTTGTGAAGCTAACATGCAATCAACTTTCCAAAATCACTGAGCAAGCTGGTGGCAAAGGAAGGACTGAAATCCCCTATTCTGTCTACTTAACCATACTGTTTCTTGTGTAACTGAGTCTGGGAAACGAGAGAAGTTTCCTTTCATGACCAGTGTGTATTTACAAGGGTTTTTAGTCCTAGGAGTCCTGTTTGATCTGCTCTGTCTCCCAAGGTAGAGTCATTATATTAGGGAAAACAAGATTCAACAGAAATGCATGAGGCTGCATGGGTCTGGGACACCGTTCTACTGGTGCTCAGCCTAGGGAATGACTGTATCTAAGCCTCAAGCTCCTTCTACCTCCTGCTGTCTGTAGCTTTCCTCTTGGGGAGGCAAAAGCAGTGGCAGTGGATGGGGCCCAGGAATATTTGCAATAGTATTGGCCCTGTGGATAGGACAACAGAGAATGGGCAATGGGCAATGGTGTCTGCAATTCAGTAAGAAAAGAGAGTGTTAGAAAAAAGAGGAGACGAAGGGTAACAAAGAAATAAATATGGATCTTGAGGTTCCTGGAGTGTGCCAATAAAAAGGAGAAAGGATGTTTAAATGTATCACAAGGAAATCTACTGAGATGGTATCAAAACAATATAGAGTCTCCCGGTGTATTTTATGTGTCTAAGTAACCACCAAGGGAGTTCCTAATTTTCTCAGCTGTTTTATTCAATCCAAATTATTGACTGAAAGCTATTCTACTATTTGGACTAACCATGAAATAATAGATTGTGAAAGTGCAAAGTTCAAATGAGCATTATCAGAGTGCTGCAAATTCCCCTCACTTGTGATACCTCCACTGTGCATCAGAATTTATCAAGTCTTGGGCTAGAAGGAAGTGGGTCAAAGGAAAATGGGAGACACTGCTGGACCATGCCAAAGGAGATGGACTGATGATGATCTAATAAAGAGGGAATGGAGTGTGGAATAAGGTCATCCTATTATTTGCAGAAGAAAGCCAAGTGTCTCTCTAAGGAGGACTTGTTAATAGTTTTGTGTGAACATTTTCTTTTTAGTATGAAAAATACCCTAGGAGTTCAAATGCCAACAGTCAAACTTGAGAGCTATATGGCTTTCACGAACATAAGCTCCTGTTTGTCATACCACTGCCATACTCAACACCTCTCTTCATTTTTTTATTTTAACTCCTGGAGTTGTAAAGTTCAGAAGTTTTATTCTCCACTCAAAAATTTGAATAAAGACCTGATCTCTTTGGAGGCACAAGAGTGAGTTCATACAACAGGAGTTTGTTTTTCTCATAAATTTCTTGTTTGATAATGGATGTCCCTATTGATGGAGGCAATGGATGAAGAAACCCTTTGCTATTTTAATCTTGATAGCTAAGGCTACAGCAAAAACAAGGGGTAAGGACGGAAGAGAAGAGTGCTCTGTGGACATCTGGTGAAGCAAAAAGGAGGTAGATTAAAAGAACCAGCAGACAGGCCTAAGACAAGTTTGCTTTGGCTGTCTTGTTTTATTGTTCAATAAATGTTTATCTTAATGGAGGGAGTCCAGCCAAGCAGTGGAAGAATTCGCACTGCAACAGCATGCAGAAGTTTCAGCCAGCGTGTTCAAATGTGCCTTGGTTAAGCAGTCACTCTGTCTTAGGCCAATTGCACCTAGCACAGGCATGGAAAGGTTAGATCTTGGACAGGAGGACAGAAGGCTTTGTGCAAGAGCCTCCTACAAGATATGTGAGAGAGAAGGGATTGCTTAAGAGTGTCCTGGGAGCTAGGAAACACAAAAACCAGAAAGGAGTTAAATGCTCCCCTACGAGTTAGATGCCTGTATGAGCCCTTCATGCTACAAGGGCAACTACTGGAGCTGAAATAATACAAATTATTTGAAGTTCTTGGGCTTTGCCAAAATTACCTGCAGTGAGGAGTGAAGCACAGCTGCTGGTGCAGCTACGGCAGAAGGTGTGGGGAGCACAACGGAGGGGGTGGCAGCAGTCAGAAGTGGCTGATGGCAGCCATGGGAGGAACGGGGCAGCCAGCAGATGCAAATCCCACCACAGCTCAGTCTGGGGCTCATCACCCAGCAAAACTAACTGACCTGAGCTGTGGGTTAGGTGCCTTTGCAGGGGTGGGAGGAAGAACAGCCAGATCCCCAGCAAGTATATGGAGGGAGGGAAGAGGGCTGTAGATTCCTGTAATTATAGGTTTACATTCAAAATTAAATCCTGCACGCTACCTTATTTATTCACTTTGTTCAAGATTTTTTTTTCTCCAAAATTTGTAAGTAAATGTTACTGTAAGTAGAAAAAATTAGCTCTTGGTGCTAAACCTACCGCAGGTTTGTAGGGAAGCTTGTAGGTGCATTAGTAGTGACTCCTTCAAACCAAAAGCCAACTTCTGTTGCCGCCAGTCACATCCTAACAGAAGGGTTGTGCACTGTTGGTTAGGGATATGCACTACTAGTTGTTCCTGCTTGAGGAAGACATCCCAGCAACACTTCTTTTAAGAAAGATGCAGAAAAGGAACGGCAATGAGAGATTTCCACTGTACTTCATTAACAGCAAGTCTCCTCCTCTTTGAGTTAATTACTTCTAGCAAGTGTTCAAAATAAAAAGACATTGCTGTCAGTTCATGAATAGTTTAACTAGAACTGTGATGAGAGGGTAGCAGCTTGTGTGCAGCATATAGCATTCAAAGGTTATCAATGCCTTCTGAGACATCATTAAAAAGTTAGTGCTGAGATTGATTTCCCCTTATGCAGGCTCTGAGCCTTCAGAATCTGAAATCTCTGTTACCACAGGGTAGAAATGGCAGTTGAAGCAGTAAGTTGTGTAACTTGCATCTACATTTTCAATGCCTAGTGAAGTAATTCTTCTAATTGAAGCGCCCTGTTTCCTTACCCAGCCAAGGGAGAAGAGAGAGATGTCTCTGAAGTTAACTTAGATGTCTTATCTTGAGCAGACAGGATCTCCCTCTGTGCATACCTCTGTCTTTTGACTGTATAAGGAATTTACTCACATACTTTAGGAGGATTGCTTCACCACGCATTTAAAATGTAGGCACAATTAAATGCTGTATTAAGCAGATGTGCTCCTACCCTGTGATTAAAGAACATTTTTTTCTAGCAGCAGTAAGTACAGCTTCCACAGGGACACCTACACTTCATTCCATTCTGAGGTAATAGACAACCAATTAGAGTAAGACTTTAAGTATGTGTAGCAGATAAGCTACTTACATAATTTATGCTATTTAACCATCTGTGGAGTCTTTATCTATAAACACAGAGACTTTTACATGATTTAAAAACCAAACATATGAGCTGTTTTAGAGTACCTGGCTCTTGCCTGGAAAAATGTTTATCAAACTTTTTGAATACTATGGCTGAGAGTCTGCAGAAAAGGGTCTTTTGGAGACATGGACTCAAACGTGCATACATCACTCCTCTCAGTTATGGGATTCATAGACTAAACACATCTTCCTTTGGTGTTAAAAATGTCCAAATATTATCAGAGTCCATTTTTTGTGGGGTTTTGTTATTTTCTACATGGAGACTTCTGACTGCACCTTCCCAGTCTTTTGACAAATACTCACATACACAGTGACTTGCTAACACATGGCTGCCGTGCTTCTGTTTATTTTCAGGTGTGGTTTTTTTAAATACAGGATAATTATTAGATGTTGTGTTTCCAAAGTCACTACTGCTTTCAGAGTCAATAATTCAGGTTTTTGCATATGGAAGACTTTTAATGAGAAATTCATTATAATGGCTACTAAAATTACTCAAAATCAATCTGTGGTTCCAAAGAAAATTCTGCTCTATGAGACAGCCACAAAGCTTCACTTAGACTCTTAAACTGTATTGCTGCCAGAGAAGCAGAAATTTCCAGTATTTCCAGACATATTTTATATTCCCTATCTGAATAAAAAGCCAATGTTCCCAACAGAATGGCAGCTTAAACATTAAAAAACATTATTAAGAACACAGCAACTTTTCATTTCAGTACTTTAAAGTTATTTTCTCTAGGCATTGTTGAGATATTCAATTTTGATAAGGAATAATTTTTGCTTTCTATCACATTTATACTGCTTTGTATAATAATATGATATGGATGATACTAGGTATAAGCACTGCATTGTCAAAAATGTTGAAGTCCAAGTGAAGTAAGAAGAAACTGCAGTCAAACAAAATGCTTTACTTAATTGAAATGAAATGTTTAGACATTGCCATGAAATAACAGGTTTGAAATGATTTGATATTTTCATTGAAAATTTCACTGAATTTGTGGCATTATTGTGAATCCTTTGGAAAATAGAAGTCCAAGTAAGAATTTCTTAAATGACTGTAAGACAGGATTACATTTCAAGAAATAGAAATAGTAGTTGTTAAGAAAAGTCTGGAATAGTACCATCTGAAAATAATTTATGAAGGCAGTGAATACGCTGCCTAAAACATTATACTATCAAATATAAAATTATGCAATAAGTTTCCTGAAGGAAAAAATACTTATTAGAAGACATGAAGTCAGAGAGCAATTGAGATATTTTTCCCGCAGTACTTCAGTAGGTCCCTACCTTCATGATAACTTCTTTTCATTACTAAATTGTATTTCAAATTGACAACAGCATCATTAAATGTTTGGTTATTGTTCCTGCAAACCTTTCTAGCATATTTAATATATTAATGCATTTACTGTTATATTTTGCAGAAAAGAGATTTAGCGGTGATAGATAGACTAGTTCAATATAACACAGAAGTTCCTTAAGCATTTGCCATATTTTATATGAACAAGTAACCTTTAATTATTAACAGCATTTGTCTTGCCTATACACTTCCACAGCTCAGCTGATTTTGTATGTACAGGTTCCAGATGAGATGATAAAACACATTCTGACATGATGATGAGCAGGGATCAAGTGAAGTTTTGGAAATATCAGGGGAACTGTCTTTCTAACTCCTTTTTCTCTTTTGATTCTTTTGCTTTTCCATGCACATAAGAACTTGAGTATTTTTTTAAAAAATGCAGACATCCTCTGATTCCAACTGAGTATCTATATCAGTGAAACAAACTCATGAATTTTTAACTGTCATGCAAACCAATACCCAGGTATCTCCATTTTGGACTCTTTATGAAAAAGAATCTGAATGTCAGAATTCTGGGGAGTCATGCATTGCTATTAATCTTATGTTTCAGTAGCTATTTATAATAGCCATTTTTTGAAGAAAGCTCCCTGTAGAGGTACCTGTAGTATTTTATAGGTGTTTAAACACATAGCCTCCTTTTTCTGTCAGACACAATTAAAGCTAATTTGAAGCATGCTGTATATATTTCTCATCCTATTATTGAAGAGCTCTTCAGAGCACACTACTGGAGACTATGTCTATTCGGGTGCTAAAGAAAAAAAAAGCTTCTTTGGATCTGTGCTATAACAGAACATTTTAAATTCTGATACTATCAAACTATAACAGCTACTCAATTCATCTAATTAAAAATATAAAAAAAAGAAGAGACCCTGTAGAACAAAAACAGATAAGCAGCAATTAGTCTCAGTTAAAAGGATGTATTTCAGGCTATTATCTATCACATTACTACTATTAAATATGCTTAAATATTCTCCAGCACACTCACCTCTTTTTGACGGTACTTAATTGCCAGTTTCAATCTTGCAAGATCGTTACCACTTTGTTCTTCTATCAAGCTATTATCATCTCTGTAATTAAGAATAATTTCCAATTCCCTGGAACTCCGTGTCTGATCCAGGAGATCTTTTGCAAATTGCTTGCATTGCCGTGACAGTTCCTCGTACTCCGATTTAAATTCATTTTCGACTTTACTCAGTTCCTGCAGCTCCCAGCTCAGTTGAAAAGCGGTGAGGAAAGGATCCTCACTGGACAAAGCAATCAACGACGGGCTTGCCAGAGCCTTGTAGATATTGAGTCTAGATCGAGAGTGGCGGAGGCTGTCCACGTCTGAACTTGAGACACATTCGACACAGTTACAGCGCACCTCGTGTGGCCTGGGCACAGAGACCCCCTTCTGCACGAGGAGCTTTATGATTTCATAATTGTTGGTGTGGGCAGCCAGAATAATAGGTGTGATATCTGGCGTAAATTCTGAGAACTGCTTGTCCAGAAGCACTGGTGGCACCTGTGAAAAAAGGCAAAAACGCTTACAGGCCTCTTCATTGAACAAGAGCTATAGAAAATTAAGCTACAAATAGTTTACCAGGTACTAACTTACTGATGGATCTTTGCTTCTGGCCAGAGTTGAAGGAAACACTTAGAACAATTCAATTAGCTAAGATAGCCTCTTTCTGGTTAATAAATTGATATAAACGGGGTGTGATTTTTCATAAAACCTGTTTGCACGTAAACAACCCATGGGCAACAATTCATTAGAGCAAATTATTAGATAAACAAAGAAGAGTCAGACACGTACGCTCCTGTGGGGTCCCTTGAAGTGCAAGCTGTGAGCAAGATGGAAATGCTTTCTTGTCTCTCACTGGTTAATCTCAGTTTTATAGGGAAGACAGATTCATGGGGGTACAACAGTGATTCTCTGAAGGAAGTGCTGAACAGGATGCAGACAAGTTAGAGTTATAAAATAAAATGGGCAAGTGAATGAGAAAGAAAAGACATGTTTTCTTAAACAGAAGGTTGGAAATATGACTGTGTAGAGAAACAAAGATAACCTGCTGCAGAAAGCTTAATGTCTTAAGGCTCAGTTCTACATTCACCTGTGCAAACAAACACACTCTTTACACGAAAATGGGGTAGCTGGTAGAACAAGGGCTCCAAGAGAGCATTTTTAAAGCCTCTTCTGGTGTGTTTCTATATTTTATCAGAAGACTGTAAGCTCTTTCATTTTAAACTTCTTCTTTATTTTACAATACCAGACTCTAAAGCCTTTCCCAGATCAAGACAGATCATTAGACTAGTATGATGAAGCCATGTAAGTGTAATTAGCCAACGTCAATCAAAAAAATGGTATTGGCATCATCACTTATGGACTGCCTTTGGTCCGTAGCTCAATAACCAAGAACAAACTCAATCCACAACAACAAGATGTTCTGAGTGATGCTCCTTTAGGAAGAAGAAAAGGGGAAAACATTTGACTCAAAGTTACCTGAAGGCTAGGGAAATACATGGCACCTGGAGGGAGGAAAAAATGTTTGATGGAAGTCCTACGATAGCAGAATGACCTCATTGCCAGGTGGAAAAACCACAAATAGCTAAGAAGAGAAGTTAATAGAAAACAGGTAAAGCATGTGAGAAAAGTCTAAGAATAAGTTGAAATGAGCTACGTTTAGAGCCTTGGGAGGGAATGAAGCAGAGCAAAAACCTGAAATGCACAGAATCAGACAGAAACTCAGTGGAAAAGAAAACCAGAATGAAATTAAGCTGAAAAGAAATGGTAGTCTGTGGATCTAAATCCATAATCACATATTTTTTTCTCCCTCTTTCTAATGAAGACACTGTGTATTTTGTATATTTTTTAGCTGTTCTGCGTGTAAAACAGCTCATGTTTGTTCAATGGCACTGTATCCATGTATAAGAGCGACTATGTGTGTGGGCTGTAAAACAGGGGCCTGAAGCACTAATTAGCTGAATAAGAGAATTACTTTGGGAGGTGGCCACTTGTATTCTTATAAAATGGGGTGGAAAGTCAAGACTGGAGATCTGGTGCTTGGGATTGTAATCACACAACCCTAGGGAAACAATCCCTGCCCGGCCATAGCATATTGCTGACCTCGAGCAGCTGTGCCAAATTCTGAGAAGCTATGTGGAGTCAACAGGCAGGAACCTCTTTTCTCCCTTCTCAGGCGCTCAAACACGCACGCTTGGCTTGGCACTGGGTAAGGCCAGCACGGAGTCCGTTTTGGAGCAGGACAGTGGGACGCCTGAGGTAGCCCACCCACCCTCACGACCTCTTGCAGAGGGAGCAGCCGTCCTCATGGTCCTCCCCACAGGCTTACGGGAGATGTTTACAACCAGCGGTTGTGAGCCGAACAGCTCCTGAGCAAGTTCCTCCTGCTTTCGTTGTTGTGAGGTACAAACAAAATAGTGTAGTGTGTGCAGGCGAGATTGGGTTTGTGTGGTGGGGCTTTGGTAGCAGGGCAGGGGCTGCAGGGCCGGCTCCTGTGAGAAGCTGCTCAAAGCTTCCCCAGCTCCGAGCTGGACCCGCCTCTGGCCCAGGCCGAGCCCATCAGTGACGGTGGTAACACCTGTGGGAGAGCAGATTTAAGAGGGGAAACCTGCAGGGAGTGGGGGGATCAGAATGTGTGAGGAGCTCCTCTGCAGGTACGGAGGTCAGTGAAGGAGGAGGTTGATGCCCCCGCAGTGAGGCGGCAGGCTGTCCCCCCCAGCCCGTGGAGGGGAGCAGATGCCCACCTGCAGCCCGGGGAGAGAGGAGCCCACGCCGGAGCAGGGGGATGCCCCTGAAGCGCTGGAGCAGGCTGTGCCTGAAGGACTGCAGCCCGTGGGAGGGACCCACATTGGAGAAGCTCATGGAGGACTGTCTCCTGTGGGATGGACCCCACGGTGGAGCAGGGGAGAGTGCAGAGTCCTCCTCCCCCTGAGGAGGAAGGAGCGGCAGAGACAAGGGGTGAGGAACTGACCCCAGCCCCCATTCCCCGTCCCCCTGCGCTGCTGGGGGGGAGGAGGGAGAGAAAACCAGGAGTGGGGTTGATGTGGGAAGGAGGGAGGGGTGGGGGGGAAGGTGTTCTAAGATGTGGGTTTACTTTTCATTATCCTGTTTTGATTAGATTAGTAAGAAATTAAATTGATTTTGGGTTTTCCCCAAGTTGAGTCTGTTTTTCACCTGTGACCATAAGTAGTGAGTGATCCCTCCCTGTCCTCATCTCGACCCACAAGCCTTTCATTATCTTTTCTCCTTCCCATCCCACCGGCGGGGAGGAGTGAGCGAGCAGCCTCATGGTGCTTTGTTGCTGGCTGGGCTTAAGCCACGACACAGGCATACACAGAAATATGGGTTTAAAATTATTCAGGAGGTAAGGAACCAAGCTGAGAATATACTGAAGGTATATATGGATGGGGGACACACTCGGGTGCAAGAACAAGCGGAAGGTCTGTGTACTGTGCCCGATCTCAGCTGTGGTCGGGACAAGAAACACAACCGGGGCATATGTCTTCTCGGAGGACTCTCTGGCTGGGTCCACACTGCTTTGTCAGGTCTCTTCCAGGACACCTCTGGGTCATCTGTCACCTCCAGGCTGAACACTATGCAGAGCCCACCCAGGGATGCCCATATGCCTAGATCGTTTCACTATTCCTGTCCAGTATGGACTGGGGCTTGTTTTCTCACCTGTCTATGGTGTCAGTGGGGAAAATGAGACCCATTTCCAACCCCAAACGTCACTGGTTATTGTAGTCTTAGATTTATCTTCTCTTTTATTTATATATTATAGAGGAAAAAAAAAGAGAGCACGTGTGCATACACACACTTTTCCTGCTCTCTCAATTGCAACTGTGGCCAATGCTTTTGAGGCTTAGAAAGAGACGAAAATGGCAATAGAGGCTCAAAATTTGCATTACTAGAAGTGAGATTTTGGGCTAGCATAGGTCTGAAAAAGGTTTATAGCGAGGGATGTATTGTGCTCTGACAGTGTCCACCACAACTAGTGAGACTCCCTCTTGGCCCCAGGGTCAGGGTACCAGGGAGTAGAAGAGAGAGCTGCAAGGGCAGAAAACTCAAGGATACAAAGCTATAACTCAAAACTGACTGCTCAGAGTATTCCTCTGTCATTTAGCATGTCATTATCTTTCTACTTTCTGACAGTACTAAACTAGTATTTGCTTCGAGCCCTGCCAGAACTGAAGGCTATCTGAACATGTCATTAACCACAGTCTTCTCTGAAAAATTAACAGACATGGCTTCAAACAGCATGGCATTACAATGATTGACTTGCACATGGGGTCCATTAACTCAAAAGCTTCTTGTTTTTCTCGTAGCTTATCAAAACCTTTCATCTTAAGGTAACTCAGCTATAAGGCTAATGCACACATTTTGGAATTCATACCATCAGAATTTACCTAAATATAGAAGTGTGTATTAAATCATTTCAGCCTTAGTTTACAGAAACAGTTAAACTTAAACAGCAAACCCTAAGACTGCAATTGTAATTACAGCATGAGTTTAACCTCGGACCCTTTACCTCCTATTTTAAGATTTCCTACTCATTTAAACCAAAGATATACAGAATGCCAAAGCAGTAAGGTCAAATTATTCCCTCATCTGCAACATAATGAAGTACTTATCTTTTGAAGTTCTGAGTGCTCTCATGGCACTCAGAATATTTCAGCATTTAACTGTTGACCCAGAGTACTTGCTCTGAAGCCACAAGACTTATGATGAATTTTACTTTCAAACTACTGCAAAATAATTCTCTTTAAAGAAGCCAAAACAAATAACCAGCACAAATTGATATTAGCCACACAATCTAAAGCTTTGACAGAACACTCACAGAGAACATCTGAATCTTCCTTAAATCCTGGGAGGATGGGAAGCAACCAGATCTTACAGTCACTGACTGTGACTTCCCAAAACTTAGCAATGGTGTAACTATATTATACACTTTGGAGCTAATGTGTCAATTGTGAGGCTGCTTAAACTTAGAACGGTCAAGTGATTTTTGCCTCCTTACTTTTTGTTGAAAAATTTCTACTTCAACCCTATTTATAGGGCTCAGCTAAGCAGTCTGGTGATTGTGTATACTTGTATGCATATCTGTATGGGGATGAGTAGGTGAAAAGAAAAGAAGAAAGCATAGTTCAAAGTCTGTACACTTCAGTGCTCAAGGACATGAGATTTTTCATTGTATTCCTTTACCCTGCACTTACTGTAAGTGGGAATGAGTCAGCCTGACTGGGATAGCTAACAATTTTTTTTTAGATACTAGGTGGAACAGCCGTCTTCAATATGTGTTTAAGTTCCCTGTATGGTCTGTGTGAAGAGAAGCCCCTTTGTTATGACAGAAAGAGAAATCTAGGCTAAATTAATGCCAGTTAGGTCTGAGACATTTTTCTGCCCCTATGACATTAGAATAGAGACCAATTGCTGATGATCCCTTAGATACCCAGGAAATAGAAAAGGTAACAGTCAGTTTGGAAAAGGAGGAACGGAAACCCCAGATGTGTCCATTTCTCCATCTAGATTTCTCAGAATGGCTCTCACTACTGCAGTATCTCAACAGGGAGACTGAAAACCGCAGTGCCCATTTACCTCCTTCTTAAGTGCAAGAGCTCAGAATCTACATAAAGCAACCTATTTCCTTGGGCAAATGGATAGCTTGCCTGGTTCTTGTCTTTGCTTATTTATTTACAAATATTTTGCCTTTTACTTGTAAAGAAGAACAAATCCTGCAACGGCTGCAAGTAGTTAGGTGAATAAATTTCTGAGTCATGTCAATCATGACAGCACGATTGGAGGAAAAACCTAAAGCAAACAAAAAAAAGGATGTATGACAGATAACAAGATTAATACATATGTCATTTTATACAGTACCACATTATATAAGGAAATTAATATTATAAAGGTGTGTCATCAAGCTCATCAGTTGCTTCAGCACTATTGCTCTATAGCTGTCATCACGCAAACACCTTGAAAATGCTGAATGCTACATTCCAGTACAGCCCACAGCATAACCCTATGTGTATACAGTTTTCTGATTTACATTCTCGTTTGTTGAGTTCTCTTCTTTGGTTTCGTATTATTTTATCAGCTGAAACACATCCTGATTATGATAGTAGAACTAAGTCCACCAGGAAGGATTCAAAAAATCCTCCTACCCCAACTCCTTTTGCATGCACGAAGTCACTCATGAACTACCAGATAACTTGAATGACTTGAAGGTGTAACTTCAAGATAACTTGAATTCAGTTGTCACACCACTGAAGGGGTCTGTACACAGACTATCCTGAAAGCCATGCTGAAACTACCCTCACAAGACTGCACAAACTGCAGGCCTGCAATGGTGGCCCCAGATTTGGCCAAAAGCCCTTTTCCCCATCCCAGGGCATGTTGTTTGGCCATCGAGCATGTAAGGCAGGCAAGTGGATGGAAGTTGCCAAGCTGAGCTCAGGGACAGCGTCATTTCAGAGCAGCGTGGTTGATGCTAGCCATGCAACGCCCGTCTGGTATATTGTCATTTTCTGCTTCCATAGGCAGCTGCCTTGGCCTCCTTGGAAAGGGTTCAACTTGTTTATTGTCCTTGGACTCATTACATTTCCTACAGGTACGTACCGCGCTCTTAATGTGCTACTGCAGTATTTTCTCTCCTTTTATAATATTCTGTCTCCATGTCTATTCTTTTTGTAGGAAACGGATGTATCCACAAAATCTCACCCTTGCTCTACGGCGCTGTAAGTTAACTGACAACAGTCTGAGGACTAAATGTAAATGTATGAATGTGCAATGAAATTTTTTAGAGATACTGTAACCTCTTAAGAATGCACACTCTGAATACTAATTAAACATCTGAAATGCTGCCTGTGTAAGTTCAGCAGATAAAATTTCACCAGAAATTGTGTACTTTAACATTTTCACACCCCCATTTCAGCTCAATGCTGTCAAGGTGTTTAATGCTTATCTTCCAGATCTCTTTTCTCTGGAGTCTAACCACAAGCAACAGAGATGATAAAAATAGAAAGTAAATATTTGAGGTTAAGTGATGCTTATCTTTTGGGGTCTTAAATAAAATATTGACTCTTAAATAAAGTGTGCTTAAAAAATTATAATATTGGTTCTTATATAAAATATAGTAAGACCTCCAATTAAAATTCTAACGCTAGACACATAAGACCATAAAACATCCCTCTTGTGCTAAATTATAGGATGTGGTTTACAGCAAAATAAAAGGACTGACTAGCCAAAAATGAAATCCTAACCACAAGTTGAGACTTTGTGGTGGGAAGGTTTCTTTGGGCTGCAGCTCTGAGATGGAAATATCTTTTGTGAGATTCCAAATTATGTTATGAATGGAAAAAGTGGGGGATTCCTCGAGGGGAAGAAAGCACGAAAGCACATAAATGTGACTTAAGGCAATAACAGCTGGACAACTTATCTGGACCTCAGGACTTGGGTTTTGTTACTAGTTCTGCCAGTAAGTCTAGGTTGCCTAGGCAGACCATCTCTTTCTGCTTCTTTTCCCAGTTGGGTATACCTTTTTGAGCAAATGTTTTATCAACCCAGGATGTAATTCCAGTTATGAATTAATGCCAGGAAGATATAGCAAAAAATAATAATTAAAAAACCAGATATTTTTGTGTGGACATTTTTGAACAAAAGATTCTGGATTTTTTTTTATTTATTTTTAAACCTTAATTTTTTCCAAAATTTGCCTATAATTTAACAACAAGAAGGAGCAATCCCCCAACATCAGATTAAATTATTGTGATTATACTATTTTATTATGACAATTATGACTATTAATTTTATAAAATATCCCTAATATTTTCTTACAAAAATACGGTATTTCAAGTCAGCCAAGAAAGGTGTCTAACAGCGAGAAGCTTTGATAAGCAACCCAAACCAGGTATCTAATTTTAGATAGCTAAAGTTGGGTAAGGTAAACACTCCCCTTAGCATACAGCCCAGCAGAACTTATTCAGCAGACACAAGCCATATGCTGAACTCACTCAAAATTGGATGGCTGTGCTACCTCATGCTAATACTAACCCACAGCTAACCGCAGTTCATGCCTCCTAACCTGCACCGCTAAGATACAAGATGGGTATTTTTCAAAAGTACTGGCTTCGTCATTCTGGCCAATTTTCCAGGGTTTATAAGAAGGTATGAACAGTTAATGCTGAATGTGTTACCTCTAGGAGTCTGCTTTTTATCTATCTCCTATTGGTAAGGCGAGGAGCTGCCATTTTTGCCTCCTTGCAAGCCCTTCTCAGTGTACACCACACATCACATGTACACCACATGTACACAGTATTTCCAAGGATTAGGCATAAATGTCCCTATTTGCTGCTAATGTGCATTATTGTTAGCAAAGGATAACTTCCCCCCAGTTAGAATAGTGTGTTATGCAATATCATGTCCATTTATTTTGCTGAAAATTTACTTCCAGCTTTGCTGGGACATGACAAGGAACAGGGATGTTGCCATAGCTAATACAAAATCCCTGTCACATTTAAGGAGGCTTCAGTGCTTGCCTTTTTGTGTATATGGGAATTTTGCAAAGCTAAATTTACAAGTTTGAGTTATTTTCATTCTGTTTTTTCCAAGTAGAAGCTGAGTTTTCAAAACCTCAGAGTTTTTATCTTTTTTTTTATCAGTTACACTTAACCCACCCTAAGATGTGAGCCTATAGTTTTCTAATGCTTTTTCATGCTCATCCTATTACAGCTGAATCAATTTTGTGTGTCACAATGGTCACAGCATGGACTGATGACTTCCAGCCTCTGTGCCAGCCACATTGCACAAAAGGCATTAACGTTACATATTAAGAAAAAGAATTACATTAGCATTTAGTAATTCTCTGAAACCAACATTGCTTTCCTAAACAATGAGGATGACTTGCATAACCGCATGATACAAATAACAGCATATACTTAACACATCTGCAGAACATTCAAGCCAAACAGTGTAGAAGGATTCAGCAATAGGAGCACTGGACAGCAGGAAGGAATTTGTCAGAAGGTCTTGTTTGCCCCCTTGAACCCAAAGTATGGTAACTACACCTAGATCAACCCCCATAGATATTTGACCAATCTGTTCTTAGAGTCCTGCAGTGGTGGGTGGATATGTTGCACCATTTCCAGACTATGTTTCTGATACTTGATTTGTTTTACCTTTGTGCAGTTTAAGCCTATAATGTCTTGTTCTATAAAATGTGGATACAGAGAATACATTATTTCTTTACTATAGTTTCAGTTTTCTCTTTTAAACACTCATTCCTTCAGAATTCCCTTATGGGGAATATTTTCTAATTTTCTGAACTTTCTTATTTCTTTCTGCACATTCCTTACTGCTTCTGAGTATAACAGAGGACAAATGCACGTATATTTTATCATCTGTGCTCATCCTGATGTGACCAAATATGATGATACTGGCTTTTGCACAGTATTATGATATTGTCCAGTCTTTTTCTATTAGTCTTGTTGTAATCCCCCCTGCAGAACTGTTATCTTAATAGTTTTCAATTCCAGTATATACTTGGTTGATTATTTCTGCTCTACTTAGAACCTTACACTTTTTCTTAGTGTTTTATATTTTACGGAAATAATTTCTCTTGTTTGCCCAAATCGTCCTGAATTTTAATTGTGTCCTGCAACAGCCTTGTGGTCTCCCCAGCTTTGTGCTGCCTACAGATCTAATACACCCTGTCTTTCATCTTAAATGTCAGGAATGAATATACTGATTGGGATAGACCCCTGGAGAATTGCTCATTTCATCCCTCTGATTCATTCATCCTGTTTCACCAAGTACTGCTGGCAACTACTCTGAGTGTGGTTTTCCTAGACTGTATTTTGGGTGACAGTTTATGAAATCTTACAAAACTCAAGCTCTATGATACGTACATACTGCTTTTCCCCAACATACAGAGCTTACTATCTGGTGATGAATGAAAACTATATTGTTATGACAAGAGTTCTTCTTGACAAATCCTGGTAGGCTGCTATTCATGTCTATGTTTTCTTCTAGGTGCTTACAAGCAGAACGTTTATTTTTCTCAGGATTCTCCCTGCTGTGAGAAAGAATAGATTTCTTTTATTTGAAAAAGGAGAAGAGAGAATGGAAAGGAAATGCTGTAAAGTGAATTTATAACAGTTTCCAGACAGAATCAGAGGAAAAGATACTTGATTTGATAGATTTGGGACATGCACTTGTTGGGTGTGACTGATGACAACACGCTTCAGCATTTTATTTCTCTTTTTTTTTCTCCTCCCTGTATCTCTGGTAGCTGATCCAAAATGCACAAAAGTGGTCACTTTCAATTAATGTTTTCCTGTGAGCATTACTAGTGGATGGATATGCCCTTCCCTCAGTCAATGTCAAAAGCTTGAGCAAGAGTGGGGAACGACTTAATAGTAGACACGCAATAAAAGACTGCCAGGATATTTTGAATTTGTTTCCAGCTCTGAAACTCATACTTGCTCTCTCACCACTTATCTTTTTGAAACTAGGTAGAGGACTTTTTCAATTAAGAATTCTGGGCATTGCTTGAGTGCTCATAATGAAAAATGACAAGCAAACAGTGGTGGTTTCACTCAGGGACAGTGAAAGAAGATAATGAAAATGCTTTGCAAAAATATGAGAGCTAAGAAAGAAAAAAGATCTTATTATGGAAATGATTAAAGGAGAGCTTCAATTATTTCTGTCCCCTCATAATAAAGCTCATATATGTCTCTCTCAAAGTTTGCATGATGAGCAAAGCCAACATTGAAACTTCCTGAATGTTCAAAGTAGACCTAGTGGGGTCCTTCCCAACTGAATGTTTGTAAATGGATGCATAGATACTTCTCTAAAACACAGAATGGTTCATAAAGGCAAAATCATTTTAGTGAAGTTTATGTTTGACATTCCATTTCCTGACAACCCATGTCTCTGGTCTGATTTGAAAAATGTGGAAAAGCTCTTGCTTTTCCCTGGTTTTTGCCTTCTCCCAAAATGGCACCAATAGTTAGCTGGGGACGTTGGAGGAAATTGGCTTGCTTCTCCAGTGAGGTCTTGACAGAGATGTTAGCAAAAAGGAGTTCTTAGAATCTGAGCTGGATCCTTTGTTTTTCCCTGAGCTTCATGGATCTGGAAACAAGAAAAGGCGTTCCACTGGCTAAGGAATGAGAAAGATGGTTTTTGAAAAGCAGCTTTTGCAGAAAGAAAAGTAACAGATTGGTGGCCTCTCTAGGTATCAACAAACTGTTTAGGAGATATGAGCGCCTCAGAGGAAAGCTAAACTTCTTTACAGCTGAGTGTAACTATTTAGCATTGCAAAGTAATTTGAGATATCTTCATGGCTGGTAGGTAAATTTTGTGTCTGAGAAAATTAAAAGGGTTATACTTTCAAAGAACAAAGTGGGAATCACATATTTTCAAAACACTTAAAAATGTTTTATGTATTTTCAAAATATTATGAGAAAGGAATACAAAAGAGTATGGCAGGGACATAGAAACGCCATAAATCTGCAGAGGATGCAAAGAAATGTCATAGTAAGCTGTTTCATAACTACATTATTCCTGGTATGTTATTCAGTGGTTTGTTATTTAGCAGCAGCTCTAGTTTTTGAACCATGCTATAAGTTTTCCATATTTCACAGATGCAAACCAGAACTTGTTTCCAAAGTAGACAGAGGAGACCAAGGCTCACACAACTACACTAGGACATGCTGGGAGTGAAAAATGGAAGTTCCTTTGAGAGGCAATGGATACACAATTGAATTTTACTACAGATTAATGATATTCTCAGCTGTGTTCAATTCCTTAATGATAGACACTTTAAGATCCTCCCTGCATGCAAGAATCAATTGAACAATCCTACTGCTTATGAGGTTTTGGAAAGATGTAGTGGTAAACAATAGAAGATTGCTAGAAATAACAAATTTCCATTTGAATTTCTACTGCAAAGAGATCAAAGGAGAAATGGGAGAGGCATGCATTATTAATGACTTGTCCTATTCAGGGAGAGACCAGGAGCAGGACAGTTAGAGGTATTTAAGGGTAGATTGCTAGAAAGAAGCTTTTGAAACTGGTGCCAAGGGGAATGGATTGGTTCAAATCCTTTAATACTGGGAGTTCTCCTTGTTTCAGGTTAGTCTTATGTTAGTGTTATATTCCTTTTGAGCTGATTTGATTGCAGATCTTGATCCATACACATCTTATAGACATGGTGCATCCTAGTAATGAATGGGTAAAGATGTAGTCCTAACGTGCTATAGGATATGGAAAGTTTTTTTCTTTGAGCTTATGTAAGTATATTTTTACTCAGTTCGGTGCATGGTAGTAACAGCTGCTTAATAAGCAGAGGTTTAAATGAGCAGGAGAGAGAAATTTAACCTTGTCAGCTGGCTTGTTTGTACTTACAGTTGATGTCATAAAGCTAGTTGGTAGCAAATAAAATGGTGGCAGACTTTTTTGCATTTTCTGCAGATATTCAGCAGCATCTCAGCAGTACACAATATGGAATGTAAGGCTTTGAGGGTATATATTTCAGGTTTCCATTTTTCCTGCCAGAAGGCCTCACACATTGTGACAAGCCTGCAAACTTAGATAATATTTTATTACCAATCCTGAGTAATGTTTTAGTAGCTGAATTGAAAGGGGAAATAATTTTGCCTCCTGCCAGTCTGGGGTGAAGATATGGATCCTGGCACTGGCATAAAGGACAATTAAAACACTTCTGTCAGCATAGTATGTGACATGCATATCCTCTATCCAGAGAACAGTTGGTAAATTGACAGGCTAAATTGGTGGTCTCCTAAGAAAAGCAAGCCTCTCTAATCATGTTAATGGACTGTCAGTCACCCCATTGTGACTTTTGAATTTGTTGGGCTGTTCCAGCTGGATGTTAACAGGAAGGAATATTAGAGAGACTAAATTCCTACAAGTTTCCTAAAAGAGATGGATGATTGAGATCTGAAAAAAATTCTGGAGTGTGAGCTCAACTATATTACTAGATACCAGGGAACCCATACAAAAAGAGGATATTATGAGTGCATCATCCTCTTAAAAAGCTTTCATAAACATTCATAACATTAAAACCAGAGGAAATTCAATCATGATGCACATAGCTGTGTGGAAATCATATTTCATAAATTTCACTGCTTACAGAACAATTTGACAAGGGATGACAAGAGCAAAGTTGATGGTGGAGTGTTGAGGGCCATACATGAGCAAGTTTCTCGACAGTAGCGTGTGGGTTTTTTTAAACTTTCATAGGTTTTTCCCATGGCTGAAGGTTTGGAAAGCAATTAATTTTAAAGATCAATAGGTATGATTGCATGTTTGACCCTCAAAGACTGATGTTCACTTTGAAAAAGTCTTTCTAATTCTACTCTTCCTTGCATACAACTTCTTTACGAGGTATCTCCACAATCAAGTTCCAGGTAACTGCATTTCAGCACAGTGTCTCACAGACAAGGAAGAACTTTGAAAATATTTTTCAGTGGACCACTTTGCAGCATTGTATTGCCTGAAAGTTTGTGCCCATCAGGACCTTCTGTGCCTTTGAAAATGCTTCTTTCAGCACTGGTGGTTCTGTTCCTAAAATTATTATTCTGCCTCTACCACTACATTGCATTCAACTTCAGGCATCTGAATCAGGACCTGAGTCCCACCCCTTACATACATATATAGAGCAGATCCTCCCAATCTGTTTTATCAAGGGCAAAATCATTAACTGTCCCCAGAGGCTGCTCTAGGCAGAGGAGATACTGGTTTGTTTATATTGCTCCTTTAATGTTTACAAACTTGTTAACTTCATAAGGTAAACTGCATAGCCAAATGTAAAGATAATTGGCTACGGGCATTTCTAGACTTTAGAAGACAAGACTACCTCAGTCAAAAATGGTTCTATTTGTTGAATCTCTTGGTCGTCTTAATAGATTTATACTACTGGCTTCAGAGCTGATTCTTAACCTGCTTTCAAGCACTGAAAGGCTGTTAAAATCTTTAGCTGAAACTGTCTTTGCAGTTGTTGAGTTGTCAGGAAGTGAAAGCAGGTAGGTTTGGCAAAAAGGATTCCAAGCATGCAGGCTTACGAAGATGACAGTATAGGACCACTGATCATATAAGGCAGAGATTTTGGACATTTACTTTTTTTTATTTGTATGCTCTCCCTATTCTGATTGTAAACTTGGGTGAGTGCTGTAAAGTGGGGCTCAACAAATATAAAAAGAAGGGAAAAGAAATCAGCACCAAAAATGTGACTTCCTGAGGAGAAATCTGACTTTTCCAAAACCCTCATTTTTGCATTGTCCTGGTTTCAGCTGGGATAGAGTTAACTGTCTTCCTAGTAGCTGGTACAGTGCTATGTTTTGTGTTCAGTATGTGAAGAATGTTGATAACACTGATGTTTTCAGTTGTTGCTCAGTAGTGTTTAGACTATAGTCAAGGATTTTTCAGCTTCTCATGCCCAGCCAGGGCACCTGACCCAAACTGGCCAACGGTGTATTCCATACCATGTGACGTCCCATCTAGTTTAGGAACTGGGAAGGGGGGGGGCAGGGATTCGCCGCTCGGGGACTGGCTGGGTGTTGGTCGGCGGGTGGTGAGCAATTGCCCTGCGCATCATTTGTACATTTCAATCCTTTTATTACTACTGCTGTCATTTTGTTAGTGTTATCATTATTAGTTTCTTCTTTTCTGTTCTATTAAACCGTTCTTATCTCAACCCAGGAGTTTTACTTCTTTTCCTGATTTTCTCCCCCATCCCACTGGGTGGGGGGGAGTGAGTGAGCGGCTGCGTGGTGCTTAGTTGCTGGCTGGGGTTAAACCACGACATGCATTAACCTTCTAATGATTTAGAGTTATTTTAGATTTTTCTAAAGATTTTGATTTATTTTAGATTTTCAAATGTTTATTGCTAATCTGCACTCATCTCCTCATGATAGAAAAGTGTTTTCATTTCCAGCATGAGCTGAAAAGAAGTGTGAAAAAGCCAGCAAATAATGACAGAAAAGCGCTTAATCTTTCTGAATCTATAACACTTAAAGTTTAGGTAGAAGTTTGGTTCACCAATTGTCTTTGAACTAAATCTGTATTTGTCATTATCAATATTTTCTGAACTTCTGCAAACTGCTAAAATGGAGGACTAGATTCACAGCTGGTGTAAGTCATCATCAATGAGCCTACCTGCCAGGAATCTATCTGTAAGGATTCTGCTAGTCAGATTTTTTTATGTTGCCAATAAAAAGTGGCTCATCATTTTGTACAGGTCAAGACACTATCATGTTTCCACATATTTTGGCATGCTTCTTTTGCCACTGCTTCAACTTTGGAATATTATGATTTAGCATTTGTGACAAGGTGATGGGTGCATATTGTAGTACACATTGCCTATCTCAATATTGAAGTTGCTAGCAGCGTTATTTGATGGCACCAGCATTCCAGCTTCTGGAGTCTTTCTTCAGTAATTGTCACAGGTTTTTCTACACAGCCACCCACCCTACCTCCGATGCATATAAACACAGGCAGTTTGGGTTTATTGCCAAGACATAATGACACTTATGTGAAGCTTTTTTTGAACTTGAAAATAGTCAGCATCCCTCAAAAAAAAAATCAAAGAACAATATTTTGTAAATCCATATCTCCATCTCATATGCCATTAGTCATCTCCACCTTATGGTACACCTTTCCTTAAAAGCTATGTGTTTTCACATGCCCAAATGATTATACGAAAGACTGAACATGTGCATAGGCTACTACATCTATTTCATCAGTAAACTGAAATATCCCCTACACAGCCTCTCCCGTTCATATCTCTCTATGAGTATGTTAAAACCTGCCAGAAAATTCTAATTAATCAGATGCCACTGGGAAAAAAATACTCAGCTACCCACTCATGCAGCTAGGAGTGGGAAGAACCAACTTTGTGCCCTCACATTCCACTTCAAGACTGTGTACTTCAAGCCCGACAAAATAGCTTTGCATTGCCTCCTCCATACTCATTACTAGCTAGACTGCCATTAATCAGAACATTAAAAAAAGGCACTTAGTTCATGAACTTCTGTGGGAGACATTTTCAAAACAAAATTGATGTTTTAATCTCAACAGACAAAGAGCATTACACAAGTGATTGTGACTGATATTTTCCAAAGTTACTGGAGAAATAGTTTTAGATAAGAAAAACTACAAGGCATCATGCAGTACTCATAAAATCTTTTCTTTCTTTCTGCCCCTGTTTCACCAATACAAGTCCCAGTTTGGTAACTACGTGAACATTCAAAATAACATCTTAAAACAAAAGGTCCAACATCTTTGTACTTGAAGGTCCATTGCAGGTGTGCTGGGCCTACAACCTGTATACTTTTCCTGGTCTTCTCCATGATGACCCACACTGCTACCAGGAGGAGGTACAACCCCGACACAGCAACTTCCCCATGTACACCGTTGGGTTGTGGGGCAATGAAGGGCTGGGAAAATGATACCATCCCATGAGGCTTGGAAGGAAAATAATGGACCGAAGCCGACCAAATGCTCTGCACTTACTAAGAGGAGCCTGACTGAGACTGAAGCTGGGCTATGAGCGCAGCTCCACAGAAGAGCACTGGCTTCATCTCAGGACCCTGGGACTCCTCAAAGGGCAATTTCAAGAAGTCCAAAGATACGGAGAGACATGAAAGCAACAGAGCGTGTGATGAAGCCACACATGGGGAATTACCTAGGAGATAGGAGCTCTGTCAGACCTGATAGGACGTCTGTCAGAAGAGCAGAATCTGTGCTGCCAGCATTTCAGGAATGGAAAATGCTCTGTGCCGCTTTCATGCTGTTTCCTGACTTTTCACCTTTAGACTTTTTATCTGTTTCTGGGAATGCTGCCAGACTGAAGGCTTTTTGCCTGCAAAGCTGTCTAGCCTTGCTGCCTGTATCCCTTCCCAGATAGCTCAGGTGAGTGCCTGAACATCCACGCAGCAGCCTGCCCCAGTGGCCTAGAAACTACTGTACAACATCCTTGACACATCCTCACACAGGACCATTCCCTCCTCCTGGCTGTTCCCCTACGTTCTTTCATTCTCTCCCAAACTACATGGCAATGCTGCTAAAAAGAGTCAGATGTTGAGACATTTTGGCATAAGATCAATCATTGTTTATTCTGACAAGACTTGCATGCAGTAGATTCAAGCGAAAGACAACTTGCATTGTCAACACTTCCTCTTCTCTTCTACCTTCCCATACTCCAAATAATTATCAATCAGCTAAATGCATCAATATCCCAGTTGTAAAGCCCACCTTGACCAGAGAGACTACTAAAAAGGCCCTTAAATGTTCATGAAGAACGGTTGCTCAGTCTGTCTAGAGGCAAAATGGTTAATTATCCTTATGCTCTTCCTGAGGGAGTCTCAGAACCTGGTAGTGAAATCAGAAACTTGAATCCATAGCTCTGAGTGCAACCCAAATGGCAGCTAACCAGGTTTGTTTGCACGTGAACTATGGTGAGAATTGGGATGATGGAAGAGGACTTTACAAAGTGAGTGTATGTGACTTTGGGGTAGGTGGACATTTACAGGACCACTGTAACCAGGGAGCACTGACAATCCCTGCTGTGATTATCTCCATCTTAACTAACTTCTAGCCTTGAAAAGGCAGGAAAAGTTCATGAAGGTGTTGAGATGCTAATTCAGGCATCAGTATCTTCTACCACTTCCTAACCACTTGCCAGACTCTTACACCCTATCTCTGGGTATTCCTTGGCTTTTCACCAAGGAATATGCTGTGTCTTTCAGTCTATCTGTACATTTTAGGTTTCAGAGGTTTGAGTTTTGTCTGTTCTAATAAATATTTTTTTTCCCCCAATTTAGCCAACATATTGAACTTATCCTTTCTTGGGTCTTTGAGACACTGCCAGGAAAATCCATGAAAACCAATTAAAAAAAAAACAGAACAAAAAAACTATCTATGCCATGGACTTGCATTTTTAGAGGCCAACACATTGAAGAAGCTGAGGCCTGGCTTCCTGGTTCGACTTTGACTGGCGGGGACCGCAACTGAATCTAGGGGGGTGAGCAAACCGCAGAAACAGAAGTTGCAAGTATGAGATGGAGAAATTCAACATGTGTAACATTTCTTAGCACAATAAGTAGAAGACAAGGATTTTGCATAAAGTAGTTTATCATGTGATTTTACTGGTTGTCCCAGGAGAGCAAAAAGGCTGTGAAAGTTGCAGGAGGTGGATATAATCTCTTTTCAGCTTCTTACTGCCAGCAATTTCTTCTTTTCTCTGCACGTGGTGTGACAGCACAGCACACAAAAGGAGAGAGGAGTCAAGCTGAAATTAAATGCATGTTTCACAGCATTCTTGCAGACGTGGAGTTAATTGAAACAATTCTTACAAAGGTTTCCTAAGCCAGGGCATCAGAAAGTATGCACTGACTGTTACGCATTGGCTATTCTGCTAATTTTGACCAAACATGAGAAAAATTTAGATATCGTGTACCTTGCCAGGACACCCTGAAAATGCAGAGGTGCTGTACAAGGAATTGATGCACTACAGGCAGAAAGATCTTCCTGTTAATAGAGAAACCTGTCTGGACAGCGGACAGGAGACAGGGGTAGAAGTCTCACTGAGGACACAGCACCTCTGGGGAAGACAGTGTAAGGGTGACATCTGATCTGTGCATCCAAAGCACCCACAGACCGAGCAACCTGCTATATAGGAGATTTACCTCCCAAACTGCCGTGATGGCTACTAACGTTTTGGTACCAAACTGACTGGAAGAAAGCTGCAGGGGCTGGAGTCTGCCAGCTTCCACCTTCTCACCATGACCCTCCCACCATGCCCAGCAGTGTTTTCACATTGACTTCCACAGCACAGGAGTGAACCAGGGACATGTCACTGTGATCACTTCCCTTCCTGTCCTGAAGTTCTCCCTCCTCTAGCAATTCCCTTAGGTTTGCAAATGCCAGTCTGGCCTTAGTACAGTATTTTTTTTTCAGACATCTGCAGAATGCTGTCCCTGCGGTGTCCACCTATAAAAATACCCACAGCATCACAAGATCAACTTCTAATAGTGAACAGGGAGGCATAAAAGCACTACCATGTGCTTTTGCTAGCCAGGCAATGCCTGTAAACATTGCAGTTAAGTTCCCATGGCCTAAATCTAGACTGTCAGCTAATACAATGCTACACGGATTGAAGTTTAATAACTGAGACTTCAGCTTCACTTACGTGCTTTGCAGCATCCTTAGAAGACAGCTACACCTCTGCTTCAGTCTTCCCTGAATATACATTAATATCTAGGCAGTCAAGCACCCAGCTAGAGATTGATGCCTGGGTTCCTCAAGCAGTATAGCATGCTGTGATTTAGATAAAGGTATTCTACTCATTTTTTTATGCTACCTAACCCCCATCCCATCTGTGGATGCTGCATGCAATTTAACTAGATACAAATGTTTTCTTTAGATACTAAATTTTAAAGAACAGCTTTTTTTCCCCTCTTCATTTGGCATTCAACTATCCATCAGGGTAAGCAACAAGTGACTTGGCAGATAATTCAGGACATATGGCTTTGAAGAACTGATAACTTAAAAGTACTTGGACAAGTTTCCTCAACTCATTTACCTTAATTTGTGTTATTCTCTTTTACATGTCCCCTAGCAGCTGGTACAGCTAAAAAAGTGTAGAAAATATAATGCAAGTGACAAAATAACCTTTTCCTGAGTTGTATTACTGTATACCACAAAAACCTCACTCACAAACTGAGTAGCAGAAGGAGTCAAATACAGTTCAAAGCTGTTAAACATACACACATGCCTCATCTGTAGTCACCAGGTGGCACCAGATGTATCCATATATTGCCAATTAGCTTAAACCTACTGTAACCCATGTGGTCTTTGAAGTGAAAAGCATATCATGGATGAATATTAGGTAGAGCCCAATAGCTGAGTGGTCAGCAGACTAGAGAGTTTAGATATACCTTTAACAAGATCTAACTTGGTTTGGGGGTTGCTGGGTTTTGTTTGGGTTTTTTCTGAGAAGGAAGTACTGAAGAGTAAGATTCAGTAGCCCTGCCTAATTTTGAAGATACTGGTTGGGAAACTTTTCAAAAAATGCAAAAATGTATTATTTTAACTAAATTCATTGATTCTTGGTCAGCATTGACATCTTTTTACACTTTTTCCCCTTTTCTTTTTAAACATTGAAATGTTAAAAAAATTAAATTTTGGAGAAGAATCAATTATTTCAAAAGATACATTTCAGCTGTCCTGAAGAATTGTAGCTTCTGTTGATACAAGAGGAGATTTTCTTCTGGCATTCTGACATTGTCAATGAGCTCTTAAATTATGTAGGAAATCCTATCCTTAAAAATTCTTTTGTTTTACAAATATTATTACAATATTTTATGAGGGTGAAGCTGAAATTAGCTATGCATCATACATAGTATATTATCCTGTGAATGTAAAAAAATTAGTGAGAGCAAGTTCATTTACTTGTAAATCATGAGTTGTATCAGTTTTTTTCTGTATTTGAATGTTCATAACTTTCATCACTAATGAAATATTTGGGAATCTAAACTGATTTGTGAGCTTGGCAGTATTTAGCACGTGCATTTTTCTTATTCCTTATTATCTGTCTCCTCTGTGAATAACTTTTCATCAGGGGCAGAAAAAAAACAGAAGGATGAAATCTTGACCTCACTGAATCAATGGCAAAACTCCCACTAACTTCAAGGGGCCAGGATTTTACCACACATGACCAGCTTTATACAAAGACAGAAAACCAAACAGGCAGATATACCATGTTATTAAAAGCAGAGAGTCTGAAAATGAATCATCTAAACAATACGACAAATGTCTACAAATAAAAGTAATCAAAAAAAGTCAAGTTGTAGGTTGAAATAGAGTTTCAAAAAGAACTCGATTCTCCAGGGAAAAACCATATCTTTCTGTCTAAACACTGAAAATATAAATTTTAGTATATAATTCTAAGCATCCAGATTTTATATCTTTAGCCTATTGTAATGATTTCTGAGCCAGCAGGTACTTTTGATTATATTAAATACGCACAGTTGTATCTGCTTCATTGCAGCATTACTGCAAAAATGTAATCAACATTTGCATTCTCTTCAGCATGACCCATTCCTAAAAATGAACCAATGTGATTATCTACACATACGACACCCACAGAAGCTTAATGGTTATTGAGGTCCCCAGTGCAAACAACAGCACGCGCACGTAAATAATCTATTTATCTAAAGAACGTTTTTTGCAAGCACTGGCTTGCAAGCAATATTTGCATTGGCAATGGGCAAGCCTAGCCTTGGACAGACACAAAAGGAGATGGCTCTGTTCAAATGATTCATGATTATTCTTCATGCTTTACAGTAATGGAAAGACCCTCAGCAAGTACAAACAGAGAAACCAAGGAAGAGAAGGAGAAGCAGCACTCGTCATACCAGCAGTGGAGTCTGGCACTGAAACAACACGCTTAAGCTCCAGCCCACAGAGCTAACTTCTAGTTTGGAGCAAAGAAGTTTGTGGCTAATTTAACACTGTAGTATGCACCCAAAATGTAAGCCTATCTTTCATCTGCTATAGCATGAAGCTCACCTAAAATAAGTCTCACTATTTGTATTCACGTGTTTCCATTACAGTAGATGTGGCATATACCAAAAAGTAGTCCTGAAAGTCTGAAAAACAGCCTGAAATTTAGGCACCTAGTATAAGGTAAATTTGTATACTCTCTCTCTAGCTAGTCCAAAAAGTCGTTTATGCTGTCTTAAGACAAATAATTGAGAAAGACAGCATAAGTTGTTCTCCGGGTATCTCTTTTTTTTTTTTTTTTTTTTTTTTTTCCCCATTGATAAGGGGAGCCCAGGCAGCCAGATCAGAGATGAGACACAGCTTTAGATGGCTACTGTCAAGTGAGATGAACTCCACTCTGCAAATGGCAACTTCCACTATAGAGGCTGGAGAATGGAGACACAGGTGGTTTAACTGGCTTGGCACAGGGCCATGCACTGATCCTTCCAGGTCCTGGTACATTGCATTGAGAAATTCCCATACATTGTATTCTCATCTGCACTATCAGTTGAGAAATAATGAAACAAGACAAACATAGTGAATCTAATTTTCTTCCCTTTCTCTGGCATAAATCTGATGTCATTATACAGGAGCTCTGCTTTTACTTGGTAGAAGAAAAGGCAGACACACACATTTGTACAAAGACCTACTATCTTTCTTTCTTTCCATAACCAAAAAAAGCATAGAATTCATGTTATTTTATCAGCAAAAATTATACTCTTTACCTATTATCTGCAATTCTATCCATAGCAAGTACACTATACTGTAATTAAAGTATATTGTATGCATTAGCTGTGAAAGGGCTGTAATCATTTCAACATACTATTCATTGAAATACATTAATACAGTACCTATAATACATGAAAATTGAAATAGATTAAAATAGAATACAATATTATAACTATTTTTAAGGTTTTTCTTCCTGGAAGATTCCTAGGAATATCAGAATTTCTGGACTATGTTATGCTGTCTCCACTAGTTTCTTAAAATGAGAAAGATATGCAAGAGGCTAGTTACCTCCTAGAGATGTCTCAAGGCAGTACAAGGGGAAGCAGAGTAGGTATCATATTTATCATGAGACTGTATGTAATGATTTTCTCCTTTGAGAGAAGACAGGGAGAAAAGGAGAGGAGTTTGTACCTTTCTAGCTGTACTTGATAGGATGGACAACTACTGGAGAGAGGGCTGAAGTTCTGATCAATTGGGTCATGTCTCTCAGTGTTGCCCGCATTAATGATCTTAATTAATTAATTATTAATGATCTTTAAAGGTCCCTTCTGATTCAAACCATTCTATGATTCTATGATGTCTAAACACAAATTAATACAATGCATACAGCAAAGTCTTTGATTTTCTGATTTTAAATACTTGTGATAGTTAGATTTGTTTTTCTTTTTGCGCACTCCCCTTGCACAATTCTTCTCTTTTCATTAGAGCACACTACAAACCTAGAGAAAATCCTGCACATACCTGTTTCTCCCCACTGGGCTTCTTGTGGTTTAACAGCAGCTCCACGGCACCAACTACCTCCTTTCGTATGGCATGCAACAGAGCGTCTCCCACATATACATTAAAACTTAAGAGCAGCTCAATGAGCTCAAGGTTCTCATTTTCAATTGCAATAAGGAGTGCAGTTCTTCCCAGGGGATCAATGCAATTAATATTGATCTTGAAATAAATTTCTGCTTCCTCCAAAGCTTTCTTTACACTGGCATAATCTCCTTTCTCCACGGCGTTCAGATAGGCTTTTTCTGAAGGAGACAGTTCAGATTCTGCCCGTACAATACGAAGAGGGATACGATCTCTGTAGGGAGCATTGACACTTCTTTTGTAGTAGAACTGGGCCATATTTTATGCCATTCTAATACTTTGTCTCTGCAATATGAAAAGAAAGATTAAATCAGTAATATATTTTGGGGGTACAGTGCACCAAATTAATATCTGCAATATGTAAGTATTTAAAACTCATACTAAAAAGTGATGTTGAAACAAGTACAAATGATCTCTATCCATAGAGCTTGTCAGATCATCAGTAAAATGCGGAAACCAAAACATATAACCAAGTTGTCGCAACTTACCAACTCAAAGCGTATCTGTCAGCATACCATTCCCTTGTATGTATCCCTTAAACCTGTGACAAGCATGAGGTACTACGATACCATGTAGTTTGCACCAAACCTGTCACTCCACTTTATCCTTAATTTCTTCATTAATTTCCACTGCCTCATGTTTCCCACAGTTTAAGAGTATTCTCATACACAGTTGCTCCTGCTGCTCAGTAGACTACAGGGCACGTACCCCTTTTAAGCTTGATTACGGCAGTGGTTATGTCACACAGATTGGCTCAGTTGCCCACAGAAGGTACCTACGCCTCTTTGAGATGCGCTAGTTATATCTCATCTGCACTCCAGCATGGCTTGGGTCCTTCACAACGCCTGTGCACATTCGGTACCTCCGTGCAAATGTCTCTGGTATCCTAAACAACGCAGGCGTCACCCAATCCTTGTGTGCGGACAACTAAACACAGCCCTTCTTATCTGTTTCTTCAGCTTGGGCAGAAAGAACTTGTTAGAGTTGGAAGAGTTATTAGCATTTACATCTTTTAGTGCTGCTGAAATATCCTGACTTATCTTTGGCAGGCACAGTTCAGTGGTGAGCTTTCCTACTAAGATTTTGATTCAATCTCATATGCTATTAGAAAAACATTCCTATAAAATGCTTTTTCAACCAGCACTTACTAGGGTATAAACTAGAATTCAGAGCCTAAAAGGAAAAACAAAATCCATACGAGAGAAATTCCCAAGGACTGGTAGATAATAATCATCGTTTTGACTCTGAACTATTCAGTTCTAAACTGGAATTAATACTGAAACACTGCAACTGTAAAACAACTCTAAAGTCTTACATATAATAAAGCATTTAATGCCTCTCCTTTTACTCTGTATAAGGACTTTACAAAAATAATTCCTTCTAACAGGATGATTGTCTCCTGTCTCTGTCTTCTACCGGGGGGGGGGGGGGGGGGGGGTAGGGAAGAGAAATATTTGATTTTAAAGAACAAGGTACACAAAAAATATTTCCTTCTGCACTTCAATTAGAGGTTGAACACCTTACTAGCCAAAGAACTGTAGTTTCTCATCACTTTCTCAGCTGACAATGCAAGTTGCAGTAACCCACTGCCTTTTCCTCCATTTCCTTCAGGAATTAAAAAAAAATATGTCTGTTGAGATCCTAGTTTGGAAAAGATAATACATATTTTTATTATTGTGAAGTTTTGATCAATCAAAAATTTCACTAAACACTGTGAGGAACATAGTAATTCATCTGCTCCAGTCTCCTTATGCAGTGCGATGAGAGCTAAGTACAAAGGCTGTTACTAAATCGTTTTCTTTGTCTCCCAGGGCAGATCAACAGGGCTTGAGGCAGGCAGGAGACAGCAAAGCAGACATGTTAGAAAGAATTCCCCTCCAGATCCACATACAGGAGCTGAGCAATTGCAATCCTCTGCAAGATGTTTCCCTAGTCTCCCTCCAAGATGGTATCAGTCTGCAGTCTGGGCTACTAGAGGTTGCATAGTCTGTGGATTATGTTCTGTTAATCTCACTCCAAGTAAAATACATATCCATTGCACAGTTTTGTACTCCTGGAACAGAGATACCACATCCTTATTGTTAATGCACTGTGTTTTACCAGTTTGCTTTTCATTCTTGCTTTTCAAAATTGCAAGTTCAATTCAAGAAGAAAAAATTTTCGTGTATGTTCAGCTCCAAATTAACAGACTTAAATGTAGATGTTCACAAGTAGATATCTACAAGAAAGGTGGGTTGCTATATTCCCATTAGAGCCATGGAGATTTAGGGCTCACAACTTGTCATCTGGTGCTGGATGCTAAAGGGCATCCTGCCTGACTCTGGCTGCCACCTCAGAATGACTTAGTCTCACAAGAGGTCTGTTTCATAGATGTCAGGCAGATGTTGGGTAACCCACAACAATGCACAAACATTATTTGGTTTCTTAAGATGTACAAAGAGTTCCTCAAGATCACTGGAGAAAATGGAGTGACTGTAACTGGGAGGTTATTCCTAAAACCTCCTCTCTCTTAAAAGCACAGAAACAAATAAACGGATCATTGCCTCCCCAGTTATTGGGAGTTAAACCAGCAATTAAATTGTATCAATGAAGTTGGGCATCATAGAGATGCTTATGGTAGAAGAGTACAGTGACTTACAGATGGGATCTATTATGATTTCATTAGGATGATCTGGGGGGGTTGTTTCTTTGTTTTTATCATAAGTCTGAGGAAGGTCTATTATTGCTTCACTGTAAGCCCCAAGGAAAACACTTGCTGGAACCTCTTGGGTTTACCTTTTCATCATTCTGGAATGGGGAAAATTAGATCTAAGCTTAGTTTGTCTCTTTCAGAAGAGACACATTAAACACACATTCTTCTAAATAGCTGTCCTCTGCTAGTCTTTCTCTCTCACCTGTACCACCTTCTGAAAATAATCAGCCATAAGTAAAATTTTGTCATAACTAAAAATGTATGTTTACACACAATTAGAAAGTATAGATTGATTGCTGATACAGTACACTCCTGGAAGGTGATATATAGATCAAAGATAATGATTCATGTGTGTTAAAAATAAACATTTATTTTGATTTTATCTACAGGTAAATAGTGTTGTGTGACAACAGGTACTGTGCTGTCACATGCAAATGTATGCATATGACAGATTTACAACGAGAGCTGTAAGAGCTAGGAGTAGCCAGCAGCTGTAAGGAAGTGTCCATTTGTTTTGAGTTCCTCTGCAGGAACAAGAGTCTAAAGAAACAAGTGGTCCAGTACACTAGACCAGTGCAAGGGGAATAAAAGACAATAAACTATTTATGGTGCAAAACTTAGCAAAAGTGGAATTATAGTTTCCACAGAGTCCATACACCTAACACATAATAAAAATACTTCGGAGAAGAGATAAAGACAAAAAAACTTGCCCTGAAAATAAGAGTATAATCACATATCAGAAACTCATTATAACCACAAGCCAATAAACACCATGTGACAGATTGTACCCGAGCCATCCAAACATTCAGACTCATGGGGCTCAAATTCATACCTCGGAGGAATTCTTTTTGTCTCTTTATTGAACTTGGTGAGGGGAATTAGGGACTGGGAAAGAAGTTTGAGACAAAGAGAAGAACTGATCTTCAATATTATTCTGCTCTTGCCTGTCATCCCCCTAATCCTGACGGTGTATTTAAGACGTGCCATAACTAACGCAATTTATTCACCGTTTAGAGGAACCCTCTCTGACTTGCAAAAGAACATATAATGAACTTGCTAAAGCAAAATAAATTCTTTTGATCAGCTTGGAGAAATATCACAATATCCTCTTTCTACATAATCTGTAGGTGGGTTTGTATTTCTGAAAGGCAAAACAAACTATTACAACTGGCTTTGCAAGATATTTGACGATTTCTCTGACCCAACTGACAACACTGAAAATTACTATTGCTTTAAGAAGTAATAGTACATTGATCAGTATTCTGATCTACTAATCCATGCTTTCTATTAATCCACACAAGGGACTTGGTTACAGCACTTGCAATAAAAGAGCTAAAAATATTATCAAGCTGTGCAAGGATGAAACTTACTCTTTAAGACACTTAGTATGAAGAGATAATATAAGATACTATGTCTCTGGAATACCTGAATAACCAGACCCCACGATGCACAGAATATTTTGAAATTGTAGCGACTAACTGTAAACCCAGCTGTGAAATGTTTTAGGATTTAGATTTATGCTAGAAAAAAAGCCTCACTGCAAGCAAAAGCAAGAGGTATTAATTTCAAAATAACCTTCACTAGATAATTATGTCACAGCTGAAAATTATGTTTTGAAAGTGCATGTTTCTCCAAATACAGTTAAAAACTAATAAAACACTTAGCATAACTTTCCCACAACTAGAAAAAACAAACCAGCATCAAACAGGGGCAGACAGTTTGGTGATGAAGGGACTGAGAGCAGCCCTGTGGAGAAGGACCTGGGGATGCTGGTGGATGAAAAGCTGGACATGACCTGGCGACGTGCTGCTGCAGCCCAGAAACCCAACCGTGTCCTGGGCTGCATCCCCAGCAGTGTGGCCGGCAGGTCGAGGGAGGGGATTCTGCCCCTCTGCTCCGATCCAGTGAGACCCCGCCTGCGGTTCTGCGTCCAGCTCGGGGGTCCTCAGCACAGGAGAGACAGGGACCGGTTGGAGCGGGTCCAGAGGGGGGGACACAAAAATGGTCCGAGGGCTGGAGAACCTCTGCTGTGAGGAAAGGCTGAGAGAGTCGGGGTTGTTCAGCCTGGAGAAGAGAAGGCTCCGGGGGGACCTTATTGCAGCCTTTCAGTGCATAAAGGGGGCTTATGAGAAAGACAAAGAGAGACTTTTTACCAAGGCCTGTAGTGACAGAACAAGGGGCAACGGTTTTAAACTGGAAGTAGGCAGGTTTGGGTTGGACGTAAGGAAGACATTTTTTACAGTGAGGGTGGTGAGGCACGGGGACAGGCTGGCCAGAGAGGTGGTCGATGCCCCATCCCTGGCAGTGTTCAAGGCCAGGCTGGACGGGGCTTGGAGCAACCTGGTCTGGTGGAAGGTGTCCCTGCCCACGGCAGGGGTTTGGACTAGGTAGTGTTTTCATCTCCTTTCCTACCCAAACCATTCCATGATTCTATGTTGTCTTTATGATTTTCTTTATCAGTATTTGCAAACATGCTATTCATCACCAAGCTAGCTGTAGAAATGATAGAACAAATATTAACAAAAATATTGAATAATGTTATATAATTATAAAAGATATTCAATTACTTTCATGCCATTAGTCTGACCACATTATATACTATAATACTTTAAGCTACACTTTAAGAACTTAAGGGAGGTTTTAGAAAATACAATATTAAATCTACAAAACATTGCAGCTTGACATTGGTAAAATTTTTAGCTATGAGCTAATTATAACACATGAAATATATGGGTCTATTGGCCCCTAGAGTCAAGCAATTTGCAATGACAGGAAACTAGCCAGAATGCTTTAGTGCTTCTCCAGTGGCATGAGATGTGTCCAAATGGGGCACAGAGCCAACTTCCTATGGAAGATTCATCCCACTTAATTTTAGGAGCACGGCTGATTTATTTAAATATTGACATTTATCATCATGTTTTCACATTGCCTAGGGTACCTCACCCCTCCTTCCACTGTTTCTACCAACGGGCACAGGTTTCCTTGACGGGTCCCATGTCACACCTGCCAGCCCTGGGCCAACGCAAGCCCTGGGCCAATGTCCTGAGCATCTCAAATGGCCCAAACACCCAAATTCTGCTTTAGCAACTGACTGCTGCCCTCCGTGTTTACAGCTGAGAGTAAGGCACTTCCTGAGCGTAATTTGTCTGCCTTGTTTTAGACAGCTACATTAGGGTGAGAAAAGTCATACCCTTCTATTAACATGGTTAAAAAAGAATTTGGTTTTAATTTCCCTTTCAAGGGCCTCCTCAGCTTGATTTATGGCTACTCTCACATTATTGGACATTGTGACCTCTAAAACCTAGCTTACTGTATTGATCAGTCCTTTCTCCCTTGTCTGTAGGCTCCCAGTTACTCCCGATTTCCTTTCTAAACTGATGACTCAGTCAGTTGGGTTTAGAATCCTTTTCCATACATTTTTTAAACATATTTTTGGAAGCAAGTCACAATTATATTTTGTCCTAAAAAAAGTCTAAGACACATTTGCATTAACCTTTGTTCCAAATTAAATTTGGGGTGGATTTTAGATGAAAGTAAGCAAACCAGTGTCAGAGAGCATACTGAGGTTCAGAAAGCTTATATTTTTATATACACAGGAAATTATAAATAGTGAATAGGCTCAGCAATAGAGGCAGTTTTTCAGCAGTTCTTTCATTTACCAGAAAATTTCCACAGACCTGAAAAAGCCAGTAGCTTAGAGCTAAGAAGAGTTGCTTGAAAAGAGGGGGAACGTTAGTTAAATCTTTTCTCAGGAGGGTCTGGTAATTACAGAGTTATTGGATTTCCCAGCATCAATTCCTCTCTCAGAAATCCAGCATTAAGAGGAAAAAAAAAACCCAACAAAACCAAAACCACAAACAGAACAAAAAAATCAACCAAAACCCACCTATGATACTTGAAGACAAGATACTAAGAGAGTCAGCTATCATTGGCCTACAGCAGATGTACCAACTGAAGCGCACGCACACCCCCCCACTATATATATATATATATGTGTGTGTATATATATATATATATTGCTTCCTGCTCTCTGCAGATGTCAGGGAAATATAATCAGCACCTGAGCAGAAGAAATATATAGAAGAAAACCATAATACTTTGACAGAAAATTGATTCTTATCAGAAAAGATTTCTTTCTTAACAGGCAGTTTCATTTACATCTGCTACAGACCACTATTTCAACTTATATGGGACTGTATTTTTCATACACCATCTTTCAGGGAGGCATGGAAACATTTTGCCTTTTTTTGCAAACCTAACATTTCCACTCTATTTATCATTATTTGATAATTCAATATTTTTAAGAAAAGCTGATATTAATTTTACTGATGCTAAAATAAATAATTGGAAATTGTCTTCTGCTGCTATATCATATGTGTATATACATGCCTATTATAACCACAGGTACACAGAAATTTCCCCATCAAAGTTAAAGCTGAAAAAAAATGCAACCAGAAGTCCTTGGCTTTTATTCAACCTCTGCTTTTGCCTTATTTGCTTCCCCTACATATATGATCATATCCTCACTATTTTTCCAGGGGACCCTGACTTGCATTTCCCTTGCATGCTGTCCCCTACCCCAAAACACTATTGTAGCTGCGTGCAACAGAGAGAGAGGAAAATCAGTGACCCACCAGCAGGCACCAAGGGCCTCTGTGACAAGCCACTTCTATTGCCAGCCACAGTAATGCACTTGTGTATTGTAACCCTTCCAGAGACGGGCAAAGACACCCGATGACAACACATCTCCTTCAGCAGATGGGCAGCTGGATGGACACAGATGTGCTCCAGAGTATCCACATGTGCCACTTCTGAAATCCTCATTGATGCTACCCTTCTAAAAATACTTCATTTCCACCACTGATCACTCAGTCAGACTTACTGTAGCATTGTTATACTATATAGCTTCTTCTATGATGTCATCAAAAGTACACCTGATTTTGCTCATGAGTTTGCTCTTCAGACTATTTGTGTGGAAAAAAAAAAAAAAAAGAAGTGAAACTTCATAAGAAGTTACTATGGAAGCACCCTGCTCAGGAAACCAAAACATTTATGACAAGTGAATAACATGCTGATTTCTCTGTGATCTTCTGAAACTATTTTATATGCACTTTTCATGGTAAAGGAAGGTTTCTGACATTTGTTTTATTCATTAAAAGTATGAAATTTTCTTTCTAAAATAGATCTGTGACATACCAGCTTTAATCTGACACAGAATCGTATTTGATACACAGTAAAAATGATGTTCAAAAGGAATTTTTGAAAGCAAGACTCTAGCTCTGATAAATCCCAGTACAAATGAAGCATGAAGTTCCTTCACTTTCAGCCACCAGGACAGACTGTTTCATTTGAACAAGAACAAAAGAAATGCAGATAAACCTTTGATTTTTGAACCCAGCATCAGTCCAGATACTGGTGTATAACCAAATGTCTAGACAAGTAACTTAAACGTGCCTCTAGCACTGAGGCCAACAGGCTGTGCCCATACCATTAAACTCTCTTGGTCCCAAAATAGGACAGCTGAATGAGAAGTGTTACTGGGAATAATTTGGGGTCCATGCTAACTCCTCAACTGTGCCTGGAAATTGCACAGTTAAGATGTTAATTGCCTTGAGCCAACACAATTCCAGGAACTGTTCGAACACCTTCAGCTGCAGGTGATGGTGTTCCACTGCCCACGTGTGCCTTCTAGCGCTATTTATTTTACAATTGTTATAGCTGGCAATACAGTACACGGGGTCCTCACCTGAAAGTCATTTTTCATTGTTACAACTATGATCAGCTTCAGACTTGAAAGCTAACAACAGCAGAAGTAGCAATTTGGACTTTAACACCGAGTCACGCATGCAGGAGATAAACTGAAAAGCACAATATGGTGTACGTTCCCTGTGAGGCTGTTGATTAACTTTGAATAGAGCTAAACCTCGTTTGTGCTCTGGTTTAAAGTACCCTATAATCCAAGTCGCAGTATAGCAAAGAACATGACATAGTATACAGCTGTCAGTGCCTGATGGGAGGCAGGCTGTCGTGTTGTCTGCTTATTTGTGTTCTGGCTTCACAATCAGCAAGGCAGGTCACCAGCTAGGAAGAACAACTTTCAGGGGCCAAGACACGATGGATACATGACAGATTAAATTCTACCGCTGTCTTACATTAGCAGCTTAAGAGATCAAGTCCCAGGAGAGTACAAATGCTGACATTCAGTGAATGTGATAAACCTTTACTGCGGTGACACCAATTACTTGCCTAGATGTTTTTTTTTGTCAGTTTTAAGACAGGATGCAATTTCATAGCAATTTTGGGGGTTTAAAGCAGTGTGCTTCATATATAGCATAAGGATGTTCTGTAAATTCACTTAGGCTACGCTGAACGGGAGGAAACTTTCATATTCTAGGGCTGACATCACATCAGATCTTAGTTAAGAATGACAGGTTCTTGTAACAGTGACCTTTAAGGTCAGGACTGGTATCAGCCTGAGGTTTGAGAAATATCAAAAGATCAGGTTTAGGAGATTATGGAAAAAACATCGTTGAGAGATATTAGAAGTTACTAACAGATCATATAGGGGTAGGATTATTTGGGCCTAGGTAGGCAGTATTGAAAAATCTACATAATTGTTAAAATCAGAGGTATTCAAGAACTTGCTTCTTCAAATACAGCTAAAACTGAGCCTAATTTCACTTACCTTATGCGTGAAAAAACAGATAGCTCCACACATGAAAAAAAATGAGCACCACAAGCTCACAGAAGTATCATTAAATGATTATAGCTCTCTAGTACATAGTAAATTAGTTCATCGTCCCAGTTTTATTTAAACTAGAAAGAGATACTCTCTGGAAAAAACAACATGCATGTTTACCGCTTGCTGATGGGTAGCAGTATGCAAATATCCTTGGGAAAGTGCGGGAATGACCCTGAAGCCTGAACTATTTGTTCTTGCTCAGACGGGAATACTGAAGCGTTTAAGCCTGCTACCAAAGCAAAGGAGGGAAAGACTGATTTCCACCGACCGACGTGAACTTGTTCTTTGAAATGATGGAGCATGAATGATGTCAGCCCAGCCTCCATGCAGTAGGCAGCCAGTTTGGGGTGGGAAGGACAGAGAAGGCAATAACATAGATAATGATCTTAATGAGCGACTGCACCATCCAGTTGAGCTGACTTCCCTTGGCCGGTGTTATTCTCCTGGGTAAACTCAAGGAGCTCTCCAAAATAATTTTCAAGAGAAAGTACATCAGTGTCATCTGGCTACAGAGACGCCCTTCTTCCAGCACTGCCAACAGTAGTGCTGACCTCGTGCTCCGCGGGTGCGATCCTGCAGAACTCGTACAGCGCAGCAGCATTCCTCGGGGGACGCGGGGGGCAGGCTGTCCCCTGCTCACGCGCGGGGAGGGCGGTCTTTCTCCGAACGAGGAAAGCACGGGAGAATAAACAAGTACGCAGCTTCTGCTGAGAAATGAAACGATGGTTGGGCAGAAAGGGTCTGACGGTCCAAGTTCACTTGAGGAGGAAAGGGGAGGGGAGGAAAAGTAGCCTGGGAAATACCGGAGAGGAGCATTACTTGTGGCAGTGACGCTACAAGTGGCAGCGACTTTTCTACGCTTCAGGATCTGTTTACGTGCAGATCCGCATCCTCCCATGCTTCACGTGATGAAGCTCCAGGCAGCGTGCAGTTTGGCCAGAAAAGCGAGGTTTTGGGCAGACTGCCCAAATACCTTCCGTAAAGATTTTCTAATAAAAACGCTCCAATGTGGGTCCATTTTCAGATGTACAAGCTAAGCCACCCGAGGATAAGGTAAAACACTTCCTAACATTTAGGGACAACAGAAAGCCAGCGGTGAAGAGATCTGTGTACAAACGTATACGCTTACGTAAACATTTCAGTACTGGCTGCTGCCCTCAGAGTAGTATGTATTTTGCGGGGAGCCTCGAAAGAGGCTGAACTAAAATAAAACAAAAGCTGTCAAGAAATAAAAAGTAATTAGGGGGAACTGTTCAGCCTTTGGAATTTATTGGCCTGTTTCCACCCAGATACTCAATGGTTCTGCCCTCACACTGCTTATTCAGAGACAGGTGATTCAGTGCATTTTAATATATTCTACTGTAAGACTTCATAAAAAAAATAAAATCAGGAAAACTTATTACCTAAGCTCAGCTACCAATAATAACACACTAACTCAAGTAAAAAGAATAATAACAATCAATCAAATAAAAATCAAATTGATATCAAAGCAAACCAGTTAGACTCCATAGTAGACAATCTAATCTAATTCCGCAATATAATTAGTTAGATAACACAAAATGTAGTTATACAATTCTAGAAAAGATGGTTACCCATTGGCTAGAAACCCCAACAAAGGAATTTGATTGAAATCAATCAAATATATAATTTGGTTAGTTATCTAGCTTAACACCAAAACCTAATTACTATCTGGACCAAAGCCTGACAAAAATAATGATAATTTTTTTCTCAAGAAATTCTGTTCTTATGTGATGACTAACCCCTTCCTGCCCTTGTAGCAATAAAGACTTCAAAGAACAGAATAGAAAACCAGTAGCCTAACAACTCCTATTTATCAGAAGTCATAAAATGACAGCTTTGTGTAACTCAGGGCCTTTAAATGTATAGCACAGAACATGCCTAATGAGTAGCTTGATGAGTTTATTATATAAGGCTGCTTATATCCAGGGGAACATTTCTTTCCAGAAATGTGCCTGCCTGGCCAAATTGTCATTTATGCATGTGCCCAAATCACAATTCAGGATAAAAAGTCTCCTGCTAAACAGGAACAGGAGTGAAAAATATAAATAGTAACAATAAGAGAATTCTCACTGCCAGAAGCAGTGAAACCAGAAAGTTGTCATGTGGATTCCCTGGCTTACAAAGGCACATCTATTGTAGTGCTCTATAGATTCCTGACCTAGCAGTAACTATGTGAGCTTGGGAATAGCTCAAATGCTTTGAGCACCCTTCAGGAAGTTTATATTTTCTTCCTTGGGTGGGAAAAGGTCAGAAGAATGTACATCACCATATTACAACACAAAAACTTTAAAAACAGATCACCTGAAAACCTTAACAACAAAGCTAGCTCCTCAACACTTACTTATGAGCTGCTTTCTGAAGTATTATGTAAAGTCTTTTCTCCTAAATAATGACTCCTCTCTCAACCATACAATTATTCCAGCTGGTTATTCACAGGAAAAATATATTTGACAGAGACAGAAATAGGAAATAATTAATATAGAAAACGTGCACTGTGGAAAATGCATCTTGTCATGATTTCCAATTGGCAGAGGATTAATTCTGCACTGTTTTAGGCCAGGTTTTCATTCATCTAGTCTAAAAAGTAACCATTCAGATTTATCTCTGGAACTTGGGAGTAAGAAACTTCATTTTGAAGCATCTGTGTTATGTTTCCTGCAGCTAGAGCCAGAGGGGACAAGTTCATCTAAACGCAAACTAGCCTAACTCAGAGCTGCAACCCATTCTCAATTTGGGAATACTTGCTGGGCAAGACAATAAAATAAATGCTGAAGACAACAGGAAGTGCTATTAAAATTTCAGCAAAATGAAACTTAGATACTAGAAGCTCTTTGAAACATTATTTTAGCTATCAAGAAGATGAGATGTTATGAGAGATTCACAGACCTAAGGATCACAGCAAATACCTGATCTGAACACTGTCATAAGGCAGGTCAAAAGAAAATCAGCATTGCTTCCTAGTCCTGAGAACCCAGAACTGCAAGAGGCTTCCTGGGTCACCAAACCCAGCCTCTTTACCACGGGAAGCTCTCTCAGACAATCTTTCCTCGAACAGATCAGGCTGCCTGTTAGAAGTAGTGGGCATCCCCCTGCCTGACCCACCTTCCCCTCTGCTGCTTCCGAGTGGTGGTGGACAGAACCTCGTTTCTCTGACAAGATAATTTCCTCAATCCCAAATTAGGTTCAGCTGTTGAGGGCTGCTGACAGGATCATCCCTCCTCCAGAACAGTTAGAGAAAAAGCCGTCGCTCCTTTAGACTTCATTTTGCCAGGCTGCGTAGACCTGGGTCCTTGACAGCTCCAGCCCATTAACACACATTGATGCCACCTGAAATGCCCAGATGCCGCCCTGAAAGGGTACGGGTCCTCTCCAGCTCTTGTGTCACACCCCAACCCCTCATACCCTCAGGCGCTCAACAGGTAAAAGGTGCCTACAAGCGGGCAGCCGAACTGAATCTTCAGTCTCCTTCCGCATTTGCACTAATTCTTTCCCATATCACTTCTTGTGAGTGACCTGAAGTGTATATGTTACTCCAGGACACGTTTCCCTGCCTTCTCGTACAATTTCAATGCTTCTCTACCTCATGCCTAGATATTTTGCTTGATTAAGTTCTAGACATACAATCTACTTGTTCAAGGCTGTATCATAATCATCACCTTCAGTCTGCAGGTAACTCACGTTCGTTTCCTCCTCAGCTGTTTTCAGTCAATAAGCTTCCAGTGTAAGGAAAAAAACCACCTTTTTTTTATTGCTCTATAAATGCTTAACCTTGTAATTTGCACGGCTAGATAGATTAGACTAACCTTTCGTGCTTTGCTTTCTGCAGTAATGAAATAACTGGTCTCAAGGGCAAAGCAAAAGAAACCTCATGATGCATGTACTTAATCCTCCAGTGATGCATATATGTAAGAATTTTTTTCTTCCAGCCTTGCAGCAATCAGCTTCCTTCCCAGTTCTTGAGTTTTAGTCAGTTTTCTCTTTACTTAAGTGCATCGCACAGGTCTCTGCTTCCATTAGTACTCAGTAACTCTTAGACTCTGTGATGTCTTGTACTTATGAATGCCAAATGTTCCCTGTGAACTACATGAACTTTATTCTTGAAAACTTTGTTCTAAATACACCTGCCACCATTTCATTTTATTGGGTAGGACAGGTGGAACATAAATATGAGCCATTATTTTGTTCTTTCTTTCTTTTATTTATCAGATTTGCCAGTGAGACAAGACAGAGGCCATCATCAAGTGGCTAAAAAGAGAGGTTTATAGTGTTTACTGTTTTCTTCAAGTAAATAAAATGACATCCATCTCATACTAGTGAATGTAAGAGGTGAATACTATAGATATTAACCACATTCAGTGGTGCTGTATGGAGATTCAACAAACCTAAATTTAGACAGCTTGCTAAGGTTTCTAAGTTGGAATGTATTTATCTTGGATTCCCTCTAGAGTTAGTGGAGAAAGAGAAGGAAAGCCCTGCTGCAAGCAATTCAGTCAAATCTCCATTTCTTTCTTTTGACTGGCACAGGTAGGCACGAATCTAGGCCTGAACACCTGCATTTGAAGAAGTTTCTGAACCAAACATGCTCAGAAAGTTCATTTTGAAAAGAAAATATTGCAAATAAATCGCATTTGGTCAAAACCAAAGGAAGACAAATGTACAAAGGAAGACATGCCCCTACCTTGACTGGAGTATGTCCTGATGTGTGGGATATGCAGGTTCCTGTCGCTACTGTAAATCAGATACAGCAAAAACCTAACTGCAGACTATGGGTCAATCTTGTTTTGGAAAGATTTCCCTTTGCAGGAAACCTATTTCTTACTCTAATTCCCTTCTAAGTATGAATACATATAGCAGCAGGTGATGGACTGCGCTGTGAGTTGTGGCACATGTCCCCTTTCAGATACTGTGCTAAACCAACATACCAAACCATCGGTGACCACTCGAAATCTCATTAAATGTCCTGAAAGATTAAAGAAGCTCACCCATGTTCAAGGGGCATATATGTACAATCCACTATACCTGGTAAGGGAAGTAATACCTACTTTTCCTTGAAATTAGTTTTCTATGAGGTGAAATGGACCCTAAGCTACGTAAAGAAGATTACCTTCAAATACATATGTGCAAGCTATTACAATTAATCATCATTGTGCAAATGTATCCTACGTTCTGTGTAGTCCCCTGCCTGCTAATGTTGCACAGTTACATACTGAGTGTATGAATTTTTCAACCTCAGTCGCTAGTGATGGAGTTTCCATTTGCAAATATTTTCTTCTTCTAAAGATGAGACTTTAATACATGAAGTTGAGCATAATCCACATAAACCAAAGGTAAAACCAGATATTAGTAACACTACTATGTACTTCTACTAAGTAATCTTCATGCTCTTTCTTGAAAGTAATTAGTTTCTTGACCCTATGCATCTACTAGAATATCATTGCGAAATACACTTTTTTAAATTCCTAATTTTCAGTCTAGAATTACTCATAGAAAATTCATATGCATTTTTTCTCGTTCTAGCATCTGCTTATAGAATAACTTTTTGAATTCCCCAACATATACCTTCATGGTGCATTTGTAGAAAACAGTATCTTAGGCTCTTTGACTGGGTTTCTGAGTCACTCTGGGATTCATCTTAAATGAAGGATTAAAGTTATCTTTAGCAGAAACAGATAGACTACCTGCATTGTCACTTTCCCTTTAAGAAGGAATTCAGCTTTCTTTCTGACTTCATGGAACAGGAACAAATTGGAATAATGCTATTTTGATACTGAACTTCTGAAATAAACTTATTCCTGTGAGTATTACTAATATGAATGAGAAGAGTTTGGTTTAGCTATGAAAAAAAAGCTTGTAAAGACAACGTATGTTTAGATACTATCTAATAGTTGCAGCATTTTATATTTCATCTTCTCACTTATTAGATTGCCATGTTAATATGAGATCAGGTCAATGTTTTCAATAATCAGCACATTGTTCCAAAGCATCATAGTTCTAAACCATTTAAGCACCTCTTAACATGATTTTTAAAAAATAACATCAGGTTCCATCCAAGACAGTGCAGGCTATCAGAAAATTCCATTTTATAAAATGAGAATGCATCTCAAAGTGTTTATACATAGATTTCGGAACATAGGAGATCAACACCAAATAAATTGATTTCAGGTTTCAAGTAAGTGCAAGACAGAAGACAAAGACCCAGGACAAGATGAATTTCAGTTGCCAGGAAAACTTGGTAGGGTAAAAGAGAGAAGCAAAGCGAGAAAGAAAATTGTCTACAAGTAGGTAGGAGTGGACATATCAGGACTTGATGAAAGAAAAACAACTATCCAGGATAGATATATAGGGAGAACAGCAGGGCACAAATGAAACTGCAGAGAAAATGCTGAAAAACTAATGATGACTCTGCTAGAAATTCCATGTGTAGGAGGTGCATTAACTAAATAAGGACAGATTATTCTGGCCCGACAGTAACATCTTCCCTGGAAGCACAGCTAGCACATTACATTATAGCAACATGCCCTCCAGCCACTTGCTTCCCTACAACCGAACTGGTGTCCCCGGCAGGGATCTCCATCGGTCCCTGCTGGGCTGGGCTGCCCCACATCCCATACATCAGAACCAGGCCAGCCACAGCCAGCTGTGCTGAACACTGCACGCTGCTGAAGTGGGGAAGTGCCCTGATGTTCTGGCCAACACCAGTGGTTTCTATTCAAGGAAATCTAAAATCATGTAATGACATTCTTTCCATCAAGAGCCACAGTTCCAGACATGCAACAGCCCTTAACAAATAATCAGGAACTGTTAATGTAACATCACCCACCATAAAAATAGTTGATACTGTTTTACCAGAGCTCTGAGCAGAAAAGCGGACAAAAAAATTAGAATAATCCCATTTAAAGTTAAGGCTTGTGAATGGAAAGAAGATACCCTTTGGGAAAGACTAAGAGTTAAAATATTCAAAATTATTTTTTTACAGCAGCAAAAATTTAAGGCTATCAGGTGCTTGGGATAGCACGTTACTGAAGCACGCATCTCTCAGTCCTCTACACTCATTGCTTGGAACAAGGGGGAAAATGCAACTGCCATTGGTACGTGCTCTGTTTGAGTGCTTACTCAACTCTGGCTGAGTAAGGAAATGCTGGAAGAAGTTTTAATGTTGTTCGCAGTAACCATTCTCAAGGTAAAAATGAGCAACTTTGTTTTTCAGAGTTTGAACTATTTCTAGACTAATCACACTAGACAGTGAGACAAGTGGGACTAATTCAAGGGTAGTATAATTTGGACATTGCCTTTGCAGAGTAGTTCCACTGCTCATTGCACAGTCGCATGTCAGGAAGAACTTCATCAAGCTAATTGTCTGAAAACATAAGGTCAACCTCAAGGTAGAAAAACCAGCTGGTAGTAAACCCCTCTTCTCAGAAACAATTATTCGGTTTGACTGAACACGGGTATCTTGATCCTGCATGTTGTGGAGATGAGTAAGAGTAAAAAATGCTCACCATTTTCAGCAGTGGCTTAGCAACTGACAGGACTGGGCCAGAAAAGAAATTGTAACAAAACAACAGGGCAGTGGATCAAACAACAGAATGTGTCCATCTGAATACGGTAAATTACACAGAACTGAGAATCACACCTAGTGGTAGGGGACCCGAAAAGTATACTCATATTTATTTCTGAAAAGCAAACAACTGTTTGGATGAGAGCTGTGTCAAAGTGCTGCACATATTTGACGATCGTTTACTGGCAAGTTCTTGGCATTTTGCTTCAGGCAATCTCATGTCCTTAGACTACCTCTTTTTGGAGGATAAAACTGTGGGTGGGATTCAGTTTAGGGTTAAGACACCTACACTAAATGTCTAAATGTAGATATCGACATTTGAAGTAAGTCCCTAAACTCCCTCTGTTGTCAGTGGATAGCCGGGATGGGATTAGATTTTCTAAGCAGAGATTCTAATGACCTTTAAGATATCCTACGTGCCTGAGACATCCCTGCAGACTGGCCAAAAAGAGTATACCTTTCTTTGTCCACAGGCAGAAGGCAAGCAGGATACCATCAGATGTCAACAGACACCTACCTTTAGGCAATCTGATCACAGTTTTAGTCAGTAGAATTAGCAGCACTTGCAAGGTGATTCAACTCGCCCTGGGTATCTACACGCCAGTCAGCTGCAACACTTTCTAGGCTATGCTCTCACCGAGCATAGTTACGGACACCTGCCTGTACACCCTGTGTGGGTCTGGAGGCAAATCCCGCATGCTGAGCAGAACTCAGTTGCCTGAATATTGGTGCCTAGGGGCATCAGATGATACATTAGGGTATCAGAGATGTCCAAGGGGAACTAACAGTTACGACACAAACCCTGTGGAAGACCCATGCCCTTCTGGAGTGACAGGCAAGGCATGTTCTGCTCAGCACACATCCAGAGCGTGGCTCTGCCCAAGAACCAGTGATGCTGGTAAGCCATCCTGTGTCTCAGATCACCTGTGCAAGCTCTAGTTCACAGACTCCCTGTGGCTGCCCACAGTCACCTCTAATTAATGGCAGCTGGACACAAAACATCAGTAGGGAAAGAAGAGTCAGTTCACCTGAACTGGGTCAGGTGAAAGCGATGACAGACAGGAAACTGGCTGCCTCTACAGCAGGTATCCTCTGCCAGGTTACTCATTAGTAAAAGCCAAGAAGCACACTGAGTTTAGATGTCTGCTGGGGAAGGAGGAACGCACGCAATGTGCAGCAAGGCAGCTGCAACGCCAGGGGCATTACTGTCAAACTGCTCCCTGGCTGTGCAGCCTATAAAAAGCCAAACACTGGGTCAGAGGGATGGAAAGGAGCATGTCTCTTCTCCCCATGGTGTCAGAAGGTCAGCAAAGACTGAAACGTCAAAGATGCTGGCAACATACTGGCATGGATAGGAGATGCCTCTACAGTTGCACCTCTTTGCATGACCTAGGGTTTGCCATGCGCTTGTTGCTACTAATAGTGAGGTCAAGAATGCCTCCCATTAAATCCACATCCAATGAGAAAATGAAGATATAATACGTTAGCAGTCATCACTTGGCACATATGAGGCTGTTGCAGGCACTGCTCCACTTTTGGGGCAATTAAAGTTTTGCCTTGACACAAAGTGCTAGCAGGCAACCAGGTGCCATCATCCCACAGTTTGGTACCCTGTTACTCCACGTTTGAGCAGACGTCAGAGCCCTTCTGGGCTGCCATCTGGTTATTTCTGATCTATGATATTTGGCTCACTATTTGCCCCACTAAAGACATAAACTGCTAGGATTAAATCAGAGGCGCAAAGATTTCCCAATAATTTTCATAGATACATGATTATCATACCACATTAGAAAGGCAAAACAGCATAGAATATAAATGATGAATACATATGCAAGTATTTCAACACTAGGAGAGAAAGTTTCACAGTCCAACACACTTCAGTATTCAAAATGCTTTCCAGATATTTAGCTGATACTTTACTTTGCTAACTTTCACCCCATTACTTCTAATTATACTCACACTGACCTACTTAAGTAAATTTTACTAACAGCCTGCTTATTGACAATCATTCATCCAAGTTGTTTTCATCTGACATCTATTAACTGGAAGGGTTTGGGGTATACTGGCTATATGTCTGCCTTTTGCTAGGGGACAATGGGTACAGCTTTCTACTGCATTCACAACTAGTTGCAGTCACATTTTCAGGGGTGACAGCATAAGATGACTTCAGTATCATGTGCCACCTCTGAAGCAAGAGTCTTTATCCTTACCCTTACCTTCACACTTCTTCAATCAACTTTTCATTTCATCCACATTTCTCCTCCCCAAAAAACCCAAAACCAGACTAAACCAAAAATAGCAAGTGTAAAGGACAACAAGCCAGCCTTCTTGAGAAAACTGTTAGCAGTGTATCTGCCAAACTTCAGTCTGTGTCAGGTGAGAAGGTATAAGTGAAGAATCAAGCTGGCTGGTGACCAGCTCTGCTTCTACTCTACAAGTCCAATCTGATTTGACGAGAGCAGCTGAGTGACTGCTAAAATAGCTAAACACTGCAATGTTGCTTTTAACTGTGCAAAGCAAGCCTGATCAAGAGCAACCACCAAAGAGGAAGCAGGAGCAGGTGTACCTGTGCCTTCCACGACAAAAGCCCTGCTGTCTCGGCTATATTCAGAAAACCACCTGCTACTGCAGATCTGTGTGTGACAGAACCAAGGCAGAAGGCAGGCACCAGTTTGCTTACCGAGGCTTGCTTTGGGCTCTTCGAAAGCATCTGCAAGCCTTCAGTGGGTCATGAGAGCGCAGTGGAGCTTGAGCATTCTTTTTTCTTGCTGCGATGGCTAGAGGAATTGACACTCTTAAGACTGTACGTGCCTAAGCAAATAACGCAGTGCAACCGGAGAGGACCTCTAGAGTGGCACAAGAACTGCTGAGTGCCCTGTATTTCATGAGATTTACCTCAGATGAGCTCTATCCTGGTCCTGCGAGCTGAATGTTAGCAGCTGGAGTGTGGTAGGCACACTCCTGGAATAGCTCTGGCTTTGGGTCCTGCAGAGGAAACTAATCCACATGCTCCAGGCTCCTCTGCAGTGCCAAATGAAGAATGGTAGGAGTAAAATCAGGAGATTCATATAGAGGGTACTCTGCTGATATGATACCAGACTAATGTAGATGCAGCTATAATAACTGAATCTATTGTTTTCAGAGTTAAAACTCTACTGCTGACATAAATTTCTCTGACCATTAAGTACCTAAGAAAGTTTCCCCCAGCTCATTGATACTTTAGAGTACTGCACTTATTTTCCTGGGTTCTGGTGGCTGGTACATGGTGTTGGTTATTTTCTAAGAAGCACTTGGCTTGATCAAGGGAAGGGTTCAGTTACCTATATGATAGCATGACCTTTAGTGCACGAATAGGTTCTTACTCTATGTGTTGAAATGTTTCAGTCCTTCAGGATGGGGTCTCAAAGTGGCAGCATTTCAAAAAGATATAGCCAAGGAGACCACATACATGGAAGGGCATGCAGGAAGAGCATCATCACCCTACCAGCTCAAAAGGTGAGTTCAGTTGATAGCCATCACCCTCCCAGAAAGAGCTTTGCTATGATATTTACCTGGCAGAAATCTATGTCCTCACCAGAACTGATGTGGCAACCCACACAGAGCTGCTACAAAAACATGGAGCCATCCAGGTTTCAGGCTGTAGGGCATGCCAGAGCTTTTCACTAGTAATTGATGGCAGTAGTGAGAACACCTGTGTGAGGTGTGACCAAGTAGATGATCTGCTCAGCTGGGTGGCAGAGCTACAAGAGGAAGCAGAAAGGCTAAGGAGCATCAGAGAGTCTGAGAAAGACATAGACTGGTGGAACTATGCTCTGCCCTCCCTGAGACAGAAACAGGAACAGCTACCAGAAAAAAAACAAACCACAAGATCAAGGGGATCCTGTATCCTCCCCCAGCCAAGCAGAAGGCAGTAACTTAAAGGAAAGGACTGAACGGAGGCAAGTCTATGCTGGGGGTAGCAGGCGACCCCCCTCCTTGCCCACTTCATCTTCTCAGGTGCGACTGTACAACAGGTATGAGGCTCTGGATGTGGAAGGTCAGTCAGCTGATGATGTGGATGATGGTCCATCTACACTAGAGGCGTCACCGAGGTCAGAAGGGCCTACCCCCATACCACGACCACCTCCACAAGGAAGAAAAGATGGGTTATAGTTATAGGTGGCTCCCTTCTGAGGGGAACAGAGGGTCCAATATGCCAGACAGACCCCCCACTCTTAGGGAAGTCTCCTGCCTCCCCGCAGCCCAGGTTAAGGACATCACTAGGAAACTTCCTAGCCTGGTACAGCCCTTGGACTATTACCCATTGCTGCTTTTCCATGTGGGTGGTGATGAATCCACAACGCATAGTGCAAGGGCGATCAAAAGAGACTTCAGGGCCTTGGGATGTTTGGTAAGGGAATCTAGAGCACAGATAATTTTTTCCTCTATCTTTCCAGTTGCTGGCAGTGATACTGCAAGAAACAGATGGAGCCAGTCTATTAATACATGGCTCTGTGGCTGGTGTCACCACCAGAATTTGGGGTTTTCGACAACAGGATGGTCTACACAGCACCAGGCCTGCTGGTGTCGGATGGGATTCACCTTTCTCAAAGGAGGGAGAGGGCCTTTGCTCATGAGCTAGCAGGGATGACTGACAGAGTTTTAAACTAGATTTGAAGGGGGAGGGTGGGTTGCTAGCAAAAGCCCTCAACCTGTTGCTCTGAGACGTGCTGAGTACACTGGAGCCCACCTGAAGTCTTATAGAGATGAGCCAGCGGCTCCTGAGGTAATAGGAGCCAACAGGGAAACACCAGTGAAATACCTCAGTGGAATTAAGCGGTGTTCCTCTAAGAAGGTGACACGGCTGACAGCCCAGCTGACGTGCCTCTACACCAATGAGCTCAGCATGGGCAACAAACAGGAGGAGCTGGAAGCCACCGTGCTGCTAGAAAGCTACAACCTAGTTGCCATTACTGAAACTTGATGGGACTAATCCCATGACTGGAGTGCCGCTACCGATGGCTACAGGCTGTTCAGGAGGGACCGGCGAGGAAGGAGGGGTGGAGGGGTGGCCCTCTATGTCAAGAAATGGATAGAGTGTGAAGAGCTGTCTCTGAAGAATAGCCACGAGCAGGCTGAAAGCTTGTAAGAATTAGACACCAAGGCAACAAAGGGAACCTTGTGGTCAGTGTTTACTACTGCCTGCCTGATCAAGGGGAGCCTATGATGAAGCCTTCTTACTCCAGCTACAGGAGGCATCATGCTCAACGGCTCTTGTCCTGCTGTGGGACTTCAACCACACCAACATCTGCTGGAAAAATAGCACAGCGAGCTGTAGGCAACCCAGGAGACTCCTGGAATGCATTGAGGATAACTTCTTAAGCCAGGTAACAGAGAGCCCTACCAGAGGGGATACATTACTGGACCTGTTGGTCACCAACCCAAGTGAGCTAATCAGAGACATCAAGACTGGGGGTAGCCTGGGCTGCAGTGATCATGCACTGGTGAATTTTGCAGTCCTGAGGGATATGGGACAGGTGAAGAGTAAAGTCAGGAGCCTGAATTTTAGGAAAGCAAAATTCTAGCTATTAAAACAGTTAATCAATGGGACCCCCTGGGAAACTGCCCTCAGGGACAAGGCAGCAGAACAGAGCTGGCAGATCTTTAAGGATGCTTCCCACAGAGCGCAAGAGCTCTCGATCCCCAGGTGTAAGAAATCAGGAAAGGAAGGCAAGAGACCAGCATGGATGAGTCAAGACCTGCTGGTCAAACTAAAGAGCAAGAAGGAAATGCACAGTCAGTGGAAGCAGGGAGAGGTATCCTGGAAAGAGTATAGAGACATTGCCCAGTTGTGTAGGGATGGGGTCAGGAAGGCCAAGGTGCAGCTGGAACTGAACTTGGCAAGGGACGCAAAGAATAGTAAGTCTCCTACCGGTATGTCAGCCAGAAAAGAAAGGTCAAAGGAAGTGTACCTCCCTGATGAACATGACTGGCAAACTTGTAATAACAGATGAGGAGAAGGCTGAGGTACTCAACAACTTTTTTGCCGCAGTCTTCACTGGCCACCTCTCCTTCCACACCTCTCAAGTGGATGGACCTCAAGGCAGGGACTGGGGGAGCAAAGTCCCTCCTACTGTAAGAATTCAGGTTCAAGACCACCTGAGGAACGTGAACATACATAAGTCCATGGGACCTGATGGGATGCATCCCAGAGTCCTGAGGGAATTGGCTGATGTAGTTGCCAAGACACTCTCCAGGATATTTGAAAAGTCATGGCAGGCAGGTGAAGTCCCCAGTGACTGGAAAAAGGGAAACATTGCACCCATTTTTAAAAAGGGTAGAAAGGAGGACCCCAGGAACTACCGACCTGTCAGCCTCACCTCTGTGCCTGGGAAGATCATGGAACAGATCCTCCTAGAAGCTGTGCGAAGGCACATGGAGGACAGGGAGCTGATTCCAGACAGCCAGCATGGCTTCACCAAGGGCAGATCTTGCCTGACCAACCTTGTGGCCTTCTGTGATGGAGAGATGACATCAGTGGACAAAGGAAGAGCTACAGTTGTCATCTATCTGGATTTCTGTAAGGCCTTTGACACGGTCCCCCACAACATCCTTCTCTCTAAATTGGAGAGAGATGGATTTGATGGATGGACTATTCGGAGGACGAGGAATTGGTTGGATGGTCACATCCAGAGGGCAGTGGTCAATGGCTCAATGTCCAGCTGGAGATCAGTGACAAGTGGTGTCCCTCAGGGGTCCATACTGGGACCAGTGCTGTTTAATATCTTCATCAATGACACAGACAGTGGGATCAAGTGCACCCTCAGCAAGTTTGCAGCTGACATCAAGCTGAGCAGTGCAGCTGACATGCCTGATGGACGGGATGCCATTCAGAGGGACCTGGACAAGCTCAAGAAGTGGGCCCATGTGAATTCCCCATGATGTTCAACAAGGACAAGTGCAAGGTCCTGCACATGGTTCAGGGAAATCCCCAGTATCAATACAGGCTGGGGGATGAAGGGATTGAGAGCAGCTGTGTGGAGGACATGGTGATGCTGGTGGATGAGAAGCAGGACATGAGCCATCAATATGCACTCACAGACCAGAAAGCCAATTGTATCTTGGGCTGCAGAAAACTAAGCGTGGCCGGCAGGTCGAGGGAAGTACTTCTGCCCCTCTACTCCACTCTGGTGAGATCCAACCTGGGATACTGCATCCAGCTCTGGAGTCTTCAGCACAGGAAAGACATGGACCTGTTGGAGCAGGTCTAGAGGAGGGCCATGAAAATGGTCGGAGGGATGGAACACCTCTCCTACGAGGAAAGGCTGAGAGAGTTGGAGTTGTTCAGCCTGGTGAAGAGAAGGCTCTGGGTAGATGTTATGGCAGCTTCTCATTATATAAAGGGGGCTTATGATAAAGAAAAGACAGACTTTTTACCAAGGCCTGTAGTGATAGGACAAGGGGTAATGGATGATGGTGGTGAAACACTGGCGCAGGTTGCCCAGAGAGGTGGTAGATGCCCATCTCTGGAAACATTCAAGGTCAGATTGGACAGGCCTTTGAGCAACCTGATCTAGTTGAAGATGTTCCTGCTCATTGCAGGGGGGTTGGAACTAGATGACCTTTAAAGGTCCCTTCCAACCCAAACCATTCTATGATTCTATGATTTTATGATTTAAACCCCTCTCCTTTGTGGGGAGATAGTTGCCACCCTCCCTGCCCTCGATGTAGAGGAAATTATTCCTCTTCAGATAAGCCTCACAGCCTTTCTCCTGAAGGTAAGACATTGTAATCTGTTTTTCAGGAAAATGAGCCAGGATCACTGCTTTCAAACCAGAAAGACCTGTGATTCTTGCTTTTTACAAAGTGGTTCAGTGTTCAGAGCACTGGGTCAAATCTTGAAAGAAGCATCCCGAGATGGTTCATACCCATATCTCCTAATCACAATGTTGTTCCGAAGGATCATGTTTTTCAATATTCTGAATTTTGTCACTGAAGAAGAGATTCAAAATTGACTAGAGTAGGGAGAAGGGACAAGAGCGTGATGCCAAAGACTAGTGCTTATAGCACTTGACTGGAAGAGTCAGTGTTCAGGCCTGCACTGAGGACTCTCTAGTCCTAAAGGGTGAGGACATAAAATAGAAACCTTTCAGGGAGAGGAGGATTTCAAAACATGCCTTCTACCAAGCATGATGTTAGAATTACAGCAGGACTGTAATCAGACTATGTTCAAATTTATGACATGGTCTACAAACAGAGAAAATGAACTGAAAATTATAAAGTAATTTTTGCCCTATAAATTCTATATGGCTAATTACATAACTAGCCATCGCAAAATGTTGCTCTGCCAGTGTGTAATCTTGACTGTGAACATGCATTGAAAAGAATTTGGATTTATGCCTTCTATGCATTCTACAGTACAGATCAAGTAAACAGAATATAATCATTAAACAAGGAGAAGTCATTCTATTTTGGATAGCACTACAGACTTTTAAATTACAGTTCTTAAATTCTAGCCACGATTTTCACTGACCTCCAGAACAAGTCAGGAGTGATTTGTCACTAGCTACCTCTATTTTTTTTTTTCTTCTTGATTGAAAACAAACCTCTGCACTGTTGGTTTTTTTAATTTTGTAAAATGTTTATACATATTGGACCAACATGGGCAGAATACTATGAAAGTTTCATTGGATTTTTTAACTATCCTTCAGAAATTCTGCAAATTAACCTTGGTAGTGAAAAATTGCTTCAGATGGTAAGACAAGGTAAAACTACTTTATGCTTAAAAATATCTCCAGAAAAGTCTCCTAGGAACAATAATTGAGAGATTTCCAATTGCTTATGTTCATTTGCAGGTCAGAACCAACTCTGTTATCTAGAAAACCGTAAGAGTTGCTGAATTGATTACCATGTGGCCTTTTTAGAAGCAAATCTGCTTAGTTGTTGCTGCTATGTTGAGTCTGAATAAAGACAGTCTGCATATTCTTTTTCTGAAGATAATGTTCTTCACACACCACCTACAAATGCCTAAATGGAGCTACATTGTATTGTGATACTATTTCTGATTATTACTAAAAGAAATCTAAAAAAAGCTCCTCACATGAGAGAGCTTTGCTCTTTTTTAATGTTTCCTTCAGCAGACATGGCAGTATTCAGAATTACAGGGATCGTATAGATCAAACACATCTTCAGCATGGACGTTTCCTCTGAAAATACATTCATATGACTTGAATCTTCTACTTGCATAGTTTGCAAAATGCAGGTGGAGGATAGCGAGAGAGATGTCAAGCAGTCTGGCAGGTTGCCAGGTAAAGGGGATGTGAGATGTTTCCTGCTGCTTAAACAACCTTTAAAGTGGATCCAGTTATGACTTTTTTAATAGCTGGACACTTGGAGAATAATGAAACTCCAAGGACTATTCCATCAAACTTGCAATATAGCGTTAAAGGGAAAAGGCTGTCATTTTGCATCAAGTTAATGCACTACAAATAATTACCACTCCTGTAAGACCATCACTCTCCATCTCAAACAGATCAGTTGCCAAGTGCAAAATTCTAAGCTTTTGTCAGCCACTGGTGAACATTTCTACCTCCTCCATTTCAAGCTTGTAAATCAAGAAAGAATGTAGCTAAAATAAGATGTTCTGAAGTGCATCTTCCACAGTGGTCTAGTTGACAAATAAAAAATACCTCATTACTTCTATAAATATATAATATGTCCGATTGGAATACCTAGAAGCTACTACCTGAAATGCAAAGCCATCATGGTAGTTATTGCAAAAGTTACTTTGGAATGTAATAGATGATGTATGAGCAAGCAAACGGAACTATAAATCCCCAGTATCACATACTATGCCAGTAACATACTGGGAAAAAAGAACTGAGATTTTTCTATACTTTTCCTGATACCTGGCCATTAATTCACACTGCAAGTGTACCCAGGGCTGTGCAGTTTGAGTATAACAAACTATTCACCCTGAGTGAAAGGATGCAGGCAAAGAAAATCATTTAATCATGACAAGATGACAATGAAGTGATTATCAATCAGTTTTAAAGTGAATTGCATGAGGAACACACTGGAGTGATGCCTGTTTCCAGTCGCTTCTCAAAACAAACACAGAATGGGGCAATTGTGAAAGCTTCCCCATGTCCTGATGCTATGCCTTCACCCTCACCAAGACAAACAGCCAGTTTCATCTTTGCCCACGACAGTGAGATCATCATTTCTAACTGGCATGTAAACTGTTGTGGAGGAATTCCTCCCACCTAAGTTCAGTTGTCTAAATTTAGTTGTCTACAGCAGGCTTAGTTAAATTTAGTTGATTAACTAAGGGAAGTCCTCCTTTACAGGCAGTGTAGTGAAACAGGCCACTACAGAGGGAGATTCCTCATAATATCTTAGCTGCTTCCTTTAGGATCAGATTAATTCCTCCTGGAGATCTTGGGGACTACAAGGGAGGCTGATGTTGATTTGCTTAGATTTAGACATGCCTAAATGAAATAGAAAGACTCTTTGCATGTCATCCAGAAAATGGATTTAGCCCACAAACTCTTTCCATGTGGGACACAGAAGAGTTATGAAAGACAACAGGAGAAGGCTTAATAATATATTAAAATGTGTTTTGGACAGATGGTTATTTAGATCGGTAGTACACGTTTTTATAGTTCTAGAGTTGTTCTGCATACTGAAATTCATATTAACAACAACTTCAACAATTATATTTGTAAAAAAAAGTGTGACATGCCAAATTTTAACACTTAAATTATCTGTACCTTAAACCTTAATTAAAACAGGTCTTAGTTTAATTCATGTTTTGAAGTAGTTACTCTGAAGCTTGACAAGTTTTATCGGTTTGGGGAGACTGTACTATAGTATCTTTAAGGAAACTTTCTTTTAATTTTCATCTATTATAAAATAAATTCCTATTACCTTCTTTGACCCAAAACCCTGTAGCCATTTACACCCTTGCTATATAAAAGGAATTATGACCCTTTGGAAGACTTATTTTTCCCTTTCTTGTTACATGAACACAATGTCCCCGGTACAACATGTAACTTCAAATTACGGAGTCACCATATGACAATGCCAGGCACGCTGGAGAACTCAGATCTAAACCAGTACAATTCTTGGATTTTAAATCTTTCATTCATGCCACTGTGTGAAGGTCAGATGTTGATGTTTGAGTTGGTTAAGGACTGTGGAATGTTTTGCTTCTCAGCTGAGAATATTCTTCCCAAGCAGCCGCAGGGCTCGTTCCTGGGCCTAAATCAAGACTCAAAACATTCCACGACCCTTTGCCTTGTAAACTGAAACATCAACATCTGCCCCACATACCATCCCTCCAGAAAGAGGACACACAGGCTGAAACATCATCAGAAGTATTCTTACATATTATTTAGGAAGAGCCATCTTCAAGCCATGACAGTGGTCATAAATAATTAATTGCATTAAAAACCCCATACGTTTATTAATAGGGTTTTCAGCTGGTATAGCTTTGAGAGAGCAAATTCCAGGACATGTCAGCTTCTGCAGATTTTGCTTTTATTTTTGTAAGTAATTTGGTCATGAGAGTAGCCAGAAGAAAGGATTCTCCAGACCTTCTACTCTAATGGAGTGTGCACTACAGCTTTTAAAACCTGGTGGTGGGAAACTTCAATTTAGTACCTTAAATTTCACATCTTTCCATAGTTTCTCCAGGACACTTACCTTACTGGAGACAGAACAAATAAGCTGTTACTAGAAATGAATACTTCAGTAGCACTTCTACCAACATTTCCTATTTTTAATAATGATATGCATCATTAGGCTTTGTATTTCAGATGGTTGCTTATGTTCAGAACGATTTCTTTTCTATTTTTGGATCTGATCCTTCAGCACTAAACATTTCATTCCCACACAACAGCCTTAAAGAGACACTGAGGCCACATAGGAAACTACAGAAACAAAATGTTTAGAAACAACTACGCTTGCAGCATGGACACAAAGTGGAGCTGCCATGTAACAGAACCTCAACTTCTCTAATGTACAACAGTTTCATCCTTGTGGTTCCAAAAAAAGATCACGGTCAACCAGATGATGTGCACCCTGACAGTAAGCTGTGAAAATGCTTGCTTATTACTGAATCCACTGCTTATTTCCTGTTTGTTTCTAAGCATAGAAAGCTCTTCCACAAAGACAGTCACTTTGTTGTGGGAAGCATCTACCTCTATTAGATCAGGAGGCGACAATACCTTTGATTTTATGATGAAATTCTACTGAACTGCTAGTTTAAATTACAATATATTCAGTAATGGATTGGGATCAGGCAACGATCGGGATGAGTCCAAACGGGCAGAGGAAACGTGCTCACGTGGGAAGCTGTCACTCATTCAGGTCTGCAAGGGGACAGGGAGGGATCCAGGAGACCTGCAGAGCGGGGAGCGGGTGATCCAGTACAACGGCTTGGGAAGTTCGGATGCCAGCACCCAGGAAAACCAGCTGCAGAAAGCTGGCAGAAAAAGGGTGCAATCCACTGCACACTGGAGAAAGTGTGGAGAAAGAAAACCTTTGCTCTCAGGAAGGAAGACGACAATGGTGTAGGAGGAGAGCACCAGAGCCATCACCAACTCCCCTTAGAAGACTGCACCCTGGATAGAAATACGCTGCGTGAAGACTGGGACGTGGGATAAGTCTCACGTTTCAGGGGACTCTTCATCCGAAATAATTCCAGTACCTCCCTAAATGACCTACTCTATGCCAACAAAAGCACTTGTCTTTTGCCATAGCATTTTTACAAGTAGAGTGGTGTTTTCTGGTGAGTATGGCCTTTCTCATCCAGCTAAATGACATAAATATGCAAAGAAAGTATTTTGAATTACATCTCTCCAAAGTTAAGCAAGGAATCTGTGGAATGACTGAAGGCTTCTAATTAAAGGTTTTTCTTCCCTCTCTCTGGATCATGTCAAAATTCTTAACTTCTCATCTCTATTAGAGATTATATTTAAGAAACTGCTCTGAGATTGTTGCAATTTTTTTTTAACGGATTAGTGACATTTACTCACTGACTGGATATAGTACGACCTCTCCAAATGAACATCACTGAAGGCAGTCTTGAAAATACAATCTTACAACTAAAAACACTGACTGACTGTTACTGGCACCACCTTAATTACTAAATGCAATAGGACACAAGGCTGAAATGACTATTAAATTGATTACTAAATGATTACTAAATTTCTTTGTAAGTAGTAAAAATATATTAACACAGAACACCAAATGTGATATTATTATGTACAGTTCCATTAGCTGGTCTTTAGTGCAAGTCTTACTCCAAAAGTAAAATAGATTACTTTTTGCCTTAAACTAATGATCGTAAACTTTTGTCTTAAAAGGTGGGAGTCAACTGGTGTTTCTCCTTTGCTGCAGATCTTTCAAATAAGGTGTGCAAGGTGTTGACTCCGCTGCCACAAGCATGAACATATTTCTGCCGGCAGAAATAGCTTATGACAAAAAGGTTTTGACAAAGAAATTCTTTTCTACTTATATAAGGTTGTGTCCATTTTGTATAATTTTTGTTCTAAACCAAACACCCAAATTTGGAAAAAAAATCAAAGTTTTTTCACATAGAACTAAGAGTATAAACTACTAGTAGCAAGCACTAATAGTTTAGATGAGAATTTATTTTTTTAAAGAGCTTCTGTAGTAGTTCTTACATACTACATCTATTTCAACAGAAGAGCAACAGAGGTTGAGAAAGTTACTGGGGAAAAACAATAACCTGAAAGCCAGAGGGTGTGGAAATATCTAATTAAAGTTGGAGTAATAATCTCTGCTTTGCTGATTTCTTTTGTATGGAAGAAGAGAAACCGAGCAATTATCATCTAAAATAAATTACGCTCCCTCCTGAATGAAAACAGTGCGGTGTGTTGACACATGAAAACATAACCTACTCCTGTCCTTTGGACATGCTCAGGAGCTGTGTCACTACAAGCAGTGCTGGTGGGCTCAGGGTGGGTTTAGTCCTTCGTTAATACCGGGAAGCATCTCGTGCCCCTGTGCTGAGTGGTGTGAGCGCCAGCACACGGCGGCGCGGTCCTTTCCCGGGACCGTACCAGTGCCTGTGTAGTGTATGTACGTGCCAGATGACCAGTGCGCAGACACACGTCTGCTTTCCTCCTCTGTATTTTGATCGGAGCTATGTTTGGTGCCGGATTTTTTTGCTGTCAGTGAATTACATATGGAGCTCCAGCTTGTGATGTGAATATGTAGCTCCTTATGGTGTGGTGCAGGAACCTGCTGAGCTTGAACAGAAATGGCAAAAATAAAGGGTGGTTATCAATGCAATTCCAGCTTGTGGAGACTGTAGCTGAGACACCATGTTGTCAAATCTGCCAATAAAAATAAACTTCCTTCTTGGTATTTCTTTTTTTTCCTTCTCCTTCTTCATATCATTTAAAAGTTAAATTTTCATTAGAGAATTTGTTCTTACATTTCCCAGTGCAGCTACTTGTTCCACCTTGGTGTAGCTCCAAGCAGGGAATGTTGCTGCAGACAGAGCTCCATAAACCATTTAATTTAACCCCGCTCAGAGCAGAGAGAGGGTGTAACAATTAAATTATACTAAGTAAACTCCACTCTCTTCCCCAGCACAGAAACAACCCAAGGAAATGTTCAGGAAAATAAAGCTGATGTGAACAGACTGCCTGCGTACTTAACTTTCTCCTCTCCTTTGCTCTCTCAGTACAGAAACCCTCAACTCAGAGGCACAGAGCCCCGGGCATTGCATTTCTTTGGAAATTTATGCAAATTTAGAGCAAGGTGCATTCAGTTTGTCCCTCACTACTCTGTTTCACTTTTCTATTACTTATCACAAAGTGATTTTGCAGGAAAATTTAATAACATGCAAAGACCATGCCAGGTGTGATAGCTTTGCCCCAGCTGCCCAGAAAGCCAGCCTGAAATGCACGGTACTTGTAATAAATAGCTAGTTAGTCTGAGTGTATTATTTGGGCCTTCTCTTCCCTGCAGACTTCCAGACTTAACATGTTTTATGCTAATAATTCATAACCCAAATTACACTAAAACTTTGTCATCATATCAATAGTCCAAGCAGCTAATGAATGTGCTAATCAACTCTTAAAATTTACAGAGTATTACACAATGTGCTGCCAAAAAGTAGGATGAAATCTGCACGCTGAAATACTGACGAAGTCTTATAGTTTGGGGTCATTACTTAATGACAGACTAAGGCTCTGCAGAGGATCAAAATGCCATTTTACAGTGGATTTCAAAGTTTCAAAACTGGGCTTTGTTCCAAATGAGACTATTTCAATATTCCTCAAGAAGATAAAATGCTGAGAAAAGGAAGTGTGAGGAGAGAATATGTTGATGAAACAAAAGCTTAAAAAAAAAAAAGTTACAATTTTGACATTAATAGTGCATTTAAATAATTTAAAAATGAAATAAAAAAATCAAATAACTAAAACTTTTTGAAACAGTCTTCCAAATATATCAAATCTGATTATTTCAATATTCTGAAAACATTAATCTTTCCCTGAAGTTTTCATCCAAAATATGATTCTGATATCAACTATACTGCTAAATGTTGGATGCAATCTTAATCTGTCTTCTTATTTTTACCATCTCTAAGTTTTACTGACTTTGATTTACACTGAATGGCAACTCATGAATCTCATTAGCAGAATGAATTATATTCATTACTTTTTACTTCAGATTTCAGAGGCAGTGATGTAAATTTTTTTAACTCTTGATTTGTTAAGTACACTTTACCAAATCTGTGGGCACAGAACAAACTGTAATATGAACTATCTGCAAAAAATATTATTACTGGAGGTGCTCTTACCATATAACAGGTCTGCATTCCTCCTGGGATATTTATATTTGAATCCTTACATATATATTTATATACACTATTAAAAGTGATGACATTTCTGTTATGGATTACATATTTAAAGACAAAAATCAATCACAATTATGTTATAAAAGACTGAAATAGATCCAAATCTCTGTGACACTAAGCAGATTTTTGGACCAAAATAAGGTAACAAATATGGCTTGTATAACATTTTATGTGATTACATTAAGAGCGCTCACATAGTCTTTAAGTCACATAGATACCAAATTATATTAAAAGACGTGTCTGTACTTCACATAGCAGGAATGCAACCTGGGTACCTATTTCCATAGAAATATTCCATTATAAATTAAAATTAAATAAAGAAAACCTCTGATTTGTGCGTGTGTTTGTTTGCGTGTTTGCATGTGGGGAAATTCGCTAGTTCTTGCAAGGAAGTTGATGCCTCCCTCTTATTATCTTCATATTTGTTTCATGAAGTTAGAGGAACGCCACATTCAGATTCAGGGTTCTTTATATAAAATATGCAAATAGCAGCTATAAAAGATTCAGGTGATCTGCATAAAGCGCCCTCAGGCAAGGTTCATTACACCTTAATGGAACTAGAAATTTGAAAAAAAGTCCCATGTGGCCATGTTTAACTGCCTGAAATAGACCAAGAGCCGAACCGCGCAATGCTAATTCATTTCCTCAGTAGGTGTTTTGCTCACGTAAAGACTCTCATAAAGAAGACAGAATTAGCAAGAACCGAGGATACGCTGCGAAAGGCACCACAGCACCGTCCCTGAAGAATCTCCACAGAGCAAGAAAAGTCAGTTCAGGCCCTTTTCGGGAGCTGACCGACCCTCACTGCGCCTCAACTCCGCTGGTCTGCGCAGACCTGCCGACAGCCCCGCGCCGCTCGCTGCGAAACGCCTCCAGAGGCGACGCGCCGGCCCATCGCGGGACGCGGGAGCCCCCGGCCCGCCGAGGCCAGAAGGGAGGACGCCCTCGTGCTTCGAGGGGATTTAGCTGCTGACGGACCGTGCCGAGAGCCTTGAGTCAACCCATCTGCAGCCTCCTCCTGAGCCCCGGGCTCCAGAGAGAGGGACAGAAGGACAAGGAGGGAGCTGAGGACCACGCTGCCCGCCTTCGGCCAGACTGCGCTTCTGCCTGCCTGCGCAGAGGACTTGCGCGTCTCTCCCTCCCTGGGCATCCTGACCCCTGCAACACAAATCAGGCCTTGACCTTCCTCGGTGTTTTGTGTCTTGTCTGCAGAGGCAGGTAAAAGAATACGCTTCAGCCATACTCAGCCTTGTGCTGAGGTAGCAGAGAGCCATAAAACCGATACACTATTTTGTTTTCTCTATTCCTCCCTTTGGGCAAAGAGATGCAACCGGCCTGCCTGGGCTGGGTCTCCAGAACAGAACAGAACAGAATGGAGCATTTCTGTGGGAAGGGACCTACATCGATCATCTAGTCCAACTGCCTGACCACTCCTGGGCTGACCGAAAGTTAAAGCAAATTATTAAGGGCATTGTCCAAATGCCTCTTAGACGTTCCCCACAAGAAGCAATGCACACCCTGCTGCTCTACGAGAGACTTCTCGTCAGGCGAGGCAGCGCTCAGGTGCCACACGCCTAATACGACCTTACAAATGAGTTTTCCTGTCCACCAAGTGCTGAGCAGCTCGAGCTGAGGACAGCGTCTTCACACTGTGTTTGCTGACAGCCTGGGTGGGAAGATTACTTTTTGTTTGGTTGTGTGGTTTTGGTTTGCTTGGTAAAAATTTATCTCAGTTGTACTTTGGTTTTCATTGCCTGAAGGATACATGAGGCTGCATGATGATGCGAATTGCAAATTAGCTAAATGAAAGCAGGAATAATAAACAGTCTCAGTAAATACAAAAGTCTTTTGACAGGGAAAATGTCAGCAAAAGACAAGAGGTTTTCTTTCCAAGTTATTGTGAAGAATGTAACAGTTAAACATTATTTAACTGTAAAAGTTAATTATGAACGACACATTTTTATATTACATCTTGAGGAATAATCACAGAGAAAAGAAAATCTAGAAATATCGACCAAAGTACTACATTTTCCTTCATTTACTCTAATATTGCAGCTCAAATAATGGTACGATTTTGTAATATGTTGAAACTCCTGATACACTCATTGGAACACTTTCCCTTAATTAATGATATTAGAAGAGGCACAAGCTAGATGCTTGAAAGGGAAAGCCTGCAGCCTTCATTTTAATTTCATTTCTATGGTTTTAATTATTTTTAAAGGAAATTACTTTCCTGTTTGTGATACATGGCACTAACATTCAAGTGTAACACACTGAAGTAACATGACAGTGATGACTTCAAAGTACGGCCATTGCAAGACATACTTTCGGAGAGGTTCTAGAGTTTGTGCTGTTATTAATCAAGAAAACATGACAAATAATGAAGGAATTACAGTACTTTGTTGTCTAGAAGGTACAATTCTGGGCTTCACGGTCCCTGTGAGAAATGTTACTTCAAAAATAGTTGGAAATATAAATGACAAAATGCTTATTTTCAGCTCTGTCTTGTCCCGATCCAATATCGGGGAGGGTTGTTAAATGATCCCGAGAGAGAGATTAAGACACAAACGAGGTCAGATGCTGTACAACCTTATAACTTTTATTTCCTACAATAACCAATAACTGCGATAGAACCGAGTGAGGAAGGAGAAAAAGAGGCAGACCTCAGCAAGCGAACGGAAGAGAGGTAGCAAGACTAGTTACCACCACCACGAAGCCAGCAACGTCCCGCTGAGTCGGTTCCGATGCCGGTGATGGAGGGTCGGGCTCCTCTGCTGCCAGTCAGGTGTCTCTCCTTCAGAGCCAGGCGTCACAGTCCTTCCGATGTTTTCCAGGTTCGGGTCTTCCGTCCGTGAGACTAACTGCGACGGACAGGAGGAAACCATTCTCATGACTGTGTGTGCTGCAGAGAGGAGCATATGTGCTTGAGAGATAATGTCAATGTGGGACACCAGGCGTGGACTGACATACAGTTTTTTCCTGATAAAGAAACGTTGATGGTTACCAACTCAGATGGTAAAAGCTTTTACCCATCGTACCCAGTGAGGCTGCCATCTCCTCAAGTTCCCATGACCACAGTGCCCATGGCAATCTAGAAAACACTCACAGCACTGCCCAGAGACAAACCCTGCAAATGACCTCTAGCGAAGGAGCTGGGTTTCAGATAGCTGGATCACGAAGCACAGAACCAGTGAAAGACTGAACAAGTCATGAAAAGCTCTCCAACTACAGACTTCCCTAAAACTCCTCCAAAATAATTGTCCTACTATGTCAACAGCATTTGATCCTATCCTAACTAGAACTTCATCCATAAAAGCCAAATGGCACCCTAGGAGATTGCCCTACCAGTCCAGACTTGCTGAGATGCTAAGAACACTGGAGAAAGCAACAAAAGGAAATCCCATCCCAGCAGGGAGAAGTCCCTTCCTCCACCCTCCCCAAAAAGGAAAAAAAACAGGTCCTTTTTCAGGCCAGTAAGCCTAACATTTGCCTGAGTGAGTGTTTCCACGTTTCCTACTTGATCTAAACTAGGTCTGTCAAAGCAGGGCCAGCGATTGACAGGTTCTGACGGGAGCACGGCAGGAACAGCCTGAGCCTTCTACTGTCGGTATCCTTGAGGTATGGGCAGTATACGTCTCTCAGTTGCCTTTCTGATATTTACGCACAAGCAGGAGATCTGTGGCCTGAGTTATCTCGGTGCAATCTTGTGGGGCAGTGTATTAGCACCGAGACCTTGGGGACAAGAGAAGGGCAAAGGGACAGTGGAGTTGAAGCATCACAGGGGACACAGCACAAAATGAACACTCAAGCTTAGCTCTTCTCTACCACCTCCTGTCACTTGCTCACACAGAGCTGCTACGAGTAGGGCCAATGGTTTTTTTCTAAAATGGCACCTGTGATGGATTTAAATTTAGAGGTGAGACATAAATATAAATAGTAAATGTATTTTCATAAAAACAGTCCTACAAACAGAGCTAGCAAAAGACTATCCTTGATTCAGAAAGTACTCTGGCACTTAGTTAGTTCTCAGTGGGGTTTAATGGGGTTTAAAGGTACTCTGAAGGCTTTGCACTACACAGCCATTACAAGTGATGTTGTGAATGCACAGGGCATATAAAAGATTGAACATATTTGGCTTACAAAAACCTTCTCATCTTTCCTTGAGTTGTACCACTTTACATGAAGCAAACCTCTAAGGAGACCATTATTTCAGGTCATTTCATTGCCTACATTTACTTACAAGCTTTCTGTTTTACTGTTTTACTTTTACATCTCTCCCTGTCCACCATATCCTGAAAAGCAAAAATCCAAGACAGAAAGGAAGCTACACAAAAATCTGGGCTAGGCAGCATAATACATGCCAGAATTTAGCTACAAGATTATGTATAGGATTTCAAGAAATGTGCCACATTTTCAGATCCTTAAATGCCAGGTGATATAAAGTATTCAGAGGAGAATTTCTTCCTGCACATGCAGAGATTTCTTTTCTAATAGAGCCACTGTATAAAAGCAACTTCTAATATAAATGAAACGTGAATTTCATTTGAAATGCAAGTAGTGTGGCCAATTAAAAGGAATTAAATGCATAGTCAGTGAATCTACCTTTGGCCTCTGTAACAAAATTTTTATGGAATTGTTCCACTTACAGATCATGTTCCCACGTTTAATTTTTTTTTCTGCTCCCTAAGATGTTCATCCTGCACTATTGAAAGTAAAGGCGCCTCTGAGTTCACTGTGTACATAAATTAAATCCTAAGCATCTGTTTAGGAATGGCAAATATGTTTTATTTCCAGAAGAATGGTGGAAATAACCAATCACCTCCATTCAAAGGGACAAAAAGCCATAGATATCGCAAGAGTGAATAAAAGAACTCATGCATGCATTTCCACATTGCAGTATATACACTCATATATAGTCACAGTTCTTCTTGTATCAGTGAGAAGTCTGATCGTGCTTATATAATGTACTTAGGAGAGACTCTTAGGAAGAGGAACAAAAGATTTCAGAATAGCTGTACTTCTGTTCAGTTAGCTGGTGAGCAAAGCATTGGGCTGGAATTCAAGATACTGGGTGAGATTGGGTGAGTCATGTCACCCAGTGACTCACAGAATTAGGATTGTAAAACTGATTTTACCTGGGACAAGCACGGCTTACAGAAGAGCTATTATTCTCACTCCTGTTGGGGGAAGAATGTCCAATACTGCCCTTACTGAACTTAATGAAGAAATTGCAGATCAACCTGATTCAAAACTCAAAATGAAGTCAACATTCACAAGTTATAATGAAGTTAGGATTAAGCTATTGGACCTACTTGTACATGCATCCAAAATGCACACAGGCATACTGGACTGGATCAAAAATACTGGTTTTCCCCATTTCAAAAAAAATATGTTAAGAGCTCTAGAAATCACATCTACTAAAACTAATATATTTTAAAATTCCTTTTAGACTCAAATAGAGAAAGCCTCCACAATGAGAGACATCATATCCTCACTACAGCACAGCAGAAAGTTTCTAAGAGTCTCCATTTGCTGCTCTCAGCCTGCTTGCAAAAGATTTATGTACAGGGTAGCAATTCCTTTAAATATACCTTTTTTAGTAAAACCTACTTACATGCATTTTCCTCACTTCCATTCTGGTTTTGATTTACTCATTTCAACTTAGCTGTGACATCAACAGAAAACTTTTTAATTGTAAGCATAGTGAAGAAAAGGTTGTGGAATCACCATAATCAAAAGTATTTTAAAAATGTTTTAGATAAACAACCGCCATTAGCAACATAGGTACAGTAGGAGGCGTGCTTTTTGTAAATATACATCTTGTGCTCAGTTGACATTGTCTCTGTTCCTTAAGGAAGCCTAGCTCATATAGTCAGGAGCATCTGTGAAGAACTAGTTTTAAACCCTGTCATGCAAAATTTTCATGGAAACTGAACTGAACTAAGACCATAAGTTGAACAAATAGCAGTGAGAAAACATACTTATTCTGAGAAAAAAAAAATAAAACCACCAGATTAAAACAATTTCCTCTTATTAAAGGCAATCAAAATAGCACTAGCAGTCTTGACTGCTATTAGATCAGGCCAGAAATATCCATCACATGTTTATGTCTATGTGATGGTTAGGAAAGCTGGAAATTAAATATATATATTTTTCTTCTTTCTTTTATATCACAGAGTATGTTGCAAATGTTCACCCTCCACTATTGCAGCATCCAGGGAACTTTCATGTGGCACATAGACTTCTACTGGCCATAAACCATTGGCTTGTCCGAGACAGAAGAAATCTTTGGATCAATACCACAGGAAGAATTCTGGACACTATCTGGCACTCACTATGCCATAATCAGATGCTTTAATACATACATAGATGCCCATACAGTTGCAGGTAATTAAAGGTCTTCGTTTGTTCTGTTCCCTGTAATGCTTTCCCCTCATCTTTAGCATGTAGCAGATGAGGATCTTTATTGTTTTCACAGCAAAGACCAGCCTGAAATGAAGTTATTGAAGTTTGAAGCTTCTGTTCAGTTATGAATGTTTGTGCTCATATGAGCCCACCCACTGTGACTGAGAAAAAACGAGACAGGCACCCACTTTATAAGACAATATTTTGTTTTTAAGCAACTAAACTGTTGAGTCATTGTGTACATGTATGTACATTGTGTGGTATTTGTACATGCCTCAATACTTTGAGATATTTAAATTTTTAAAAAAAAAAATGTATGTGGTTACTGCATTTTTGCTTTGCCCAGCACACAGAGCTTTTCAAAACTACAGAACAGGTGTTCTTGTCTTATGAAACATTTGCAACACCTTCTAAAGATTAAGTTAAAATGTTCAGAGATCAACAGAGTTATTGAAAAGTGACCTCTCTATGCAGGAAAAATGCTGGTTTTCTCTTAACAATTGTTAATAAAAGGAAGCTTTACAAAGAATTAATCTCTTCTCCCAAACTATTTGGATGCTATCAAATTCAGGGGCCAGCACTTTCCTTAGGCAGTTATATACAAAAAATTTCACTGGCATTTGCAGGTGTGTTCAGGTACTTAGTATCACCTGTGTGAACAACAGAGATGTGATTATTTTCAAATAAAGTTGTATATCTTTTTAAGCTTTTTCTCATTGCATGCAATTTTTTTCTGCATATTTAAATATGTCTTGGGCTGAAAAGTCTAGAAATTTTGTACCTAAAAAGTAATCTTTTAATGTTAGTTTCTCTAGCTATAAACAACAAGCCATATAGTACCATTTCTAAAAGTTCACTGCTTGGTCATACTATGACATTTATTTTGTGATTTTAAGTAGTCTTTCTCAAGCAAAAGTGAAACAGTTACTGTATATGAATGGCAGAAGTAGCACCACCCACATACTACAGTGTTTATTATACAGTTCACTGCTATAAGTCTAGTACAGTCTCTGGTTTGGAAGTAACTGTTGGCAATATTTTTGATATATATTGTCTTTTAGTTCTTAACTTTTCCTACTGCACTCTAAAAGTACTATGAAAAACCCAAATCATGACTCTTCCTTTAGGTACTTTTCCATGTTACAGTCAGCTAAGTGAAATGTACAGTCCAACCACACTCATCTGCAATTTTTATGTCCCTTTATAAAGTACGATCATTTTTTCCAAGGCAGTAGTTATTATCCACACCTTGTAAATGCATAGCCTGATGATTAGAATGAAATACGGCCTCACCTCCCCTAACATAAGCAGTCCATTTCAGGAAGGATGACTTACTACCACATTCTGCTATTGCTACGACTCCTGCTGTTTTGTCCTGCCTTCTGCCTCCTTCTTCTCTTCTAGTCACAGCGTTAACATTTATGATGACTATAAACAGACCATACTTGGCAACTGCAAGATCCAGATGCCTTGCTTGGGAATATATTTCCAACGTCTGCCTTTGTGGTTTGTTCCTTCATTAGCTACGCTTCTAGCAGCGCTGACAGAGCAGCGAGGTCTATCTGGGCTGGCTGATAGGACTTCTCTCTTCCCTTGTTTCTCTATGACTCATCCTCGAATCTCAGAATGACACATTTATCTTAATTCTCATACACAAGATAATAATTTCTCTTGATAATTACCTCCAAAATGTATTTGTAAATACTTTTCATCCCCATCAGCCTTAAAATGGAAATCTGCTTAGTTTTTATTTCACACCAACGAATAACTAAAATTTTAGAATTTTAGAATTCAGGACTTTGTTTCACAGAGAGAACTAAAAAGGTGAAATCAGCCACTAGGATGACTCCTAACAAATTGGCTCATTCAGTAGTTTAACCATGAAGACAGCATGTGTTGAATTATCTGACTAAAGGCTAATGGCAGCAAACACGGCGACCCATGAGGACCAGAAGAACTGTGTAAGGTGAAGGAACCCCAGTAGCCCACCTGATGCAAAGGAAGCACCTGGACCTGGCTGCTGTCCGGGATCCTTGCAGGGAATGACTCGATCACTGTGCAGTGTGAGACCCACTCAGAAGAGTCAAGGCAGAACACTTTCCCCAGAAAGCCATGCCAACTAGAGGGGGGTATCCCCTACAGGGAAAGGACTTCTTGTGAGGTGCAGGGGGAAGAGATTGTTGGGACTGTCTAGAACTTATGGGATGGTTTAGGGTGGGCTGGGGAACGTGCAAAACTTACTGTGGGATGTCTAGAGAGATGATCAAAAGCAGTGAAAAGAAGGAATTGTGGTGGATTGGGAAGAAACAAATGGGGAAACCAAAGAGACAGTGGGATAAAAGGGGCTGGTCAAGTTTAGGCAGGTTGCTGGTCAGTGCACTTGTCTGACTGAGCCCTGCACTTGACCACCACAGTCTGACCCTTCTTCTCGTTAAATCCCAACCATCTTCTGCGTAGGTGTGCTGAGCGCGTGGGACTGAACGCTAGCCAACTTCAAGCGAGCTAGCAGGCAAGTAGGGTAAGAAGTACCAGCACTCGGAGTGGGACAGTGAGCTTAAGGGGCTTAGGGGTGCAGGTGCCAGCAGCACGGGGAGCTCAGGGGACCTGGGACCAGCTCCTGGCCACACTGAGCGCTTAGGGCCAGCAACCAGAGGGACTCCCATACAGAGAGGAACAGGATCAGGCCTTCTGTAGCGTTCATGTTTATGTGAGTGCTGGGTACAAGTGGTGGTAAAGGCACTGTGTTGTGCTTGCGTTGGTCTGCGTGGCCAGCCACGTTCTGTACGAGTGTGTGCCCACGTGCACGTGTGTCTTTTGGGAATACATGCTCGGCATGGCCACAGGTTGGACCTGGGGACATGTAATTGCAGCCTCCCATCCACTGGGTTGGGACAGGAGGAATCCCCCTGGGTCCTATAACCAGAGCTGACCCTCTCTAACAGTAAGGATTATTCATCATCGATGCCCAAAAGAGAAAACTGAGGGACCTCAAGGATGCTGTACATGTCACCATTTCATTTCTATTTTCACCACTTTTTTTTCCTTTAGTCAAAAGGAAGGATGACTAAAGCTTATCTGCAGTGTTCTGTAACCCTGTCAAGATCTTCAGCAAAACTCAAACTGAGCTATTGCAGGCTGAGCCTTTTTCCTTTTGAAAGAGTAATGCACATGTGTGATGTCCCAAGGGTTTGCATGGAGAAATGTTGTCAAACAGTGTGATCAATGTCAGTAAGAGCAAGATGCCGGCTACTGCTGGAATCAAGTGAGTATCCGAATTCCAGATCAAAACCCATCAAAACCAGAATAAGCTTTGCAATGTAGTTGCAACACAACAACATGAAAAGCACAAAGGGGTGTTTCATTCAGATTACATAGCAGGGACTTGAGTTATAGACTTCGTGGCACTTCTGAACCACAGGATTATCATCCCTAATGCTCTGCAACAGATATGCGTGATAGAACCATATCACTTTTGTATTGTTTGTAATCGAAAACTGATTATAAGACAGGTTGGGGAAGGTAGACAGTTAAACACTTCCAAGGATAATGGTTCCTCAAAGTTTGGAAATGGTTCAGCCACGGGCTTTCTGTGTGGCTGTTGCCTGCTCAGCCTATCCTCCACTTCAGCTGTTCATATACAATAACAAAGACAACACCCTGCAGTGTTAGAGAATTGACATCACTCCTTGGCATGTGTGAAGTTTTCAAACACGACTCTGGTGAAAATCAGAATCATTCTAGCCCACAGCTGGGTTATGTTTCTGTCAATGCCAACTGAGTGGGAGCTTGGCTATGAATGCATCTCAACAGTACTACAATATAAATTCTAAATTTTCCAGGTAGATGTGAGAGAAATGAGATTAAATGATGACTCCTTTCCCTTCAACATGCAAACTAGAAAAACAAATTAACTGTTAACATTTTGTTAAAGGATCTCTGATTTATTTTCCTTGTATGTCTTGAAGAGAAACACATACACTGAAATTCTATACTTCAAGTCTGAAGAAAAAGAGGGATTGTAACTTTGTGATAAATGTAATTAGAGTGCAAAAGACAGAAAAGAACAGTGGATTCTGAATGGCTCAGTGGGTAGTCTCCCTGCTCTTATTTTCAGTATTAAATGACTCAGTAAACTCCTATTCTCTTAAATTCTACAGTTCAACAGCCTGACTGAGATATGTTTTTAACAAATGCAAAATGACAAGTTCAGCTGGGCAGAGAATCATTAGAGTGCAAAACCAGTGAAAGTTCAAGTGAATAATGAAAGTTCTTGTACAATTTGCATTAGATCCATATGCTACAGTGAGTAATAAGCAGAATTTTAACACACATACAGGAACTAAAAGGACTGATTACTAGTATTAGCAAGCATTTCCACAGGATAATGATTCAGGTTTTACAGAGTTGTTTGATCTTTATTTCAAACAGAAGAATAGAAGTTATGCTCCCAGCATTGAAATAGCCTTCCATAAACAAAATAGAAGATATTTTATAAATCTTCCTTTCTTGTCTAAGCCTAAATGAGTCATGACCAGTTATATTCCCACATGTCTCAGCTACCTCTGCCAAGTTTGCTTCAGGAAAAAGAAAGTATTCTGAAAGTATCTCTTCTTTTATAACAAGGGGCAAGACAAAGAATTTGGAGTCATGGTTCCCAAAAGATAAGATTAATTTTCTCTAATTAATATGCTCCCTTCCTGTCAAACAGAATTTGCTTCACTAACACTAATGGAAATGTGTATGTGTCTTTAGTTTCAGAGTGGCACAAAGGAGTGAACATGCATTTCTAGGCTCCTTATCTCAAAAAAGGAGCCAGTAGCACCGGAAAACATTCAGAGAAGGGCAGCAGAATGATTAAACTTACAGAAGAGCTTCCAGAAATGGAATGACTAAGTTACATTAGTTAGTTACTTAGTAAGTTACAAATCTTCACTCTGTAAAAGAATGACAGATGGAAGGTATAATATAGGTCTGTGTAATTATGGGTGTGAAGAAGAGGACAAACACGGATTGACTATTCACCGGCTTTTCAGGTACAAGATCCAGGAGCGATCAAAAGAAGGCAGTAGGAGTCAGGTTGAAGAAAAACAAGAGCTGATGAGTCTTCAGGCAGTTACTTGACGAATTCATTGCTGAAGGAATGTGAGGATGCTAAAAGTATATATGGGTTACACAGAAGACCAGATGAGTTAATGAAACAAAAACCCACAGAAGATTACAAAACACAGAGAAACCGTATCTGGCAAAGAAAGACCGTGCACTGAAAGTGGTTGGAGTCTGGGAGAGTACTACAACAAATGATAGCATATGCTTCCTCTGTTCCTGTACTCCTGCCTAGAAACATGCTTTTTGCCACTGTCAAACAAAACTGCCTTTTAAGCTACTAGGCTTCAAAGAATTTTGATGGAGGCAGTAAGGCTGTGGCTGTATTAGAATTAGTTGAAAAACTTCCATTAACTTCAACACAGGTTATTTTCTTCATTTCAGTTATTATCTTCCAGGTTTTAATCCACCACAATTTATGAGTTCACTGTATTACTTCACACAAGTAATGAGATTTACATACCCTATACTTAGGAAATCAACACTTACTTATAGAGAAAGTAACACCACCATTTTTACAGCACTTTGAAAAACACAAATTGTCAAGATCAGTTGACAGCTGAAATGGGAATCTTTCACTTTCAGTGGATTTTATTTGAAAAAAAAGAACTGTTTCCATTGCCCAGCTTCATCTATCTGTTCAAGTACAGTATATTCATTTTAAGACATCTGTTACAACTCCTCATTTGTTTGGAGTCTCTCCTACCTGGCTGCCAAGACTCGGCGTAGATCTTGGTCTGTGTTGCTTCTTATTCAGCAGCTAGAGAATAATTTGAGAATTAAATACAATTAAGAATTTTGTATCACCTAAATACATGATTCCTTTGATTTTCAAAAGCTGCCAGCACTGCTACAGTTCAGCAATTATATCCATGATACTACATAGCTGACTTCTGCTGTCACTCAGATAATGTTATTTAAGGCTCCAGTGGTGTTACCTTATTTTGGGGCTTTTTGTGCTTTCCCAGGCAATTTTAAGCACATTCTCATGTGCCCTTTGATTTCTGCCATGTGAAATCTCCAAGGTGGTATATGGTAAAATGTTCCACCTTCTACTGCCAACACTCCAGTAAGCCAGTTTGTCCCACCACTCATAGTATCTTTCAATCTTGACTGTTGCTAAAATATCAAAGGCATTATGACTACTCAGTAACTGGAGTAGTATCACAGCTGAAGTCAGTGGCAAAGCAAACTTTGATTTAGCTGGATAGGGGATCACTCACAGTGCATGGATGTCGGGGGATGCAACGAGCCTACGGAATTCCTGACAGTTCGAGAACAGTGCGACCTTGAGCAGCTTGTAGTGTATCCTTGAGAGTCTGGAAAGATCCGAGAAGACCAGTACAAAAACAAGATAGTGATAAGAAGAACCGTCCTAACGAACTCACCAATCATGAGTTGTTAGTTACTAACCAAACCAATCATATACTAACACATACTCAAAAGAAGGGTATAAAAAGGTGTGTTAGAACAATAAAGTAGCCATTTTGCATGATCTATTACTTGTCGTGTCCGTCTCTACTGCGACAAATGGTGACCCCGATGCGTCTGAGCGACCAGATCATTTAAAGGCAATAAATCCAGCACTAGCAAGAAGTATACCGGCGGCGACGAGCGCTGCGAAAGAGTATACGGGCAGCGAGACAAGCTGCGGAGACGGAGCCCGGTGAAGCTGAGAGCAGTGGAATCTGCCTGGTCCGGACCTGAGCCTAGACACCTAATAAGGTGAGCCACCGGGGACAAAACTGTTAGAATGGGGCAGCAATTAACACAAGAAAAGGAGACGATTTTGTCTACCTGGAAAGCCCTATTAAAAAGAAAAGGGGTTAAGACCCCAGAACAAAGCTTGAAAAGGATTTTAATACGGTGTAAGATGCAAGGCTTTCAAGCCACAACAGTTACTGCATTCAGTGTGGGTGTGTGGCAAGCAGTGGGATGGAAAATGTTTGGTGAAATCTCTAAAGGACAGAAAGAGCTGTGTATGTTGGCGATCGTATGGTGTCTATTACGCGAGACCCTGAAGGAATGGACAGCAGAATGTGATGCGAAAGATCAGCAAAAGAAAGCTGAGGACTCTGACAATGTTAGCAATGAAAAAGTTTCTGCTCAAGTAACAGCTGCAGCCAATGCTGCAATCTCAGCAGTTGCGGGCAGAAAACCCCTCATGGGCAAAATCAGATCATACCCTTATTCACCTCCTCCTCCTCCTATGCCATTAATTACTCTACCGGGCGATGAGGGGCCCTCCTCACCTACTGGTGCGGCAGCAGAAGGGGTGACTCCATCAGCCCCTGCCGAGGAGAATGATGTGGCAATTAACACCGAGCCGGACAGTGTGGGCCGTACTGAAACTGAGGGCCGAAAGGACGGTGAGAGTCAAACTGAGTGTGAGGGCCGAACGGAAAGTGAGAGCCGAAATGAAACTGAGGCAGAAAAATCTCTAACTGACACTATGCGATCTCTGCAGCTCACAGATAAAACCATACCGAAGGAACCCCTGCTGGGGGCTCTCCCTCCATCCACAATAACTGTGGTCCTGAGATCCCCTGATCAGTTCTGGGAGGGAGTTAGAAAATATGCTGCCGACTCTGGCAACTGGGATCTAGTAGAACGCCTCAGCCCGTGCTCTCTAACACCGGCGTTTCTAAAGCCTCTAGATAAAGCAGCAGAGGCTCCTGTTACATTTCCTGTTTTCAGAGCTGCTCCAGGCACAAACCGGCACGATGAGCACAATCCAATCGGCTGGAGAGTAGTGCAGGATTTGCAGAATAGAGTACAAAAATACGGAATCAGTTCTCCTGAGGTGATGCAACTTATTCGTATAATCAGCACAGATCTGCTGTGTCCTTATGACGTTATGCATCTAGCACTCGTGCTGTTTCAGCCCATACAATTGCACGTATTTCAATCTACTTGGAGGCAGATGGCACGCACAGCAGCACAGCAAAATTTACGACTGCTACAGGGTGACGTGAGATTAGGCCTTGGAGAGGATGCGTTGCTTGGTGCGGGGCAGTATAGTAGCCCTCAGCTGCAGGCTACATGGCCTCCGATGGCTCTCGAACAAGCACAAAATATAGGCCTTATGGCAATGAAGCGAACCATGGACATGGCAGCTCCGAAGCAAAAATATGCCACTATCTGCCAAGGCCCCACAGAACCCTTTTTACAATTTGTAGAAAAAATATCTGCCGCCCTGGAAAAACAGGTAGAAGATGAGGTCTTAAGGCAAATTCTATGCAAACAGTTGGCAAGAGATAATGCTGATGAGGACTGTCAAAAGATCATACAGGCTTTACCAGGAGATCCTTCTGTCCCTGACATGGTAGCTGCATGTTCTAAAGCTGGGACACTGGAACACACGGTGACCACCATAGCCAATGCTATGAGAAATTCTGGAAAGTGCTGTGGGTGTGGCAGTGAAGGGCATATCAATGTAACTTCTCCACACAAAACATCACCAGGTCACATTTGTGTGATGGTTTCGACCCCCTACCCACCAGTGACAATCCCTAAAGGTACTCATATTGCTCAACTTGTTCCTTTTTCGAGTTCTATTTCAAGAGCAGGACAGCAACTGCGATGCGATGGAGGCTTCGGCTCTACGGGACCCCCTCAGTTCTGCTGGTCTCAGACTGTCTCGTCATCCCGACCATGTATGACGTGCACGCTGTCGAATCACGGAAGATCGCCGACTACAGTAAGCCTTGCAGGGCTCCTGGACACCGGAGCCAATGTGACTATTACTGCCGATTGTCTGTGGCTGTCCACCTGGCCCACAGGGGAGGCTGGTATGGGAGTAGTGGGGCTGGGAGGCTCTGCGCAAGCAAAGACGGCAGACGCACCAGTTCTGATTACCGATCCTGAGGGCCAACAAGCAGTTATTAAACCATATGTGACGGCAGCTCCCCGCAATTTATGGGGGAGGGATTGCTTGTCGCAGTGGGGGGTGAGAATTACCACGGATTTTTAACGGGGGCCACTGTGCTGCAGGGTGTTAGACAACCCATGCTTGTTTTAACCTGGTTAACAAATAACCCTGTGTGGGTGGATCAGTGGCCCCTACCAATTGAAGAATTAAAGGCCCTGCAAGAATTGGTAGCAGAACAACTAGCTGCCAGACACATTGAACCATCTCACAGCCCATGGAATACTCCAGTGTTTGTGATAAAACAGAAATCAGGTAAATGGTGATTTTTGCATGACCTGCGGTAAGTCAGTGCTGTCATGGCCATGATGGGGGCTCTGCAACCAGGCATGCCTTCACCTGCCATGATCCCTCAAGATTGGGAAATCATTGTCATGAACCTTAAGGATTGTTTTTTTACAATTCCATTAGCTTCTCAAGATGAAAAAAAATTTGCATTTTCTGTGCCTTCTATCAATCATGCGGAACAAGCAAAAAGATATCAATGGAGAGTTCTGCCGCAGGGCATGAAAAATTCACCAACCATTTGTTAATGGTTTGTTGCACAAGCTCTGTCACCTGTAAGGGAAAAATTCCCCACTAGTTATTGTTATCACTATATGGATGACATTCTGTTAGCATCAGACAACAAGGAGCAGTTGAATGACATGAAAAATTTGGCCACAAATTCGCTACGACAATATGGGTTGGTTATTGCCCCTGGAAAAGTGCAAGAAATAGCACCCTGGAAATATTTGGGAATGGCAATTACAAACATGCAGATTGTGCCCCAACCTGTGAAACTTAATCTTGCGGTTAAGACACTCAATGATGTACAGAAATTAATGGGATCCTTGAACTGGATCAGGCCCTATCTTGGACTGACCAGTTCGCAGTTACAACCTCTCTTGGACTTATTAAAACATTCCAATGATCCAACAGAACCCAGAATATTGAATACGGAAACGTTAAATGTAATTCACATGGTGGAACAATGTATATACTAGAAATTTGTTTCTCGAATTGATCTGTCTCGATTGGTACAATTCTTTGTGCTAATTGCCAAAACTGTGCCATTTGGTGCTTTGGTGCAGTGGAATACTGAGTGGGATGACCCATTACGTAATTTAGAATGGATGTTTTTGTCATTCCAGCCATGAAATACTGCTCCTGGCTTGTTTGAACTTATTGCTGATGTAATCATAAAAGCCAGAAAACGCTGTGTAGAACTAATAGGACGTGATCCAGCTACGATTGTTTTACCTGTTCAAAATTGCTACTTTGAATGGTGTCTGGCAAACAATTATGAGCTGCAAGCAGCTATGGCGGGTTTTCAAGGACAGATTTCGTATCATCTACCGTCGTGCCCGCTCCTGAAATTTGCTCAAGAAATACCATTTGGTCAGAAAAACTTAAGCCAGTTGGAACCTGTGAAAGGCCCTACTGTCTTCACAGATGGTTCTGGAATAACGGGTAAAGCAGCAGTAGTATGGTATGAAAACAACAACTGGAACGGCAAAGTAGTACATCAAAATGGTTCTCCACAAGTGGTAGAGCTGCGTGCAATGGCTGTTGCTTTTTCTATTTTTTCTACTCCTGTAAATATTGTAACTGACTCAGCATATGTAGCTAATTTAGTTTCTCGACTAGACAAAGTGGCTTTGACCATGTCAGACAATCAATTATTATTTGATGTGCTTTTAGAACTCTGGAAAAGTATTCAACTACGAACAGCACCTTATTTTATCATGCATATCTGGAGTCATACCACTTCACCAGGTTTTTATACGGAAGGTAATGCCAGAATAAAAAAAACCCAAAAATAAAACAAAAAGGGGGAATGGTTGGGGAACTACCATAGGCATGCCTAGATAAAGCAGTTTATGTTCTTACCTTTCTCCGTTACTGGGACAATTCTTCCCTACCTCCTCTTTCTCAACACTTCTCTCTTTTCAACACAGAATTTACAAAAGGGTATCAAAGTACATGTTAAAGATTTAGTTACTGGTCAGTGGAATGGACCATGTGAGCTATTAACCTGGGGGCGAGGTTATGCTTGTGTTTCCACAGATACAGGCCCACAATGGACTCCCGCTCGATTTGTGTGACTGTCATCATCTGGAACATCCCAGAGGGTGCGGCAATATAAATACCACCTCAACCAAAAAACTAAGTGTAGGTCACCTTGGCCAATATAACAGGTCAAGATTCTCTGTGTATTGCAACCGCACCACAAAGCCCATGAACCAATAGACAGGATGGCTATGACTCATGCAGCGCGCCTGGCCAGCGAGCGCATGCGTCATAGGTTGCAACTGAGGCGGATTTTGGCACCCGCTGGCCACGTGTGTTGAAATCCGTTCCTCTGCAAATGTATAAATACCGGGATTTTCCGAAGAGCATCGGGCTGGTGTACAGCAAGGCCATCGTTGCCTCCGTGGGGACGCCCACGCAAAGCTGGCACCTACCGATTGCTGGGCTGAGTTCGCAGAGCAAGACAGCACAAGAATGTACAGATGGTTCATCTACCTCACAGTCCTCAGATGGACGTAGTCATGGATACCGCCGCAAACCAAAGAAAACATCTGGATGACCCTGGCTGATGTGACCGGACAAGATTGCTTATACCTTAGTACAGTAACACCAAGCAATCCTTTTTTTGCAGGTTTAATAGGGGGTTACACTGACATCAACAGAGTTTAAGAACTTATTGATGGAGACCCCTGTGCAGCAGGTCATGGACTCAATGGATGGGAATGCCTGGTTTCCACGAATCGGGCATTCACCCTCATTGCCACCCCAGGAATCACAAATTCTGGGGTCCCTGAATACAGACTGGTGTAGTATTATCTGATTTACTGCTAGACTTTGATAGTGTCAGACATGCTACACTACAAAATAGAGCTACAATTGATTTCTTGCTTTTAGCACAAGGACATGGTTGTGATGAGTTTGAAGGGATGTGTTGTATGAATTTATCCGATCACTCAGAATCCATTTTCAGTAGTATTCAACAATTAAAGAAGGGAGTCAGTAAGCTGACAGAAAGCGATGAATTAGATTGGCTGACGAAGATGTTCGAGGGTTGGGGATTGTCTGGATGGTTGATATCTCTGCTCAAGACTGTGGGGGTAGTGATCTTGGTTGTGATAACTATGCTCCTGATGTTACCCTGTCTTTTCAGCCTTCTGCAAAGGGCCCTGCAGAGGGCAGCTGGGACAATATCTTTAGCACAAATACAAAAAGGGGGAATTGTCGGGGGATGCAACGAGCCTACGGAATTCCTGACAGTTCGAGAACAGTGCGACCTTGAGCAGCTTGTAGTGTATCCTTGAGAGTCTGGAAAGATCCGAGAAGACCAGTACAAAAACAAGATAGTGATAAGAAGAACCGTCCTAACGAACTCACCAATCATGAGTTGTTAGTTACTAACCAAACCAATCATATACTAACACATACTCAAAAGAAGGGTATAAAAAGGTGTGTTAGAACAATAAAGTAGCCATTTTGCATGATCTATTACTTGTCGTGTCCGTCTCTACTGCGACACATGGAATAAATCTTTGCAGGGCTAGGGTTAAAGAAATGATAAATTAATTCATTAATCTAGGATTTCCGTTTAAATGTGCCAGATACTATAGGTCAGAAAGCAATGAAGACATACACGTGTATAAGTACAACAGTACTGCTACACTACAAATGCCGTTCAATAGCTCTGGTTATTGTATACCCTAAAAACTACTATTTGTCAAATTACTACTACCCATTTCAGTAATCTACACTAGCAAATGACAGAGCAAGTGATTTTCCTAGCTTCTTGGCTCACTGTGATCTGGCTTTACTGTACCACTCAATCTTTCAACCTTCTACTTCAAGTCCTCTCTGCCCTCTTCAGCAAACCATGGTTTTATCTATTCTTAAAACCTCTTTGAAATCTCTTTAGTATTTGTCTATTCCCTGGTGTGCTTCCTCCTATTCTGTGTGTTTTATTTAAACAGTTTCTTAATCTTTTGGAATTGAACAGCTGTTAAACGTTCTTTTAAATTGGACTTATTACTACTGCTTTCTGTTCTCATCTCTAATCCATTTTACACCTGTAATCCTGTAGCAAATTCTTTTTTTTTTAATTATTATTATTAAATAAAACTTGATACAGACATTTTGGAAAAGTCCTCTTCTTGTTTTTAGCATCAGAGTAAACTTGGGGGTGCCTGTACCTAGCTACTTTAGTTCAGTCATGTTTCTGACCTCTACTGAAACCCAGAAAGGCAGCAGAGAAAAACGGGAGAGATGAGGCTTGCAGTTGTCACTCTTTTTGCAACGTCAGCCCTCTGATTAGGAACAGATTCATTGTCAGCAGTCTAGAGGTAGTAAGCTATGATTGCTTAGGATCTCTCACTCAATAACTGCTTTTCTGAACCCATCAACAAGGACCACATTCAGGTGCATCTCACAGGGGGACTGAAACTGTCAGGCCAGGCTGACGGGTTTTTTTCTAGATTGTCTCAGATGATATACACCGCTTACTCAAAAATCCCCTTTTTCATTGTGCCTGTATCCCCCTCCTCTATCCTCGTAACAGTTCTCACACTTGTGTGCAGGAGATCACAAAACACAATCAGCTCCCAGGCTTCTGCTGCTGCAGTGACTCCTCGTGAAATAACCAGCAGGATCCGGAAGGATCAACCACCTTTTCTTTTTATATCATGCACACTGTGGTCTCTACACTCAGAAGCAGGTTTCCGAGGAAGTTTTGAAGCAGCTTAGCACAAGAGTATCCTGCCTCCTTTCAGAAGCTTTCCCTGACAGCTGCCATGTGCAGTTCATTTAAGTATCAAACAGTTAAAAATGTTATTGTTAGTTACATGAATCTGATAATAGACTGCTCTGCTTTTAAACGGATGAGTTATTATTTCTACGTAGAAATCTGCCAAAAAAATTCCTTCTGGATAATAAACAAAGTAAAAGACACTGGCTCAGTCCTAGTCAATCTGTATTTGCTACTAGACTTAAGAAAAAAATGCCTTAGTGGGAGCAGCGTCGAAGCTCGCGCAGTGTCGGGGCTGTCAGCTCCATGCCCAGAAGCTGCTGGCTGTTCACAGCCTCCACCTCCTGGGAGCCTCTGAACTCGTGAAGAAGGGAACTGCCTCCGGACAGCTACAAATTTTCCGTGTCCTGGTAGGTTGCCATTACAGTTAAATTCATAGCTCTTAGTTGCTGGGGGTGGTAAAGAAGCCATACTTGGCCAAGAACTGGACTCAAGCACTTGGCATTTAAATCACACACGCAAGTGCAGAGAGAGGGGCAAATACTCCCAGCCCACGAGATGCAGATAACTCTGTGTGTACACACACAAGAGAGACACTTTAATGTGCTGTATTCCTGACCTCTGGATAGCTTCCCCAGAGAAAAAATTAACCTTTAATGTGTCTCAGTCACATAGGGCACATAAGTATCTCTACATACGCAAGTATAAATATGTGTTCTTCTGTTATGTGTGTATATAAAGACCTCTGTGTTATACGTATATACACACAAAAATGTAAGTATCTACAACCATATTTTGGCACAGAATACAACTTAGGGATCCATACATCTGTAAATCTTTCAGATTATGGATGTGGACACTACTATTTCCTTCAAAATTGTCAAAATGTGAACAGAATTATTTACTTTTCCTATAAAACGTTGTAGTGGAATGCCCATGTTGGAAATTAGGTCCACTGCAGTGTTTTGAGCTATTACTTGGAAGAGTTATTGAGATGTTACAAGAAATTAAGCAAAGTTGAGGAAACTGAACAAAAATGTTGATGATTCCTGCATAACACAATACCTGGTTTCACAGTTGACGCAAGTAGACAAAACGTTGAAACAAAACCATGTTACCTTATGTTCAATTAAATATATGTGATCTACTGGAAGTTTGAGTAACAGCTTGAACATATTGAATATGTAATAGCACACTAGAGTTCTGCTTATAACAGAGACTTCCAAGACTGATTTTTTTTTGCTTTGATGTGCTATAATCTTGAAATGGCAATCAGGTTTCTGGCAATTCTATAAAAAAACTATTCAGAAAGGTTCCTGAATGTTTTACAAACTATTAAAAAAGAGGTTTGTTACATGTGTCATTGCCTACTTAATTTTCATTCTTAAAGCCAGTTTCTCAGCAATGGAAAGATGCAGTAATTCTTATAACCAGATGCAGTGAGATTTTAGTCCTTGACAACTACAGCAGTACACTTAAATCAAAGATTCACTGCTTTCTTACATGAAAAGGTTCAGTATATGAGTCTGTATCTGCAGCACAAAAAACTATTTAGATAGAGAATGGAGAAAATGATTCGAGAGCCATCCCAACATTATACAGGGCAGAGGCAGATGCAGGTTGCAACCATGGCAATGACGGCAAATAGATTAATGGTTTAGGCCTACATATTTTCCTAAAATACTCAACAGCAGCAAGATTTTGGACTAGATTCTCCACAACTTGTAACTGCATTGACTGCATCGGAGTGGAGAAGTAGACACAATATATTTTTCATAAACTGCTAAAATATTGAGAAGAAACAAGAAGCTGCCAGAGCATTACAATTCTCTTGGAACCAAGGGGGCAAATTTTCAAAATTACATCTTGCATCTGAACCAATGCATGCATGATTGATGAGAAGGCACAATTGTTTCATCTTGTATTTTATAAAATTTCACATCAGGGTGCTAGAATTTCAAATTACTTTGACCATTACCATCATTTTAAATTCACTTGTGATCATCGTATTTCTCTAAGCCCAAAGAGCACATACAGTTGCAATCTAAAACAAATAAGTACACAAGTAAATCGAAAAGTAGGCAGTTTGTGGGATTTTAGGAAGCTTTAAGATATGGAAAAGCTGCTGAAAGTGTTTTTGAATATGGCATCTTTGGCTATAAAATGGGCTTGTTAAATGGCAGCTACCTATATAATAAAAGTATGTAATAAAAGGAATTTTCTCAGACAGCTATGATAAAGGAATAGGGAAAAAAATCAAATAATGAGTTGCATCTCTGTGAACCAAAGTAACACTTCTAAAGGAGAATGCAAACATGCATAGTAGAAACGTCTTTAATAGAATTCTAGCACATGTGAAATTGCTAAAGTGATGCTGGATTCTCTACAGGAATTTGTGTAGTATTGGTGTTTTTCTTTGTTATCATATATAAAATGTTCACCTGAACTTTCAAATTATACTCCTTAAACCTGGATTCAGGCAAATATGTCATACTGAGGAGAGGACTGAAGTTGATGCTTAACAAGAAGCATCCTCCGAAGCACTGCTTTCAGTAGAACACCAAGACTTCTTTGTGTTTGAATACTTCCTTGAATTAAGGTTAAATTACAAAACACAAAATGAATTTCTTCAAAATGAATTCCAACATGTGCTGACCATAAAGCTTTGCTATTATGAGTCGTTGAGTGTTTTAGGTAATTTTTATAGTAGGCTTTGTTTTTCAGCAAAGGGTTTAAGTAAAGAGTGTTAAAATAACAGTAAACATTTGCCCCAGTATACTTTTCTACCAAACTACTATGTTTCCAGAAGGAAATCAGTCCTTGAAAGGTGTCTAGAATCTAACTGTCAATGGGAATATCATGCAGATATGAGCATCAGCTGACTTATTTGAATGCTCTAGTGCCTCTGAACAGAGTCATGGTCTTCACTGTCCTTTATTTGACTGCTTTGAAATAAAAACACCTACTCTTTCCTCCATTTTTGTTTTGAAACGTCAACTTATTTCTCTCCTCCTCAACGTCCCACTCATGCCCTTGCTACCTTGCCCAAAGTCAGCAAAGCCTGGGTCGTGGGAGAAGCCTGTTTCTCTATTATCACTGAGGAGAAATATTAATCCGCAATGATTCTTCCTGAAAATAAGGACCCTAAAACGTGGGTTTGGGTAGTGCAAGATCCACAGCGCTAAGCTCCTCGTTTCCTGGGTGCTGCCAGCAGCGGCCTGCAGACCGCCGGGCGCTTCGCGGGCGGACCAGCCGAGGAGCGCGGCGGACGCGCGGCGGCGGACGGACCCGCGACCCACGCGCGGGGCCGCTGCCCGGAGCCTCTCCGCGGGGTTCGGCGGCTGGCTCTCCCCAGACGCTCCGCTGCTTCCTAACGCCGAAGCCAAACGACATCCTCCTCAGCGCCAGCGAGCGCTCGCCTGCCGATCTGGGCTTCGCGCACTGAGCAAGCGAGGGGGAAACGCGACCTTCACAAGAGACGAGGGCGAGCGCGCGAGAGCGCCTCGGTGAGAAGACGCGGGTAGGACAGGGTGGTGCTTCGCTGAAGGCGCTCCGCAGGGAAATAGCCTGCTACGAGAGTAATGCTCCTTTAACAAAATAAAACGACAGAACGGATTGAAGGCCTGCATCCAGATCCTATCCTACGTGCTGGTTTTTGGTTGTTTTTTTTTTTAAATTATAAAGATCTAAAAAGCTACATCCTGTCTGCAGTTAACCCAAAGGAATTTTTCAGATGGCAGAAAGCTCCCACCTGGCCTAAAGCCAGTAGAAGCAGTAGCAAAATGAGGGTGGTTTCTAGGAAGTGAGTGAAGAGGAAGCACGCTAGGGATGAGTAAGAAATCCTTCTTTTATCCTAACCCATCCCTACAAAATCCAGCGTTGTGCTGTCGGTTAGTTCAGTAAGTCAGTGCAGCTCTGAGGCTGGACTAGTGCCCGACCGCTGAAACGCAACCCAGCTCACGGAGCATCCCCTGCTTCCTCCCCCGTGGACAAAGTCACACTCAAAAGAAGGGAGATTCAAACCCTTGCTCAGTGTGCTTGTTTTAAGTATTGTGGAAGAAGCAAATCTCCAATCAAAAAAAAAAAAGCAGGGGGAAAAAAGCTATATGGAAGTTTAGTTCTATGCAAAGACACTACAGCAATAAATGTAATCATCTCAAATCAGGTCAGTATTTGGTACAACTGCCCTCAGTGCATAAACAAATATGCTCGAAGTTAGTATCACTAAGTTAAACAATCATGAATAAAATATCTTTATGTAAGCAGGCAGACCAAAATATTATTTTGCATTTGCTCTGTACTAAGCCTGATGCCTTTTACAAGAAAATACAAGAGTAGTCACAGCCCAGAACTTAGCAGAAATACCTACCTATGCCATCAATTTGCAACATGTGATCTCTGTGCCATAGGTGCCACATTCCTAATTAGCTTTTTAAAAAAATTAGTATAGCATAATCTTCATATTAGAGTTAGGAAGCTTTATTAATCATTATGTGGCACAATGATGTACTTCGATTTAAAACATTTGAAAAATAAAGGTGAGGTTCGTGTTCGCTAACCTAGGAATCCAAACCACTGACGTCCAAGGCTGGTTTGTCATCCCAATCTTTCTTTATTACAAATGGGAAGAAATGCACCCCCTGCACAGGACAATTAATTTCCTTCAAGACAGGTCACATGAATCACGCTACAAAGTTACTAGGTTCCTTCTAAAAGCTATAAAGACTAGCTTTGTCTCTCAAGTCTGACGTTAGGATGTCTAGATGAATTCAAAAACAAGCAGCTACTGCCTTTAGAATGACAGTTTTGTAGCTAAGAGGCAGATTAGACAACTGTTCTGTAGGCAACTTGGTTTTGGTTTTATTCATGGCCAAAATTCCTTCTGTAGGGTATCTGCTAGATAGTTAAAGCCATCATAGGGAAAGCGTATGTTTTTGAAACTGACGGCATTGCAGGTACAAACATGTTTCGGAACACAACAAATCTGAAAAACAAACACCATGCCAGCATAAACAAGTTCAAGGGATTGACTGCAGCTCTAATCACTTTAAGTGATTACCATCAAAAATGAAAGGCAAACATCTCTCCCAATCTAACCCAAAATGTTGTCAGTATAAGCAAAACACAAATGGGATCTTTTAGTTATTTTCCAGTGGAAGATAGGCAGGATGTATGTAGCAGCCAGCGCTGAAGCGTAGCAGAAGGATTTGTTTTGAAGTGTTTTGATAATAACGAACATTTCCACATGAACAGAGATTAAAACACCTATGTCATCACTGAAAGATAATTTATGTTGTAATTATGTATTCAGTAGACTAAGGCACATTGTGGAGATGGCAACGTTGAGAGCGTTTGAAGAGAATCTGTGCTTGCCTTCCCCTGCTCCGCAGATACAGCACGTCCTCTCCAGAAGAGAGGCATCGCGGGAGGCGGGACATGAGCGCCCAGAACTGTGTGTTCCTCTTTTAATGGGGTCCGGTTGACACTCCTGTTTCCCTTGGCACAGCCACAAGCTGTATTTCAGCTACCCAATCCGATCACAAACTCCGAAAAATTCTGAGAACAGACGAGGATATTTGAGTTATGTTGTAGTCATCTGGTTACTGTTATGCTGTCTGCATCAATACCATGAAGGTCAACAGGGCCTTGAGACACCTTGGAAGAAAACAGACGTCTAGATTCTGTCCCCTCTGAGTATGTTTGTTTATTTGTTGATGCCACTAGGGTGAGATTCATCTTGCCTTACTTTAGCTGTGTGAAATCCAACAACAATCAGCAACAATAAATACCTGATTCCTCCCACTCTCTGTCAGGGGTATGAACTAGACCGATTAGTTTGTGCACTGAAGGTTTCTGTCCCTCCAGTAACTACACAAGGAACATAGATGGTTGGTTTACAACTGGCAATCTAATTTGTGGTGGCTAGGTGAAAAAAAAAATCTGACCTTTGGTACAAAAATCCTTTTTTAGAGCTTTTCAAGATTTGTCAGCAAAAATGTTTTTGACATAAATTACTATATACAGATGTACTGGGGGTAATCTTAAATCAGACACAATATGACCCTGTATCTTCTGCTACAATCCTACTGTTCTTTCCTCTGCTCAAAAAATAAAATGGCCTGTTCCACTTTTTATAATGGAAATGATAGTAGCAAATCAATGCATGAAATAAAATATTTATTAGCAAAGACAAACTAAATTTAAAGCATATCAAATTTTAGAAGAAAAAAAATAAATACAGAAGACAATGGAATTTTCATTGGGAGTAAATTTGGCTCTCTCTTCTTCGTCCAGTACTCTCAGGTCTGACACCAAACTGCTAATCTGCTAAAGACATCTGTATGCTAGGGAATATTACAGATTTCATCTTCAAAATAGAATCCGTTAGTACTCTTCCCCTGATTCACGGCAACACAGAAGGAACACAGGCAAAGCGTGTCTGTTAATCTAAGGAACACAGGACTGCACTGATTCTCCTAGGACTGCTAACCTCCTCTGATGTGAGCGGGTACTTTGATTAAATGATGGTTAAACTGAGAAATTCGAATTCTCAGTCGATCCCACATGGAGTCTACTGCAGGAAGGTCCTTACCAGCAGAATGCTCAGATCTCCGTCATAAGGAGCAGCAAAGCTCTCGGGCCAGGCCAACTTCTCACCATCCATTTTGGGCTAGATGGAGAGTTGTATTAATGCTCCTCTCCTACTCTCTGACCTGGGTTAATAATCATCCCCACTACTTGGCCTTCACCGAGAAAACTGTTGGCTCTTTGCAGCCACTGCCTCTCTCTGACGGACATGAGAACCAGACACCTGAGTTGAAAAGTGACAAATATTTCAGGTAGTTATTGACAGTTTGCATAGAACTCTGTGTTTTGAAGAATCTTGTGTAAGAAAAATGGATCTCAGAGGTGGCAGCTGGCAAACTCCCAGAAGCGTACATCCAAGAGGCAGTTGTGAGTTCACGCTATTCACAGATTGTTTCAAAGTTAGTACAGTAGCCTGGAGCGCGTGCATGTGTACGCATGTTTTGGTTTGTTTGGGGTTTTTTTAAACATGCACTTTAGCCTGATTATAGCAACCATTTGTCCTGGATCTACTGACCTCTGTGCTTATTTAACCTTTTGCTGTACTACCACAGCCTGCTCTGCACAGCTGGGATTCAGCTAACGTAGCTTAAGAAGGAAGGTTTCTGTCCTGGGTCTTGCTGCGTAGTTGGCAGAGACGGGCACAGAGGATGGTCCAATCTTTGCTTCCACCTTTCTCTTTCCAGCAGAGACACACTACAGGTTCACCTCGACAGCTGAGGAGTAGGTACCTCCTGTCAGTTCAGGGTACCTGATGTAGCCACCAAAGGCTACCAGACCCGTAGGAGACTGCTGTCCTCCCAGAGCGGCAGCTGTAAGCCAGCTGAACTGCGCTTCGCCTGACTAGCTGGCACGAGGACGTAACGACCCCGGGTTCTGTTTTCCAGCCTGGTCTTAGGTGTGAATGCAGGTGGCATAAGCTTTACAATTCTCTGAGCCACGGAAGGATATATTTTTGCCCCTTAAAACTGGTATTGGAAAGAATCACTTTAAAAAAAATTCAAAAAAACCCTTGGATGTCATGGAAAAGCAGCACATGCTGAGCAAGGACTGGAAGAGCTTAGGGGTACCACCACAGGGCTTGGCTGCTCGCCGACCGTCCATGCACCGGCAGTGGGACGGGGGCCTTTGCCTCCTGGGGAAAGGCTGCTCGCTCCTCAGAAGTGCTCAATGATATCCAGAATAATCCCGTAACGTCTGTCACAGGAAAGCCCAGTGAAAAATCCTTCTTGATCTACTGCTCCCCTCTCTACCCATTGCATAATATACCTGATAATATTATTATCGTAACATTCAGGTGGTTCATCTGACATGCACAGGTATGTGAGAAGCTTTTCAGATGAGCGTACTGAGCACAGGCTCAGTGTCCAAGAAATGGCAGAAGCTGCCATAGACTTCAGAGGTTAGGTTTCAGTGGTTCATACTCTTAGATGTATGTAAAATTCACTCAAATTTAAGGAAGTTTTGCTGTTCCACTTCAGCCCACATTTGCTGAAAAATAGCTTAACTGTAAAAAAAAAAAGGTAGGCTTTACCCAAGGTTTGTTTCAGTTTTTGCCTCACACCAGTTGCTATCTAAATTAGCAGTAAGTGGTTGTAAGAGTGGAAGAAGTACTTTGAGATTTTAAACCAAAACAGTCTGAAGGGAGAAAAAAAAACAACCCACAACTCTAAGAAAAACCTGCTATAATAAATAATTTTAATTTATTTCTTGCTTTGGTCTGTGGCACACTAAAAGCCTTTAATTTCTTTGAAAACTTCACTGTGCAAAGCATTTACATCTTATTTCCAGATGCTCCTCTTTCAACAGTTTCAAATTCCATTCGACTGAAAGCTAATGGACCTATGAAGGATTTCTGCATGAATATCTGTTACAAAAAAAGATTTCATTTGCTCAGCCTTCCTCTGTGTTCACTATATAAAACTATAATAATTAATAAGTATTTAGACAGGTGAGTTTGTTTTGCAGCAACAAATCACAGTGGACATGAGGATCCTGGCACAGTTGTTACTGGTGTTACACTAACGCTATGCTACACTACTTAAAGTAGCGTCAGTGTAGTAAAGTAAGGGCAAGTCTGGTTTATCTTCCTCAACAGATTCAGGGACAGTTTCTCAAATATTGTTTGTCACAAAACACAGTGATGGAAGATTGATTTATACACAAAGTTTTCTCTTCAACCTGCTTTCAGTAATTTATAATATTATATTTGATAAAGTAACCAGAATATAACCCGATGCAACTTGAATCTGAACAGAAAAGGTAATGGTAAATCTGACATAAAGCCATTAAGCATCTGAACAGAACAATGCTTCCTCTATTCTTGTCTGCTTTTTCTTGAAACAGGTTATAACAGAGTCTTTTCTTCCTGCTTCTACGTTGGCTTTCAGTAAGACAAGCCATGCCGACTTAGTCATCATTTTCAAAAGGAATTCAGTCCCTTTTAGCACTGATTAGCAGAATCACCGGAGGCAGGCAGAGATGCTACACAGCCTTTTCCCTGTTGATTTTGCCACCTCACTCCAATGAATCATGTCCCAGAAAAAGCTGACAGATTAAACAGCGTACTGGCATGGAGACAGGTCTCAGGTGTTTGGAGAAGCAGTTATGCTCATTTTTACTTGTCATTTAAGCGAGGCAATATACACATACGTACAAAGGTGAAAGCTAAACCTTTAATAGTTTTCTCTACATGTGTCCTTCAACATACACTTGGTAGGCTCTCCACACTGGAGCAATGCAAATCCACTTTCACCAAGAGTGGGCCACATTGCTCAGGACCCAATATTTTCAGCAGACATACTCAGATAAGCAAAATCATACCAGATCTGTAGTGACCTCAACTGACTTAAATTTCAGCTAGCAGTATTTGGCTCTAAATAAGATGAGATAAGAAGAAATGGAATTTCTTTCTGGAGCTATTTTAAGGGCAGTGACTACTATGTATAGAGTCAGAATAAGTGGCTGAAGTTGAATTTAAAAGACAGACATATTTTTGTTTTGCTGTTTCCAAATATAGTCTCATCTGTTCCAAAGTCTGAACAACAGAAGAAAAAGAAGAAAAACTATAGCAAAGAACCCCATCCTTCTGCGAGCAAACCCAAGGTTTTTCAGTATAGGAAGCAACACCAAAGGAAAACCAAACTGTGCCACAAGAGTTTCAGCTGTTTTGATATTAAAGGACAAAGCCTATTTCTGAGTCTTGCCTGAAAAAGGGGTGTAAACTCAGATCTTCTGTAAGTCCAAAATTTCTGCTATTCTAAGACAGTTCTAAAGCAGTCTCACTGGTGCCTGGCTTCTCTGACTGCACATAGAACTCTTTCTTATGTGAACTGAGGTTAAATTATGGGAAAATCTGTATGTTTGCGTAGGTAACCCTGCTAAGCTATCCAGGTCTGGGCTTTGCAGAAAGTAATGTAAACACTGAAACGTGCCATGCCACTGCAGTACAATTAAATTTGAAATTTTAAGTAGATTGGATTCAAAGGTGCTGCAATGTTGGCATTGAGTTTAGTGTGTAGGACTTAAACTATTTCCCATTCTGTCTATACTGTATTCTATAGGAAACCTATATGTGCAGGGACTCTTACTAAAAGAAGTATTTCTTTCTCAGAGGAAACCAAGGTGCAATGTCTGTTTCATCATTTTTCATTCGTTTTTTTTGAGAAGCACCCTTCTCTGGAAGAAAAGGCACAGACTGGAAAATGCTTACTTCCACCTAAAAGGCGTTTTAGCCTTGGAAGAGCCATCTCACTTACAAGGAGCACTTAGAGAAATAGAAGTTTTGGTTGCCATGCTAACAGGGAATCACTCAACTGAGTCCAGTGAAACAAAACCGCACAAATGACGTTTTCTTGGAAAAACGGGGAAATATTAGATTAAGAGGCCGCGGGTTTTGCCAACTGCAGCCAAGCGCACGCTTCTGCCCCTTTGCCGAGTGGGATGTTCTGCCAGCCTCGAAGCCTCCAGAGCTCGGCGCCCCCTTCCCACGGGGCCGCGGCTGCTGCCCCATCGCCGCAAGAGCCCGCACCTCGCCAGGGCAAACCCCAGGCAGGGGTGAACCCCACCAGCCGCTCTGTGCGCCCTGCGAGCCCCCCCCGGCTCGTTCCACCCTGCTCCGCTCCCCCCCCCCGATATACCTGCGGGTCGCCGTCCTCCAGGTGCCCCCCCGGAGCCCTCCCGGCAGGACCCCAGCCTTCCCGGAGGGTCCCTGCGGGCTGCACCGGCGGGGAGCCCCGGCCCCTCGGCGCCGGGGGCGACCGCAGCGGGGACGCCCGGGGTACCGGGGGGGGGGGGGGTGGGAAGCAGCGGCGGGGCGGGGGGGCGAGCGGAGAGCGGGCAGCCCCCGTGCGAGAGATGCGAAGTGCCGGCACGGCCCCGTCGCGGCCGCGGGGGCCGGGGGGGGCTCCCAGCCCAGCGGCGGCCGCCCCCCCTCTCGCCCGCAGCGGCCGGCAGATGCGGGGCTTTCTCCCCCGCGGCGGTGCCGCCCCCGGCCCCTCCGCTCTCCTGCAGGTGTCCCACCTCGCCCGGCCGCCGAGGGATGCCGCTTCCCACGGCTGCCAGGGAAAAAACCAACAAAACCACGTTTGTTCCGCGCAAGGGAAGGAACGGGATCTCGGCGCTCCTCCGGGCTGCGACCGAGGAGGTGCGCGATGTCGCTTGACGCTTGTGTCGGCGCAAAAGTTGCCTCAGACCGTCCTAGGGACTTTCTTTTGTGTAGAGGGACAGGAAGGCAAAGATTCAGAAAGAGAATGCATCGAAGTTGACGAGAACTTACTTGGTTTAGGTGCGTGCGCTGACAGCCGGCATCTTCCCCCAGCAGCTTTAACGGGTCACATTTTCTCTCGGAAGCAACCTTTTGAAACCCTTTTGTAAATTAAATCCCTGCACGAGGTGTCTGTTTCACTGGCTCTCGTCCGCCTCAGCCGCTTTCCCCCATTTTTTACTTTATTCTCGCCATGCTTGCCACACGTGCAGCCGCTCTCGGATGCCCGCCCACGAGTTAGCGGGCGCCCCCCACCACCTCCAGCCGGGGGGACCGCGCCAGCCGCCGGGCTCCGGTGCAACAGATGAGAGGCAGGTTCTTCCCAGGCTGCTCAGTGCGGCATCTCCTTATTCCCACGGGGAGCCTCATGCCGGCTGTAAAAAGTCACGGCTCCTTCCGATGCGACGGCTCCCTCCGGAGCGCAGGCTGCGCAGCGCGGGGAGGGAGGGAGGGAAGGACGAAAAAGACAGACCGACCGACCCCAGAGCAGAGGCAGCCAGAGCGCGGAGGGGCGAGCGCCGGCCTCTCCGTCCTCGCCGCCGCGCTCCCTCCCCGGCGGCCGCCCCGCTCCGCTCCGCTCCGCTCGCCCGGCGCCCCCCTGCGCGCCGCCGCCGCCGCCCGCGCCCCCCTGCGGCCGCGCCGCGCACTGCGCCTCCGCGCCGCGCTACCGCGGGGGGCTCCGCGCCCCCGCGGGGCCGGCCCGGCCCCTTGGCCGGGGAGGGGGGGGGGTGTCTCCGTGCGGGGTTCACCCGGACGTCTGCCGGGGTGAGGGGGGCAGGGGGGAGCGGGGAGATACCCCCCTGCAGCCGGAGTTGGGGTCCGGGGTGCGGTGCCCGGTGCCGCTGCCGGGCAGGTCCGCCGGCGAGCGGCGGTGCGCTGCGGGGAAAGTTTTGCTATGGCATCTCTCCGCGGCTGGGAAGGGCCGAAACCGCTCCGGGCGATCGCAGCGGGGGGGGGTGTCTGCCAGCCCACCTCCGCGGGGGCCGCTCGGGGTGCCCCTCGAGCCCGGAGCCGAGGTTTGGGGTCGGTGCCTTTGGCGCTGCTCCTCCCCGGGGCGCGGCCAACGCTCTGACCGGGCCGCCGAGCCCGGCGCTGGGGCTGCGTCCCCCCCCGCGCCCCGTCCGGCGGGCTCGGTCCCGGCCCTTCCGCTGCCCCAGCCGCGGCTCGGTCGGGCCGGCCTGGACGTTAGCGGGAGGCCGTGCGGGGCCGAGCCGCGGCCGGGATTCGCGGCAGAGGAGCGGGAGGGATGGAGCTAGACACCATTTCCTCACTTGACTTTCCCTTTCCCTAAGAAATTAGGACAGAGCGTAAATGCACGAGCGTAGAAACGGTAAGGAGAAGGCGCAACGTGCGGAGACCGAGATAGCCAGCTCTCTTCCTTTTCTTTCTTTTCTTTTTTTTTTTTTTTGAGACCTGTTGGGACTCGGCCCCGTGCTGGGGTTTCTGGACACGGTGCAGGCACGGAGCTTGGGGGGGGGGGCACCTGCCACCGTATGCAGAGCCCGCCGTGGCCCCCCTCCGTGCTGCCCCCGGCCCGGGCGAGCATCCCCCGCGGCCCCATCCCTGCCTGCAGCCCCCCCGGAGAGGCCGACTCCCGCTGGGTGAACAGCTTCCACCTTCGGGTGCCGGGGGAGCAGGGCCGGGGCAGCCCCGGGAAGAGCCGCCGGCCGCGGCCGAGCCCCGGCGGAGGGCGCAGGCAGCGCGGCCGCCGGCAGCCCCTGGCCGCGGACCCCGGACGCCCGGGGCGGGCGGGCGAAACGCTCCGAGGGCGAGAGCGTCCGTCGGGCCGAGCCGGTCCCGCCTGCCGGGAAGAGAGACCGCAGCGCACCCCGAGCCGCGGAGCGCCCGGCGGGGCCGGCAGGGCAGACGCCGAGGAGCCGCCGGCTGCGGCCGCTGTCGGTGGCGGCCGCCGGGGCCGGCCCCGGACCTGGCCGGGCAGCGGAGCCGGAGGAAGCGGCGATGCCGCGGCTCCGCCTGGGGCCGAGCGGTGGGGGCGCGGGGGATTCTGCTCTGGGACTGCCGCGGCCCCGCGCCGCCGCACCGGGCTGCCGCGGGAACGGCCCCGAAGTAGCTGCTGTTAAGATTTCGGCAGAAACGTGGTGCCTTGGGGAGCCGCTCGGAACCGGCCTGGTGGCGCCGAGCGGGGCGGGCGGGCTGTAACGGGTCTCTGCGTGGCTCTGCGAAGAGGTGCTGCTGATCGAACCCGTGAGATCGACTCGTGTCGATTCAGATACAGGTCAAATGCCACAAGCAGCTGCTTCGGGAGGCTGAGCCAGCCGTTCGAGAATGCACGCACGTGGATGTGTGCGCACACGTAGACCCTTACTCGCACAGCCCCACCAAGGCCAGGCCAGAGAATTGGGTGAGCAGAGGCACCCTCGTGCAGAGACACCCTGAGAGCCCGCAAGGACGTACGGCAAAGGCCATGCCGTTAGGTTGCGTTGGAATTGTTAGTGTGAGCTCATCTACCTGTCCCTGGAGTATTTGTACCCCTCGTGCGTGCTGTCGGCACTACCGAGGTGGCACTGCGTCACTACAGGTTGGAAGTGTAGACAAGACTGACTTTCAGAGGTATTTGACGCTCACTTCCCGGCGGAGAGTGGTCTTTTCCCCATACATTTCCTTGGTAGGTCTGGAGAAGCCAAGTTCTGAGTGTAATCTTTAACTGTTTAACAAGCAAACACCTCTATGATTAACAGTATTTCCTTTGTCTTTTTATGTGTATCACTGTGACATTTCTTCTTTTCGGGGGTGAAAGCAACATGGCACTGTCAATGTGCTTTACGCTTTCTGGCATTTTACATATGATAACCCATTAGCAGTCTCCTGTGGGTCTTGCCAATGCTTATAATTCCCAATTAAACTAATGTTCAGATAAAATCTCTGTGGTATTACTCAGATGAAAATGAAGTAAATAGAATTTTATCTCTGATTCAGGACAGTGGGGTCTGGGTCTTTGCAACGTTCTGAGTGTATGCTAGTATATTTTATTCCTAGCACGTAGCTAGCTGCAAAATGTTTCTCAGCAGTAAGTACTGTAGCAGGGAGAGAGAGGTATAGGGGGAAAACTAAACATTCTGTGAAACCCGCATCACGTATTGAGGTTATATGGTAACAGCATGATTGGGCCTTCCTTTAATCTGCTCACAGTGTCACACCGAATTAGGTTCTCCTTGGGATCTTGCCATTTCCACCCCCATGTTACACCGTTCTCCTCAGAACACCTACCGACGCATGCCCAGCAGCTGACCATTTGCAGTTCAGCTAAATCTTTCCCTTCTCTCTGCAGTTTGTGCAAAAATCACTAGGGTGTATCTCTTGTTTTATTTCATGAACCGCTACAAACAGAAAAACAAAGGTTAAAGGCATCTTGAAAACTAGGAGAAAGTTGAAGCATTTAGAAAATACTAATTGATTTCACCTTCTAACATCAATGGGTACAGATACAAACATCTGCAGCAGGTGCTAATCAGTTTAACTTTACCCAAATCAGTGAAGCTGAATTGGCTCACCTGGAGAGATGGCTCATTTTCTTGAATGAGGAAAGAAAAAGCAATATAGAAAATTTTAACCAGATTTACTCAGTCAGTACTAGGTAAAAGGTGCCATAATATTCCTATGTCTCAGCATCTTTTATTTTTTTATTAAAGACAGCTTTTCTTACTAGTAGCACGAAAATTTAAAGGATTATGAAATTTTCACTAAGATGGAGATTTACATGCGTAGGAAAGAAATTTAGTGCAATTATTTAGAATAATCTTAATTAAAACATTAATTGTATTAATTTTTTATTAATTTAGGATAATAGAGGAAGATTTCCTCAGCTTTCTATTATTTTCATGTGATTTTAAATATGCTTGTACTGATCAATTACTCATTAGCAATGATGCAAAAATGTGAAATCACACAGTACAATAGTATCTCATTGCAGTTTAGAATTTTTTCTGTGTTTGTTTTGGAGCCTACATTGTTACAAAGAACAAGGATTATCTTTTTTTTTTTCTCTGTATTAATCTAATTTATGAAATCTGTTACAAGCTAATTCCATTAGTTCTATTGTAACAGGCCATGCACTTCTCCCAGCCAGAACTTTTTGCAAGCAGTAAATTGTTCTTGCCAGCCCACAACAGGCATTCCATACTATTAAGTCTTTCCTTCCACATAACTCAGTGTATTGCCATTTATGTACTTAAATACCATTAGTAAACACTCAAGTTTCCAAGACTTGAGAAAAAGAGATTCCTTTTATTGAATAATTGAAGAACATGAGGAATTTGTGAAAGAAAGGGGCAGGGGAGAAACAGCAGAAATCTTTCAATTTTTGTGAAACATTTATTGGTGGAAAAATTGTTCTTGTGAAGGTTTAGTGGGGGAAGAAGAAGGTTGTGAGTAAAGAGAGAGACAGGAACATGCAAGCAAAGGGAGAAGTAGAGGAAAAGACATTGATCCAGGGAAGCAAATAAATTGTAACACTTTTCTTAAAGCAGGCAAGTACTGACCTCAGCTGTGGGACCCTTGGACTCAGGCTCTTTTTCTATGCCAGGTCAACTAGAATCTTGAACTGTCTTTCTTTCTTTCTTTTTTTAGTTTGTTTTCATCAAAAAGGAAAAAAAAAAACAAAAACAAAAACAACAGGACAGGGCCAAACACAAGTGAACTACTGGAAAAATTTTCCCGTACCGAATTTTGGTATTTGCTCAACCTTAATTTCAGGTCATGACAAGCAGGTCCTTGTCTGAGTTTCTCAAGACCTCCAAGTTATTCAGGTGAGAAGATATTTGGGGTTTGTATTTTAATAGAGGGAAGAGGGTCCCTTAGCTTTATTGACAGTTAAATTGTTGTTTAATTTTATTTTTGAAGCTTACATTAGAAGTATGCAGAATTCTAGGAAGACTTCCCATTTTACTAGAACTTAAATCCCAACAGTTCATATTTTTAGTGGACAGCAAGCAGTTAAGCTTCCTTTACCTACCTACATTTGTCAGTTCTCCAGAAGTCACGTCACTTAATTTTACTGACATGCTACAAACTCCTTCTCCTTTCTTCTACCCAGAGTTTTTTAATTATTAAAGCTTATTTTTCTGACATCAGAGGGTGGAAATTGGTGCACTAAGGTTCACTGCTTTCTTTTGCAATTTTTTTTAATGAAGAGTAGAATGACATCCTGTAAATTTTTGGTGTTTTTCAAAGCCATTTAGTTTTCGTCCTCCATGATTATTTTCAAGTGTCTGTGCTTCCCAGTAAAGACTGACATTCTTTCAGAATACCCAGCTGTTACATTTTTGAGATTTTTCTGGCACAATCTTTCAGTGTAGGGGTTTTAGGAAGGCACAGGTCTAACGGATCAAACCCAGTGCTGGAGTGGGATTCAGCTCCAGATTAGAGACATCTAAATTTAGGTGTACACCTTTGAACTGCTGAGTGTCTTAAGCTCCCTTTAGAGGCAATGGAAATCTATTCAACACAGTCATGGGAGCTTAGAGAAAAGTTTAGCTTTGAATGTGGGTTTTGACTTCCTTATGAGCTAAATAGCACTCTACTGAGGGGGGCAAACACCAAAGAAGAGGTGCCTCGTGCTGTTTGAGGTTCCCAAGGCTATCCAAGAGACCTGCAAAAGGTGAACAGATAGTTTTTGTCTTGCCTTGCCTTCCCAAGGAACTTGTCTTACAGATGACCTGTACCTTTCTGGAGGTTAGACCAGATGCTCTGTGACATCTCACAGGGCATTGGACATCTATGCGCAGGCACCTGAATCCACACTAGATCCCTTTTGGCTCTAATAGGAGATCAGCCCCCTACCTCACGTATAAACACCAAGATTATAGACACACAAAATCAGATGTTTGAATCATGATCCTTACATTTACATGGCAAAAGCATTAAGACAGCGATGGCAAAGCAAAGTTTGTTGAAGAAGAGTAGAACGTAAACCAAAACAACGATCCCTTTCTCATTTTCTGGAAGAGTTGAAACCTTCACCTGTGTTTATAAGGGTGGTAACCTGGTAAAAGACCTGAAATCTTGGAAACAAATGGGATCTTTCATTTGGGAGATAAAAGGAAACAAGAGGCTGGATGCCAGGGAAAATAGCCAGACAGTTTAGGTATCTCTAAGAGTATGTGGAATAAACAGAAGGAACGCGATGTCTTGCTACACAAACAAAGCTATAACTTAATTTGCAAGACAGAGACTTTGTAGGATAAATCAAAGGATTGGAGTGTTGTTATAGAAGGGTACAGGCTGTTCAGGAAAGAAAGGCTGGGAAAAGGAGAAGGCAACATTATATTACCAAGAATATGTTTATGATCTTCTGAAAGAGAAGGCAGATACATCAAAAGCCTCTAAGGGAAGAAAAAACAGGGTTTCATAAGAGAGGTCTACCTCAAATCAGTTTGGGAGAAGAGGTGGTTGGACATCTTAAACATGTTCTAAAGCATTTAAAAAAAAAGAAAAAGGAAAATTTTGTTGGAGTTGTCGCAATGTGGTTTTACATCCTCAACAGGTAGAGAGTATAACTAGATTTTACTCTGTCTTAATGGAGTGGAGAAGCTGAAAATGTAAAGGTGGAGGCCTCTCAGATCTGATAAAAGTGAGTTTGAAATAATAGGAATTAGAACAGCAGAGAACAGCACTTTAAAAAAGGAAGGTGGTGACAAACTTAGATGGCTGGTAGGAAAGGTTGGAGGTTTTGGAGGAACATATTCAGAGAGAGAGTCGGCCATAAGAAGCTGTTGCAAAAAAAAAAATAGTTGCAGGAAAGCCATAGTCATTCAGAATGTATTAGCAGGAGTGTAACACATGAGAAATCATTGTTTTTCTCTAGCTAAGCAGTACTTTATGTCAGCTTCGGACCTCATGTTTGACAGTGGTGTAAAAAAAAAAGAAAAAAAACCTGCAGGGAGCTAGAGGTCAGCATCATGGATAATAAGGTAATGTGACCTTTTAGAAATATTTCAACTGGGCTTGTTCTACCTAAGAAAAGATACCTTAAAGCTATAGTTATATAGTTCATAGTTGTGTAAAAGGCAGTTGTAAAGAGACAGCTAACGTATTCACCAGAAGTAATCGATTTTTTGTCTTAGCAAGGAAAACCTAAACTATACATAAGTAGGATATTTCTAACTATGAAAAGAGTTAACTACTGGAAGATTTCACATGAGAAAGTTGTGGAATCCATATCTTTGAAACATGTGAACTTTTTTCTAAGAGTAGCTTTTTTCCTATTTTAGGATTCTCTAGGTGGCTGTAATGAGACATATTTTCTCCAAAACTTAGTGTACCCCTTTTTACAGACGATATTTTGGGAGACTGAGTTTTCATGCTTTTAAGAAAGACATGCAGCCAATCTGTTTGCACTCTCAGATGCCATTTGAACAGCGTGATTCAACTTTGGAAGCATATGTAGCTCAAGAGAGCAAATACAGTTTCTGTCCTGGCCTTTACATCTGAAAATGGGGAATTCTTCCCTTTGGGCAGAGTCCCATAAAAGCCAGCAGGGCACCAGTGCATGCAAGCACAGGAATTTGGCTTGTGCCCATTGTGGTTTAAGACAATAGGACTTTGTATGAGGAATTCAACTGCCTGACCACAGGCACCATTTTAGATTCCTTAGGGTATCCCAAAGACCCAGGTAGGGCCGGCAGGTGTAACCTCAGCCTGACAGCAGATCCATACCCACCCACAGGAGCAGATGGAATATCCCACCGGCCGCATGCTCCATGGTGCCTAAAACGGCACCAGGCAGCTGAATCCCGTCCTAAAGGTGCTTTTTGGCAGTTTCATATTTTTTTCAACTAACTTTTTGCTAAAGCATACAAATTTTTCCCATGAAATCTATTTGTAACTGTGTTTTAAATGCAAAACATAGGCTAATTACCCAAGCCTTACAAAACCCATAATTCTCCTTCTCTCTCCACCAGACAAATACCTCAGTAGTGCTTTTAATGTGTGAGAAAGGGAGATGTTTTTAAAAATGTATCACTTTTATAGTATATTAATGATCTGTTTCCTAAAATCTGCAGAATAACAACAGTTCAGCTTGGTGGTGGGTTGTGTTGAAAGTGTGTAGAACCCGAGACAGCATATAAAATTCACTCAGTTTGCAGACGGACACTAGAACAAGTAGGAGATGGGAAATATTCAGGCTTGAGACATCAGTTCTCTCTACCTTGTAAATAGGTCTTTTGTGTTGTTTCTGAGACTTGGTTTTCTTACTTATGTTGTGGCAATCATCTTTCTTTATCACACCATTATGACTGCGCACTCAGTATCTAGGAAGAAATCGTAAATACCTGTAAAACCATTAAACGCCCTGTAAGTAGTAACAGTAAGAGATCTGCCTAGAATGGATGCTGCACTGAGTCTGCATTTTAGATAAAAATAGTTATCTTTTTTTAAGATGTGTTCATGAATGTAAAGTGCTGGAAGAGGATTGTTTCTGTGTATAAACAGTCTTGCTATGCATACTGCGTCTCACTAATAGTTAAGCATAATGACCATATATATATTTTTTTATGGCAGTTCATGTTGATGACATTAAAAGAGGCAGAGGGTATCAAGAAGATATCAAAGGATGTTTCAAGATTGAAGTTGCTTTCCTTTAATGGTTAGAAACAATTTCTTTTGCCAGATCTTTTATGCTTGTATATAGCTAGGCAGAAATAAACTAAAAGAGAATTGACTCATTTTTTTATTATTATAATTTTAGAGTGCTTTCATAGCTTTCCGATATTTTTTTTTAATTTGTTTTGTGTGTGTGTGATGGAACAGTATGAAATTGGCTTCCTGGATTTCAAATTGCTTAATGCAGTCTTTAGCTACATTTTTGATATTATATTCTCCAAGAGATGTTAATCTCAGAAGGACATTTACTTCACATTTGATTATGTGTAACAGAAAAGCAAGATAATTTTTTGCATAGATTTTCAGAACATTACTTAATGAGTAATTCTGAGAGAGTGAGCTTGTTTTTATCCTAAAATAAATGGATACCGTTATATTCCCCAGTTACTCCAGTGTGTTGTGCCCATGATGATTAGCTGAAGAGAAGTGACAGAAGCTGGGCAGGGCAGAGTGAAGAACAAGCATACCGAGAATATGGCTACATCACCTCAGTCCCGAGGTGTGGAGTTTCTAGGTGTGTGTTTTCTGTAGTGTGTTTTACAGTTGAGGATGATGCACCGATAGATGGTGCTCTGGAGACAATTTGCAGTCATTGCACAGCTGTGGAAGGTGCACATCCTTGTACGCGCACACATCTGCGTGAGGCATGACATAGGCTCTCACAAAGAATTACCTCTACCCTTCTCTTATTTCTTATCTCACACACTTTGTAGAGTTTCATGCTCAATTCAAAGTCAACAAAAATCATGCACGATCTTACTGAAAAATCTGTATTGCATATGTGGGTGTATGTTTGTAGGTATTTTTTATTAAAGGAGAGAAGCTGGTCAGTATTTTCTTTCAGTTCAGTATCTTTTTCTGGCACTGTACTCACCATGAATAGTTATACAGCTGTTAGTTTGACTTGTTTGGTGAACGTCTGTAGCACAGGGTATCATCTCTCTGGGTATTTTATGCAGGTGTGTCTTCATGCACAGAGCTTTAGCCTCTTATCGCTTGATGACTGTGCGTGGGAACGAGGGGCAACAGCTTTGCTGTGTCTGTTCCCTGCCTCTGGACAGTGCTGCCCTTGCTGTGGGAAGGGCGATTGTTTTGCACAAGAAGAGTTTATTTTCCATCAATGCTATGGTGGGACCACTACTGGGGATCAAGAAAGGAGACATCTATCAGAGTGAGTCAGACTGTCATGTTCTTGAGACCCTGAAGCCTCTGTATCTCAGGATAGCTCAGCAGTTAATGTGGTGGTGCTCAGATCCTGCTTCCATGGGTGCCTAGTTTCTATGCAGGTCCCAAGACCTCTGGTGAGATCCACCTCACCAGATGTTAAACAGCTACAGTACAGATGTCTGTGTGAGATACTTTCTTGCATATAAGCTACACTGCAATCAATGTAGACAAAATGCTTCAGCAAAATATTTTCATAGATGAGATGCATCTTGCTGTAGGAATGCCTTTTTCTCCTCAATGACTACAAAGATAGAACACGGCACTTGGTCTTCATGTAAACATCTGTAATGAATCTCATCCTTGTAGTCCAAAGAAACACAACTGAGCATGGCCTTCTGGGAGAGGAAATGTAAGCTACATTGCAACTTGGAATGAGGAATTTACAAACACCATGTCCATAAGTGTATAGAGTAAGCTGAGTTACATCATCTCGGCTGCATCCTTTAAGTCCAGATCCAGTTTGCTTGATAAGCTAAGAATCCTTTCATTTCCTGGCCATCACGTGGTCTGTGGAGTGCGTGTGGGATTGCTTCCTTCTGCAACACCCACAAAGCTGTCCCATGACTGGAAGGGAGGATTAGTGAGGACTTGGGCAGGCAGCTATTGTTTGTGCCTCCCGGGCCCATAACCTAGACATGGTCTGATGGTGAAAGGGTACCACCTCTTCCAGTAGGAAAATTTAGACCTGTCAGACCTTGAGACTGGATAAGCAATGAAGACAGGTGCAGTAAGGGAGTCACTGCGTTTCATCGCACCATTTTTCAACTGAAGATTTCTATGAGGCAGCAGAGTGCGATGTATCATTTGGACCTGTACTGTCTCATTCTACACACTCTCTATGGAGTCTAGTGGAGTTACTGAATTGCCTTTCTCAGGGTCTGTAAAGACTCTACAATCACTTTTATTCAGACATCAGAGGCAGAACTGAGAAAAATATTGAAATAGCTATTTCATCTCTTTGAAATTAAATCTTCATTCAAAATCAGTTCCTTAATGTTTCTCTACAATAACTCCAGTTCATTCCAGATCAGTCTTGAGTATCTAGATTTTGTAAATACTCTGTTGCATTCTCTTAAATTCACTAAATGTCTGAAAATTCCTGACTGTGAATACAATAATTAGAATGATCATGCAGATAAGCACACAAAAGGAGAAGATGCAGTTAATGTAAATACATTTTTAATACCAGAATGAGAGATAATGAGGATGTATTTCTCATAGTCATCCAACTTTACTCATGTAACTTTTCTAGGGGAGAGAAATATTTGAAGCAGCTGTTCAGATAGTTTGAAGCAGAGCATAAAGACTATTTTGAATGCTACTGAAGTTATACATGTTGTTGCTGTAAAAGAATGGTAATAAATAAGTGTACTCACTAAACAAAGGATATTTAGTGCAGTAGAATAGTCTGTGTTTGTGTAAACTAGCACAGCACTGTTGTTAATAATGACTTATAAAAGCTAACGCTGATTTTGTCCAGCAGGATTTCATTGAAAAGCACTTAGAGACATGGCAAAAAAGACCTGAATATGAAAATCCAAAAGCTTCATCAATAACTGCCTTCTGGAGTTTGGCTGACATCATATCCATTCTAAAATATAATGTAATGCTGGCATTTTCACTGAGTTTATACACTTCTCACCACTGCTACCCAAAGATTTTGCCTAAATACATAATGTAGTTTTTCATGACTTGCTAGAAATCTTTTTTTTTTCTATCTCAGATAATTTTGTGGGTGGAAATACTCCTCTGTAATTGTATCATTTGTGCAAGTGACTGTCAAGGTTTTCAAGAATTTCTAGGTTTATTATGCATGTTAAAATTTATGAATAGTTTCCTAAAACTAAAGAAATTGCTTGAACTATGGAAAAATCAAATTTTCTAATCACTGAGATCCTGTGACTGTTAGATCATTTTCTTTCTTGAAGTGACTTCTGTAACAATTTTATGTCTACAGAGACCTTTCCCTCTGCTAAAATATTTGTATTTGTCATCATTTAGTTTTAATGTTAAATCACTTCATAGCGTAAGAACTGTTTCATCTGTCACCCTAGAAAAAAATTCCTATGCACTAGCTGCTTTCATACCTCACACATTAATAAGGAACATTTTCATGCTTTGTCTCCTAAACAACGGTTTCCAAAACAGTCAATATCGACCATCTAAAATGCTAAATTTGGGAGTGGTTTTAAAAAAACAATAATAATAATAATAATAATGACACTTTCATGTCTTGTTTCTGTCTGGGAAAACTGCTGAGATCTGATGGCTCATGAAATTCATATATTTAATTTAGAGGCAATAAATCTTTTAAAAGTAACCTTCTGCATGATTAGTCTTAATAGTTTACTGTTAGTGAAAAGAAATAGCCCATGTAGAGTAAAAAGGGAGGCATGACACCATTATCTTGCAATAAAGCCAAAAGACATTGCAAAGAATGTATGGTTAGATTATTCGTGGCCTTTGGAGAAATCCTACAGGAGGGGAACGGGGTAGAGATCCTCTTCATGGTGCACAGCCTTATGTTTCCCAGTTCTTTGTGGTTCCACTCTCCCTGCCCCATGAGAAGACAGCATCGGTGCCAGACAGCACTCGTCTTGATCGGTGCTATCAGACAGGCAAGAGGACGACCGCGGTGGTGGAAAAGTCCCTGATTATTCTCCCGACACGGGAGACACCGTCACTCCCTTCATCGCCGTGCTTCAGCCACGGTGGAGGGCTGCTGGAGGCAGCGCATCCCCCCAGACGCCGTGCCTGCTCGGTGGGGTGGGCTTCTTCCCCACCCACCGCCGCCGGCGCAGCTGGCCGTGGCCACCCGTCCCTTGGGGAGCCCCGAGAGCCGGCACCAGCACCGGGACCTGCAGCTCGGGTCATAGAATCGTAGAATCATTTAGGTTGGAAAAGACCTTCAGGATCATCGAGTCCAACCATCAGCCATGCCCACTAACCCATGTCCTGAAGTGCCCCGTCGCCCCCTCCCTCCCCAGCACCCGCGGCCAGCTCTCGGCTGCTTGCTCAGCACGGGGCCCCCCCAAGGACCACCAGCCAAGCTACGCTCTCCTACCAGCTACAGCAGCGAAAATATCTTCTTTGTACAGACTTCGTCCAAATTTCCCTTTTTTTCTCTCTTCTAATTCTAAAAAAATGTGCACTGTGGGCAGCGCGTGCCGCGCTGTAGTTGTTTCTTTACCACAAGAAGATACAGAAAACTATTTCGGAAACCCAAAGTGTTTTATTAACAACTCTGTTTGGAGCACTAAATCACACATACATGCCTGAACTTCCCTGGCTTTTTAATTCTGGATTCAAACATCATATTGAGAACTATTTTCTTTTAAGGAAACAGATATTTTTTTTTTTTCCCCCAGTGGTATCCTCTCTCACAATTTAACTGGCTTGTACTAAAAGATCAAAAGCTGTTTAGACAAGGAAATTTTTCTCCAGGAGCAGAACCAGTAATTCTGAAAGTCAAACTCAGCTGACCTTCCTAGGTAGGCTCCAAAAATACTCTTTAATTTTGCTACTTTGTTTGACATGTTGCTTTGAAGCATTATTTTCAGATGTACTTTCAGAAATGTTTTTCAAAGCTACTGAACCTCATGGGAAGGTTTGGAGGAAGTCAGCTTAATCCAGAATTGCCTTGCATGGGAAGTTAACCCTATATTGTGCATGGATTTATAAAATATTTCATTTCTCGGCAACAAATGGTCTCAGTCCCCATCTGCTGCACCTTGCCAGTTTCATCTAAGAAATTAATCTTCCGTGATAGCAGGACATGATCCAAACTCTAAGCGTTGGCAATTTTCTGTCTATCACCTGTAAAAGCATGTGCCTAATAAAAAATAAATCCATCTTACAAAATGACAGAGAAGCTGAAGGAAAAATATATAGTCTTCTTTCCTGTGACTAATGTCTCTTTACATACTAAAGAGACAGTGTTTCAGTTCTAGCATTTTGTCCAATGACTTTGTGTCCCACCTGGAATATTCTAGTTAAAGCTATAAATGAAAATGCTTGTTGTTTTTCTGCTTTCTCTTTTTCTTCATTCATCTTCATTAGGCACCCTCCAACCCATGATCTGGAAGTACCCAGACATTAACGAATGCGTTTCCCAGACTGGTACCCAATCTGCTTGAAGACACGGGTGACATCAAACTATTTATAACTGTCTTGTTCAACAAATAGCCCTGTATTTATAACGGCATTTGTGAGGTTTCGTCTTATGTCATTAATGATGCACAGAGAGCATCTATATTTTTAAACAGAGGACGTAATCACAGAATCTCTGCATGTACTGGCAAACCTAAATGGTAGTGACTGGATTTTACTTGTTTGGGGTTTCTTTTAGTTCTGAGGTTTTGGGGAGTTTTTTCTCCCCCCACCCCGCCATTCAAAGCATCCAAAACAATCTGAGGGCTGTGCTGCAATACCATTTTTTAGGCAAGAAACAGAGGTGTAAGTTGGATGTCCAGTGGGTGTGACGTGAAGTCATGGGTGGGTGCTTGGAGGTGCAGACCTTGTGGGATAGTGTTGGCAAGTCCTGCTGTGCCGAGTTTTGTTGTGAGAGGAACGCACAGAAAAGAAACTCCAACATAAAATAACTTCGATGTTATATGGACGATCTGTGGAAAGAGGCCCAGGATTGCAATGAAGAGCTAAGTTTTTTGACAGTGCAAAAATACCCAGAGCTTCAGCTTCACAGCTAAAAGCTACCATGTCTCTTCTTTCTACTGTTTTTAAAATAGTCATATATATAGTAGCAAAATGAATATAACCATGGTGGAAAATGCACTAAATAAAAGAAGGTCAAGGAAAGAGCTTGAACACTGGACTTCAACTATCCACACAGTTTAGGGTTTTTTTCGGGGTTTTTTCGGACCCCTCTAATTATCTGTAAAACAAACGACACCAAACACCGCTGAGTATTTACCCACCCTCTCACTAACACATTTCATTTTGTCATCTATGTGCAGGGAAGTGCCTATTTTAAGGAAACTATGTATATGTTGATCTATTACATCAATCTGAGATGAATAAATGAACTTACTGTGCATGAATGAGCATAGTTTGGCTATAATAACGATGGTTATATGCTCTACAGTGTATATTTGGTGATACTCATTTTCTCAAATTCATTTGCACTGTTCTTTTTTGGACTTGAGTATTGCTGAGATTCCTTGAAGCAGAGTATATTTGAGTTGTCTGTTGTGCTTATTTGTTGAAATTCAGAGCAATTATATTGGTTGTTTATTTCTTCATAGTTTTTTTTTTATAATTTCTGTGGGGATGATTCTATTAGTCACTTGGCAAATATGCTCATAAATAAAGTCATGGAGATGCCTCATTATCCTAAGAATAAATGTTATAACACTTTAGAGAGCCAGCAGTTAACTTTATTTCATATTGAAGTCACCAATATCCACTGCAAGATATTTGTGTAGATCTATTTTTGCATAAGTAGTCTTTATTCACATGAAATTAATTACAAAAATTTTAAAGCACATTTTGATCTATCATTTACTCTGCTTCTACATCCTACTTTGTGTAGCTTAATGTTCAGATTTTATACATTTAAAATCTTTGATTTTGAATTATTTTAACATTAAAGTAATTCACAGTCAGACTTTATATGGCATGTTCATACATTATTAAGTGCATGATTGCATGTATTTACACAGAATTGTGTTAAATCATTAATTCATCATAAAGCTATAACATTCATTTTAGCTTCATAAGAAGGAAACTATTTATTTTTCTAATTGTTTTCCATTGTTACATACTTTCTTTTCACTCTTTCCTTATTGCTGTCTCCCTTAAACTCTTGGTTTGAGAAAAAATAAGCACACAGAAACACACGCACAAATACCAGTTATGAATCTTCATGTTGCTTTATTTAAATAGACACTAAGTCAATATCCCCATTTAAAATAAGAGCGTTTTGAGCCATCTCTCCATGAAAAATTACCAACTTTTTTTTAAATTGAGAATTACTATCTTGACTGTATAAGCACATGTGTAGATAGATGTGGTACATATATATATGTGTATATATGTGGTACAGGTAGAATGCTGCAATGAAAAGAAAATTATACTCCTGGATACTGCTGCTGAAGATCATATTTAAATAGCCTGCATGGACATTTTACTAAAGAATTCTGGAAATGCATTGTATCTTGCAAAATACTGGGACTACATGTTTTGCTATTGCCGAGGGCAAGAACCTCTGTAGAAATTGCTTTCTGGTTCAGTACCTCTTTGAAGGGAGAAAAGTAAAAGGTCTTCTTACCACATCTATGACTGTAGTTGGTTTTTTGGCCTTTTGCCCCTTTATGCCTAAAAGAAATATGGAAATAATGAGTGAAGGAAAACACATTCATTTCTTAAGTATGATTTGCATCTTTCCTTTTGAAAACAGTTGCTTGTCTCCTTTCTTTTTATTTAAATTATAAACATTACTGAACACATTCTTTTTATTTTTCTTTTATATTTGGTGAAAAATTCTAGAATAAAATATAAAAAATGCAGTTAACAAATAAGAACTCCTTCATTTACAAGGAAAAAAACCCCGAAACAACACAATACTCTATTTCAACTTCCATAAAAAATTTACTGCTTTCACATGTTAATGAAATTCATGCTTCTGGACAAGAATTCACTGAGAGAAAACATTTCTTACCAACAAAATACAGATGTCTGTATTAAAAACAGGAGACAGAGGTGGTCATTAAACAGAACATAACAGCTATACGCAACTGAGTAAGGCAAGAAGCAGCACACATTCAACTGAACCTCAAAGATATTTGTGATGCGCAAGGTGCAATTATCCCACACAATTTCCCACCAAGAATCAGGTCTATCACTCCATCAGTACGAACAATTCCACTGATGGGTGTTTTTATAACAGTGCTTCCTGCTTCTGTGTTTTTTTCGAACAATGGTGCCTTCTTTCCACAAAACAGCAAGAATCAATCTTCACATTAATGTGCGATCAGTTACAGACATGAGGGTCCTCTCCCTTTCTCTGATACTCTAAAGCAGTTGGTGACCTTTTGGAGGGGCTATTGTAAGATGTGTGGCCATAGTAGAAAAACCTAAATCTGTACTTCTGAAGTTAACTAGGAGTTGTCCAGAAAAAATTGCAATGACCCAGGAATGGTGCTCCCCAGCCAAGATAATGGTGAAGACAGAGGCTGCTTTATTCACCACACTAAAGTTTTCCTGAGTTGCAGCATAGTCTCACGGTCCCAAAGATAAAGAGAATGCATATGATGGTCAGAGATGAGGGTATTCAAATTTTCACAATATAGGTTATTTGCTAGTGGAGGGAAAGACAGAAGTCAATGAATCAAGACTCATTGGAAATAAAAGACATCTCCAAATTTGCTCGGCTGAGTTTCTGAAGGGCAAGTAGGACCATGTCGAAGGGAAAAAACACAGACAACATGTGCAATCCCAAATATGCTAAATGGAATTCCACCCTTCTCTTTCCAGCACTAATGAAGCCAATGGAAAATACATGCGGACTGGCAGAAATTAGTCCTGACCCAAGGTCTTGAAAACTTCAGCAGTCATTAACAGAGCTGTGTGACAATCAACAAGTGGCTTGCTGAACTCCATGTAAGCTTTTCCTTTTGTTCCTCAGGCTCACACTGGGAGTTCTGGCTCCATAAAACTCTTAACACTCAAAGCAAAACATAGGCTAATGTGTTATGTTCCCATGTAAAACTACAGAGCTTTGTAAGGTTTCCAATGGAAACCGCAATGCCTCCCCAGCATATCCTCCCCTGGCATCAGCAGGTGTCATGTTTTGTGAGTTATTTAAATCATATTGGAAGGTTATAGTTAGGAGCCAGCATGAGTATGAAGAAAAGGAACAAAAGAGTTTCAGTAACTTTTCAAAACTGCTATTTCAACTTATACACAGAAAAGAAAAAAAACACCTGAAAGTCTCTCAATAACTATTGGCAAGTCAATGAGCTTGATCTAGATCAACAAAGCACACCTCGTTATACCCTGTCACTTACTAACAGAAACATTCTTACTATGCTGGTAATAATGATGATGATTTCATCTTACTGACTGTGGTGGATGACGTTAGATATTCTAGTCCTAACTTTACAGTCAAATGGTAGAAACATAACTCTGAATTGGTGATAAAAGTATATCCCAATATCACAGATAATGCCTTAGAGACCTAACACTTTTCTAAATGTCATTATTTTAAAAAATAATTTAATTCAGGACTTCTTTGTTAAGAAGTCTGCAGTGCTGAAGAAACTGACAGTTGGAAATACAGACTGCAAAGCAGAGCACTCAACGAGTGTGAAAGTATTTGATAAAGATTATAGAAAAGACAGGGGCACACCACTCCATCCATAGAAACCTGCTGCCATATTCAAATAACATGTTAGCCCACAAAAAATGGCATTTGCAGGTTCCACTGGAAAGGAGGAGGAATTTACCTATACTATTTAGGAAAGAATTTGTTAGAACTGGAGAAGTCAATCAGCCTGCTGGCACATCATGTCTAAGAAGTACTGGGTCAGAAACTCCTGGATCTGAGGGTGAACGTGAGGATGGTGGTAGCCATGAGACACCCTAAAAGAGATTAAGAAAAAGGAGGGTAACTATAAGAATTGTAATTTTAAAGTTTGCTGTGGGAAGCAGACCATCTCAAGAGGTACCATTTCTCAAGGGTGCCTGAAACTTGTGTGCGATTACGTGATTATGACCAATTACTAATTAGAGCCTGGGCTGGCTGAGAATGCAAAAAGACACATTAAAAAAACCCAGGGGCAAGTTACATGGCATATTGACAAAAGACTGTCATTCAGTCTTGATTTTGTTTGGTCACTGAAAGGGTTGAAGGTGGAAGAGAGGTGAGTGTCAAATTCTTCACTGCTCCTGTGTTCCTGTCTGCCATTGGCAAAGAGCTTTCGTGAAGGGCTTTGCCAATTTCTTCACTGTTGGGTAAAATGGTCCATTTACTTCTTACAAGCCAACATTTACCTGAAGACCTTGTTTTCTGTCACTAAAAAACATCATGTTGCAAGCTGTGAGACATAGGAAGCCAAGAAAGGTTATTTCATACTTCAAGAAACAGAATAAGATTATGTGATCCAGCATTATACAGTAAATATTTCTCAGTTGATGCAGGGGAAGAAAAGGCCAACAAAAGAACAAATCCTAAACCACTGCAATAGTTATTTTATTTCTTATGACAAAATTAGGTGTGATTGTCTTTTCACTCTGAGTACTGTGAATAAGGAATACAAATGTTCCTCAGATCTCCATGAAGATGGATATTTACCTACTAGGAGAGAGCCAGAATAAATAATCATAATACTGGGGAAAGAGTGTATCTTTTGCATTTCATTAGGATTGAACCCAGGTCAAAATTATGTTCTTTTTCCTGCCCATGTTATATCTTATCAGGAGCAACACCAGTTACCTAGCTGATTACATTAGCATGAATCAACGGAAGTAATTTGACATTCAGGTCATTATTTCCTAGCCTGTGAAAACAATTTGATGTTGAAGCTCATTATAGACATAATAATAAAAATTTAGGGCTAGGGAGAGCTGCAAGAGGCCTTGCAATTCATCCTATATTGTAAGAGAGAATCAAGTATATCCTACGCAAGATGCCCTTCCAAATATTTGCTTACTTAGTTCTTGAAAATCCTGTTTGATAGGAATTTGCTGACCTTCTGATGCAGTTTGCTTAAGTGCTTTAACTAACCTCAAGTTAGAAAGAGTTTTTACTAATTTTGTTAATATTTCTTCTAAGTCAGATTTTCTGCAAAATAAGTTGGTACAGCTCATCTTGCCCATAAGGAACACACAGATGGAATGATCAATCAGCAACTTCTTTTCAAAGACTTGTTCGTGTCACTCCTTCTGATTGTTTTTCCAGGTCACCAAAAATGCAACCCATCCATGCTTTGTTCAGATATCCTGTTTTCTTATCCATTATACTTTTCTTTTTCCAACTCCTAGCTTGCCTGCAGTTTTTAAGGTGTGGATTCCAACACCAGACATATGTTCTCCCATCAAAGCATAACTAGTTCTGAGGACTTTTCGTGTCTTACATGTAACATGCTTGCTAATTTTGAATGACTGCATTACACCAATGACTCATTTTCCACCTGTGATCCAGTCCAAGCTGAGATGCCTTTTTGTGGTGGTTGTATCTACCCAGTTTTCCCCCTTTTGTATTCTTGCTTTTCTATTTTCTTTCTCCTTGATCTCTGTGAAAACAGTATCAGGCAAAGTCTGAGGGAAGAGGAGGCTCACAGTGTGCTCTAGCCAACTCCTGTCCTGGCAATTTGGGGGACCCGAATCCTGGACTTCAGGACCACATTTCCCCTGAGTGCTCTCCAGAGGTAGCCTATGAGACTCCGTTGATAAAAGGGCCTTCAGTTCAACGGAAGTCTTTGGCTGGTCTTTGGATATTCTTTCAGTTAGTACCTACCTTACAGAAACACTGCATCCAGATCATAGTTCTCTATTTTGCTTACAGGAATATAGTTTGGGACACAATAAAGCCTTACTCAATGCAACATCTATGGCAAGAAAAAAGGCAAATTCATTCTTTTCCATGTCAACAATTTATTTTTTGTCTTCCTTACAAAGAGGCCTATACTGCTCTACCTTTTCTAATGTATTTTTTGTGCTCTTTTGAATTTTATGTTTCTTTATATATTTCATTATGTTCTTTATTTTTCCTTGATTTTCTCACAACAAGCTTGTACTGTCCTTTTCTATGTATCCCTAGTACTCTGTCCTTGAGCCCCTTTTTTACATGACTGTTAATTAATGTCATGGTCATTAAAAGTCTTTTGGTACTGCAGTGGTAACATACAACAAAAGGGCAGTTTTCTTCTTCACATTTAATATTGCCTCCCTTCAAAAACTGTCTGCTCATCTGAACCATGTTACCCTTTGGAGCACCATCTTAGGAACTCTTACCGTTTTCTTGAGGTTTTGGAAAACTGCCATTTGGGAGGTTCTTCCTCCTTGTTTACAATCACAAACACTTGCGTTGGAACTGCTTTCATCCAAATTGCTTTCCATCTTCATATTCTTAGTCACTTCTTCAGAATCAGATCTAAACCAGCAAAAGCCTGATTCCTTTTTCCAACTACTGGATGAAGGGTCATGCCCAAGCTTTTCCTGAACATTTTGGCCCATTCTGTTGCAGGTACTGATGGTCATGAGTATTTTAGCTCCCTCATCATATCATACATAACAGCTTGGCAAGAAAGTGATAGAAGAATTAATTTCAAGATAATGTAGTACAGTGTCTTATTGAAGACTAACATTTTAAATCTAAATGTTATTATGTCATGGAGATACCAAACACTGTACAGCAGACTGCTTGACTAAAAATGGATTAAAGCAGGCAGTTCCAGATGTCAAAGAAAACATGGTTTGAAATCTGTAGGCTTCACAAGGATTACAAAAGGCATTTGAAAACATATGTGTAAAAACCCCTTTTAAGACATGATTAAAATATGATAGAAGTGTCCAACCAAGAGTAGGAAGGAGAGATCTGGTGGACATCCAAGGCTAGAAAGGTTTGGAAGTAAAATTATTACTATTTTAAATATATTTGAAGGAAATAAAAAAACAGCAGGGAAGGCAGTGGGGGGAACCACTTTGAAATATTTCGATTTCTGATCTATAGAGGAAAATACTTTTGAAAGATATTACACTTTCAGATACAATCAACAACCATCCTATCCTGAAATAAAAAGAATATATTTACAAAGCTTTTGATTACAAGAATTTTATTAAAATAAGCTTTTTTTCTATTACTTTTGTGCTAAGGCAATCTACAATACCACACTTTTTGTAGAGCCTTGATACAAAGACCACTGAGATTAATAGACATTTTTACTGACTCCAGTGTTCTTGGAGTAGATCTGGGAATACATTATAGGCCATCTTTTGCATTAGTCTGTAAAAATGCATGTATTGTACTAACTCCTGGAGAAAAGAATTGTTGAATTCAAGATATTAACAGTCAGAGACATAAGCAAAAAGTGGTAGGAGCTGTGGTTAGAAGAGCAGGGGAATAATGTATATTTTTTTCACTCATCACTTAAATAAGTGTGAATTCCGTAATATCAGCTTATAATTAGTGATTGGATATTTTCAAATTATATCAAAATTAATTTAAAATAGTGTGAAATTGTGTCCTTAATAGTTGTCATAAAACAATAGAATAATAATTGTCCAGTATGATTTTAAAAATACCTTCCTTAAACTGTTTTAAAGTTCATATTATATTGTCTTAATTTTTTTGTGAAAATAGAAAGCATTGATATAGAAAGTCTTTTGCATGCTTTTTAAAATAAGTTTTGGGATTATTTTTTTTTGTTAATTCCTATTATGTGAAAACTATGACCATGTACAACTACAAGGCCCTCTCCCTTTCAGAACAGTGGAGAAGCTAAAGAAGGTATTTTATGCCCTTTAGGATTTGTGGGAGCAGAGCTGAGGATGTAGAATGTGTTGGAAATAAGTTGCCATGGGAGGGGGATTCAGATAAGTGCGAAAGGGAACAGTTTATGCTTGGTCTGCCTCTGTAAAAGTACTCTGTAGAGTTCAGCAGCTTTCAAAGCAATTCTGCCATGTTTTCTTCTTGAATGCTACATCTATACTTTGTAATGAAAAATGAAACAAAACAACCCAAAGCCACATTTTCCTAGTGGAAATCAAGTTTTGATTACATGTATTTTTCTTCAAAACAGAACTGCTTACATGAAAAGTTTTAACTAAAAGATTGAAGAACTGCACATAAGAATCTCATGTAATTCACTGAAAATATGCATTTCAATTTAGAAATGCTTCTGTCATAGAAGTTATAGTGTGCTTTCCTGCTATCACCACTTTCTCCTTCTGGTTGCGTTCCCCAGTCAGACTCAGCCTTCAATGATTCACTAAAGATAGAAGTCCCAGGAGCGGGAGGCAATAGTGCATTACAGGAAAATGTATTCTAGCCAGGGAATCTGTCATATGGAGGATGGTAATAACAGAAAGCATGTGAACTACTTTTACTATCAGGCTGGGGTAAAAGCTGTCACAGCTTTTCCGTATAAAAATGTCTGTTTTCAAATTTTCAAATATTTTCATCACTTGATTTTCCAATGAAATATAAACAGTTGTTATGAGGGGGAAAAAAACCTGTCATCCATATCTATTTAAACAAGTTATCTGCGTTTGAATGTTTCATCTATACAGGAATGAATGATGCCCTAATATATAGCAGCTATTCTAAGACAGCTGTAATGATACTTTTTAGAAAGCATGGGAATATTTTTTAGATAGTATGTCATTGTCATCCAAGTTGCTAAATCTAGGCATTACAAAGTAGAATGTGGAAGCACACATTTCTTTAAGTAGCCGAGAGCTGATTTTTCTATTTTAATTAGCTCTTCATATTGATAGCCGTGAGATTTATAAGTCATGAGCAGAAGTGTAATGTTTAACTGGCCAAACTGTACAATAGCTCTCATAAACAAAAATTACAGGCAAAGAGCTTCTGAATGACCCTACAAAGCCAGTATGTTTGCCTATTTATAACAACACTGTGAAATACGAGCCTAATTTTGAGTCTGCATAAAATGGGATGAATACATGGTGAAACTCCATTGCAGTTAGAGGGTGTCTGCAGATAGGCTTTAACTGAGGAGCTGTCTCTGAGCCTGATTTTACAAACCTGATAAAAAGCAGGTCATGGCAAAATTATTTGTGGGAAAGGATAGCCAAGATACAAAGGCTCCCTTGGACTCAGAACATGAAACAGGAGTGTCATGGTCCAGCTTTCTCTACTTTGAGGGGGTATACTCTGAGTTTCTACTACATTAAATATCACTTCAGCACTTCAGTTATAAAGCAAATATCTGTTTTATTTGTTGACCTCCACAGAAGAGGATAATAATGATGAGGCATGGCTCCCAGCAAAAGAACTTCTTTGTAATTTAAAATTGATGGAACAGGATCATTAACTTCATGTCTGCAAAGTCGAACCAGCAAGCAGGCAGAAAAGGACAGCTATATCTGTATCTGCTTTACTTTTTTATATGTCTGCAAACTATGTAATTTGCATGTTATGAAGGCTTTTGTTAGAGTAACAAGAAAACAAAGAGCATATTTTATTTCCAATATTGATTAAATAGATGCCATCCAGAAACTTCCCTGTCAGAGACAACTCCAGGGGTTTCTGAAACTGCTGACAGGAGACTATGATGCATCCGATAAAATGAAAAGCTGTACTGATTGATAATTGCCATCTAGTCTGACAGTACTACCTTGGTGCCCTCAGAGTGGATTTACATTATTTCCTTTCTTGTTTCTTTGTTCGATATTGTCTCTGAGATTTTAAACTTCTTCATGTGCTTCTTAGTAGTAGCAGTAGCACTAGAAGTAGTATGGTAATTCCTAGAGGTCAAAGCTAGACTCTCTAGTGATACCTAAGGAAGAGATTAGCTCTGTCTCGAAGGCTTGGAGATTTTATTCACAGTGGAGTAAATGATTTCATTATATCGCATGTTGTCATAACAATGCCAGCTTAAATACAACTAGCAGGAAATACAATAGCAATAATGATGTTCACTATTGATTTCAGCATACACTAGTAACCAGGCACATACCCAGGATCCTCACTAAGCTTCTAGAGATTTCGCTGAAGCCTGTGCCATCATGCCTGTGTTAAAGTTACCTGGAGTATGCCTTTCTGTCTAGAGGCAGATAAATCAAATAGATAGGGAGAATACAAGAATAAATATTAGCTCATCAGCATGATGAATTTGATCATAGAAAACCTGTTAACTAGATTTTTCTCATTTTGGTAGACATCTTGGCAGAAGGCTGTTTCAGGGAGGGACCTAGGAAGGGTAATAAAGCAGTGTGATTGCATGCAGCTGGATTTGTTATTGAGACAAAGTCTTTTTTTGGACTGTGATGCTCTGTAGGAGCCCTGTATACAAGACCATATAAAAAAGAAAGATTACAAAAAAAGCTTAAATAATCGAGTATGGAAAACCTAATATTTTTAACAGTGAAGTTTCAAATTATATCTAAAGCAAAATATATTTTTCTACCTATTAATGCCATAAGGAGTCAGTCCTCTCAGTGTGACATTTGCTCTTGTACGGAGAACCAGAAGAAAACATATGCAATGCTTTAAAATCTTATTCTGGGCATACAATAGAACTAAATGTACATTTCATTGCCAGAAGAGAAATGTCATGATTCACTGGCCCTCATCGTTTCTGAGAAGTACAAATATAAGTCTGATCTCATCAGCTACGTCTCTGAATCAAACACATTGCTACAGCCTCCGAATTTTTCCTTCTCTATGTTCAGTTTCTTCCGAAACAGATTTATGCAGTTTGTTTCTACATTTCAACCAGTCTGGGTATAAAGAAATTCCATCTCAAAATGCTTAACAAATTTAGACTGTTCCTTAGCAATAATCCATTGAAAGAATTACTCTTTCCATATCATGATACTTTGTTCTCCTAGTACTGTTGTTTATGTTTGTTTTCCCCTAGAAACTGTCAAGCAGCCTATTGGAGATTTACCACATCTCCCATATGCACTGAAAAATAAATTTGGAGCTTGAAGTTGAAGTTAGGCCTATCTTTTATTTGTAGCAGGTGTTGGCTCACTAGCACTTTTAAATTTAGTCCCCCCTGACTATGAGAACAAAATGTTTCAAATTGGCCTGGTTCTGGCTCTAAAAGCACTGTTTACATTTGAGATGGGAAATAAAACCAAGGGATTTTATGACTTTAAAATAAAAATGAATGGCTTTAAAAGGTTTCAGGATATCTTCTAAGACAGTACTCATATGTCAATGGCCTAGTGATGGGCAAATTACTGAGCACAGACAGTCATATTTCTTATCCCATTAAAACTTTCAAGACTTCAAAAACATTCCCATTTCTCATCCGGTTAAAAAAAAAAAAAAAGAAAGAAAAGGATTTTTACCTCCAAGTTTTCCACAAAGTAGGAGACACAAACTGAGTCCTAAATGGTCAAACCTCTATGGTCATAGCATTCTGCATCCCACATAATTGCTTTTATCATTAGATTAGTTGGTCTTCAGGGCTTGGTTTTCCTTCCTCTCTCCTGTCTATCCCTTCCCTACAGCTTTAAACTTTTCCAGTGGAAGCTCCCTTCACTCCAACCATGATGGATTCAGTTTTTGATCCATCACTGTTTTACCACCAGAAAACACTGAAAGAAACTCCTTCGTGTAGGTAGGTTATAAGCAAGCAGGGCTGGAGCGTGGCTCTGTGCGTCGGGTGTAGGTCAGCCTACCTGGGCAGGAGTCAGCCTGCTCCTGGTCTGACCGCATCCCACACCAGCTAGCACTGCCTCAGTCCCACATATTTTTCCTGGCAGCCCTGGAGAACAACCATTCAGTCAGAGCAGTCTCCTGCTGACAGGGCTCGCGTGGGACCCACACAATCAGTAAAGCTAAAAGTCTTAGCGAAGCAGGTTGGGGGGAAATGTTGTAAGGAAATGTCTTGTAAAAGCAGGAGACCTTTTCCATGCGGATGCACTCTTATATGAATTTAGGTCACCATTTGGCGTACCTTTTTCACAACATACAGGCTCATCTTTCTGAGTGTCAGTCTAATTAAAAAGGTAACCAATCGTGTCACATTAAGTTTTGCTCAGCTTCTTGGTTGCCTACCTATCTGTTAACAGCATCTGCTTTGGGGAAGGAAGATTTAGTGATGCTCTTACCCGGCACACGTGTATTGCTATCTACCTGTTTCAAGGAGAAGCTATTGAGAGAAATTCCTCTCAGATGAGGGGGGTGGGAGCTGTGAGTATGGTAGCAGAGTGATGTCTCATTTCAGGAAAACCTTTGAAGAAAGTTAACTTAATAAAGAAAATCTGCTGAAGAGGCATTTGGAGGATGAAATGGGTGTAATACTAGGTATAAGCACCACTAATATTTTCCAGGACTCGGTTGAATCTGGACCTTTCTCTTTCTTCCTCTGCATATCCCCACTTCTCCTTATTTCTGCCATCATCTTGTAAAGAAGGGCAGTCACTCTCCTACAACACAGGAGAAATGTTTTAATTAGATCTTAGAAGGGCAAAAGCTCAACAGCTGTTTTGTAGGCTGGAAGGTGCTGGTAAAAGACAAGCTGTGATGTGGGCTAAACACTTTTAGTTTTTTCTTGGTTCTTTGGAAATTTTTTTTCAGTGGTTTAAAGGAGTTTATAGCCTTGTTTTTATCCACTCTCCAAACAGTGTAGTGTACCATTATACTATACTGCAATATAATAATACTATGATACTGTTTTATACTATAAACTATACTATATAGTATGATAGCTCTGAATTCAGAGTATTCAGTAGTCTTAATTTTAAATTTCACAGATTCATATGCTTTCCTATGATCTGTGGGAAATTAATGTGATCTAGATTCCATGCTGAATTTGTCTGGAAAGCTAGTTTTATGTTAGAACATTAAGTTCTCCCACAAGGAAATAGAATAGCTCCTGCTAGTCATATAGATTGCATTTAGACTTAATGACTAATGCATATCATAACATATGCTGGAATCATGGTCCCTGACTACAGTCAAAAATATGATGGCTCCTCCTCGGAGGGCAAAATGTGAGATGTTATCAGAGTATGCACATCAACACAGAAACTAGGAAAGCCTCTCGCTTCTGTAATACAGCCATGACTTAAAAACCCAGTATTTGCAAGCTCCTGCATAGCTTGAACGTAGCTTCTAACTGGATTTATCTGGATTTACATTTGCACTTAGTTTACTTTTCAGATAGCTATACTGTTCTTATTTTAAATGTTAATAAAAGGTATCAAAATGATGACGAAAAATATAATATAGGGTCCAAAATGTCAAAAACAAATATATGGATAGAAAAATGTATTGGGTTCATATTAAGCAGTAACACAGACACATACACAATTAGATAATAATGCTCTACAAAATTAAGACTAATGCTTTCAGCCAGACTGAAAGGTTTGGTCTTGGAAGAGTCCCTTATAATAAATGGATTAACATGAGGAAGGCTAGCAGAATGGAGCCCATGATCAAATTAGACAACACTAGACTTAATAATGTTTGAAGAACCTTTTGAACACATGTGCTTTCTTCTCCTTTGTGACATTTGAAGGAAGTCAGCAGTTTAACACTATAATTACAGCATGGAACTATTTTGTTTCCAAATGTAATTATTGAACCCCCAAACTGATTTTCATACATCTGTAACTTCATACAATCTGATTTTAGAGGTTGACCTATTTTTGTACCACAGTTAAATTTAAGTCTAAATAAAACATAATGACTCCTTATATTTTATGATACAGTAACTTTAAAAATACTTTTTCTCTCAGAATGAGTCTTGATAACTTTTTAGAGCTGTTTATAATAGTAAATTCTTATGTAGTAGAATAGACATGAGCCACGCTTCTAAAAGGAATACAAGTATGGCTGCCTTTCAATTGTGAAAATAAATCAATTTCCCTAAGTTTAATAATTTTCCAAACATGCAAATAATTCATATTATTCATGGTTATATCAGATTTATTTTCTCACATCCTGGCAGAACAGACTAAGAAGCAGAACAGACTAAGAAGCAGAACAATGATTTATCATTGCAAATAAATTTAACATCAGAAGATTTAGCATCAGATTGTTTGAGCTTCCATTATACATGAAGGATTAAAAAAGAGTGATTCAGAATACAGTTTATTCTTAAACACCATAAAATCAAAGATTGTAATTTAGATATATAGCAGATTGTCTTCATGTCTGAAAAAGTGGAATATGGCAACTATTATTTCTAGGAAAATTATAATTTATATCAGATATCGTTAATAATTAACATTTTGAATGCATTTTAACACTGAATATTTAAAATTATAGGTGAAAAATTGGTAAACAGTACTATATCAGCTTATTGACTTGCATAAATGTAGTTTTGATGCATATGTCAGCAGCCTTCAGTATTCTTATCCACCAGAACAAGACTTTCAGAGAAAAGATTTTTTTAGTAGACCAACTGATGCAGTTGGAAAAAACAAACAAGATTTTTTGGTACGACCCCCCCCTTCTTTGGGTTTGAAATGGAAAAAGTAAAAAAATAAAAGTCCTTAAATCAATGAAATATTGTCTCTAGTTTAGAACAGATGCACTGCAATCAGAAGGCCTTCATGTCTATCACAACTTTCGATAATGCATTTTCAGAAGTAGTCTTTGAAGGTAGGCACGTTTTTCAGCGAGCTTTATTCACAGGGTAGTGTAATGTTCCTAATGTTACATGCTTTCCTACCATATGTTTTCAAAAGCAAAAGCACTTCTACCAATATGATACAGCTCTGATTCACCTCTCAGACTGCCTTTCCTGTAAAACATATATTATTCTTGAGAAAGAAAAGGGGAAAATCAGAGGTTATTCACTTTCAGTATAAAAGCTCTTTCCTGATGGCTCCATGGCAGCTCAAATGCATTTAATCTCAGTTTTTAATCTCCTTCCTGCACACTCAACCAGTTGAGAGAATAGATTTGGATGAAAGCTAATTCACTAAATTTAGAAAAAAATCCTTTTCAGACTAAAAAAAATCCTTTCTCACGTTATGGTGAATTTAATCAGCTCATGGAGGGGTCTAGTGATTGCCAGAGCTACTTTCAGGTGAAAAATGAAGTTCATCTTGGAGATCAGGTGTGGGGAGATTGGAGGAAGATCACCATCTCACACAGAACAATATGCTAAGTCAGAGCCATAACGAGCCTTGAAATAGTCACGTATGCTAACGGCCATTCCTCAGCTTAGCCAAACCGTGAGTATGAGCAAAACATTGTGGGAACAGTGGTAGATGTGTAAAAAGCAGATTAGCTATTTAAGCAAAACAGAATGAACATAAAAGTCTTTTTATTATTATTATTTTTTTAATTAAAAAAGCCCAAAGATTGAGATTTGTTTTGGGAAATATCAGTTGTAACAGTCTCCTCAATGCCAAAAAAGTAGTGGTTTCCTTCCGGCAGCAATCTCCCACGGGAAAGCCCCTCATATTTGCTTTGTCTGGAGGCCTTTCCTTCCCCAAGTCAGCAAACAGAATACAGAACAAATTATTACCTTTGCTTACATGTCTTCACATAAATTGTCTTCTGACAAATAGGTTGCCAAAATGCCTAAACATCCCCTTTGATTTATTGAAGTGAATGAGGTCTACTTCAAAATCAAAGGCTTGTTTTAGTTTGTAGCTTTGTGTGCTAATAGAAGAGTTGCATTTACCCATAGGAACTCAGAAAACTTGAATCCTGATTTGAGTCTGGTGTTAAAATCCTATCTTCTGAGACTGCATTTGTTTTTTCTCATTCAAAATCTGTCAGTCCTTTGCATCTGTAGGATTTAGTTTTAACCAGAGGCAAAACAGACAAAAAGGAAAGGGGGTAACAAAATAAGCCTTATAAAGTATATCTTGAAAAAGGGAGCCTAGTGAAGATCTCTTCTGCAGCATGAATTATTAGTGTCAAAATGGCAACTAAAAAAATGGTCCTGCAGCAAGCCAGACTTCCTAAAAACATGAAGGCTCAGAGAGTTTGGTAGGAATTCCTACAAAGCACCATAAGTAATATGCATTGAGCTGACAGTACTGTATAAATTATGGCTCCTCATTTTTACCCAAAGAAAAAAACCAAAGAAATTGATGTTGTATTTACTGAAGGGATGCCACAGCAGAGTATATTGGTCACAATATTTGGAACTTCCTGAGGTCTGTGTATAAAAATCTTGAATAATCTCGTTACCAGCATCGATCTGGAGTTACACCACTGAAGTAATAGTCAATCTACTAAGACACAAACAGAATCATTAGGAAACAAATCAAGCTCAAAGTGTGCCTAATGGATCTCATTTTCCTTTCATTTACATGTCCAATTGCTTTTGACTGTCTTACTGATTTCCACTATCAGAAAATGTAACTCATTCCCCATTTGCAATTGAACCAGTTGTTCTTCATTCCTGGTGGTGTCCCTTAGCTCACAGGCCTATAGAATAAATGCTGCACTCCGCAGCTGGCATCCACCAGTGTGCTGTGTCTCTTGCAGTCCCATATTAACATTATGTAGCCTTTTTGTTTCTCCTTAAATTGTGACTAAAGAAAGAAAAATTATTGGGTTTTGTCTTCATTTCCTGCTGTCTGCTGATTAAGGGGAGTATGATGGCTTTTTCATTGAGTAACAGTCTGTGCAGAATTTATCCTGACAAGGAGAATGCCAGTTTTTCTCTGACACTAATAAATTGCTATTGGCTATGATAAATGATGACTCTTAGGGGAAATGGATTATAGCCTATAAAACCAATTCTTATGATATATTTAGCCATTTTATTTGAGTCTACACATACTCAAGAAGTGCAAGCATTTTAAACTATAGACTTGTTGTGAGCTTTAAACCCTGAATATTTTAAGAGTAACAGAACTCAAAACATAGGGTCTGATAGTCTTCTCAATGAAAGGAAAATAAATGACACTCCATCCAGGTAGGCAGGGAAATCCACAGCTCATGTCCTGTAGATGTCTGATAGCTAAGAGAGATTCTTTGATTTTTAGTGTCATCTGAGACTATTTCAGCAGAAGGCAAAGCAGCAGCAGACAGCCTCCTACACAGCTCCATGGAACCATATGTTTTGCTCATTTTTTCTGGATCTATCATTTTGCAGCAGGTAACATTTAGGGACAAGATCAAAGGACATTTTCAGGGATTCATGTGGTGGCTTGCCCCTGTATGGATATTACAGCTGGTGGATGCCATTCTGACAACATCCATGTCTCTTGTCATAATGCTGTAGTTTACTGGTATCACCAGTAAGTACTGTTCTTACTTCTTTATTGGGATATGGAGCTGGTGTTACGCTCAAAATCTTGGTTTTGGGAAAAGAGGAAACACACCTTATACACAAAGTCAAGAGTTTATTGTTAGTATAATTAAAATCTTAACAGTCTAATTCAAGAAGCGTTCCTAATCCAGGAGTAATTGTTGCAGAAAGAGAAAGAATACATCTATGCAGAAAAAAGTTCCAGTAATTATAATAATTCAGTTAAACTTGTTATGCATGCACTTCTTATCTTCTACTCCTTTTCCTGATTTTCTGCTCACTCTTCCTCTGCTCCTCAGGGTCGTAAACTTGCTGGTTTCATCCTGATGTTGGCGGTGGGCTGTTACAGGAAGCTCTCAGCATCTGGAGTCCTTTGCTGGGAGGATTAGGATGCCCATGTTGATGGTTTCTTCTTCCTCAATCTAGGATCCATTCAGGGTCATTTTTTTTTGTTTGCTAACATGCTTTTACACTGGGATCTTTCTTTCCTGGTCTGCAGCTCTCTGTCTCACCTGAATTTATTACGCATGTCGTCTGTCTCACTTGTTCGATACCGTTTCTTTGGTCTTTTGTTAGCCCCCAAGCCTGTTTTGTCCAAATCCAGTCCTATCTTTCTGCAGCTGACCACTGGTGAGTTCTTTATAGCCATACGGTCTCCAGTGCCAGCCTTTGCCCTGTCACTTACAATCCCATTCCCGTACTCCCCCACGCCGCAGCCCGCATCTCCACTTCTCAAGGCCTCCGCTGTCGTACCTGTCCCGTATTTCTCTGCTGAATGAAAGCCCCGATCTGCTGAAGACCTGGGAAAACCCAACTGTTGATCAGTACTGACGCACTGCCGAGCTGCAGCTTCCCGGTCAACTGTCCGCCTTGGAACAGCCCTGGGGCCGTGCGGTGACGAGAGGCGGTAGCAGTAGGTGCCCACAGCCTGTATGTCCCCGGGTGTTTCTTCTGTTAAAGGGAAGGGACGGGGAGGAGGGGGACTCTCTCATCAGAAATCAGAATTCCAGGCAGCAAGCCCTGCCTCCTCTTTGCCAGCACGCACGGACGCCGTGGGGCAGGCGATGCCCACGCGGGCAGGGAGTGGAGCTGAGGACCGGCAGAGATCAGATGGGAGGGAGAAGCTGCCTAACAGCCGGGCACGGAGACGGCGGAATGCCTTGGATGGAGATTTTACTGTTTCCACACGCTGGAATTCAGCAGAAAATAGTCGGCGGAGATTAAAGAACAGGCAGAGATTCTAAAGGCTCTCGGGTCTGCATGCCTTTATTCCTTGGAGAGGGCAGGGGAGATGAAAGAAGATATCATGGAGTGCTGAGAGATGAAAAAGCTGAAAACCTTTCTTTCTGGAAAAATTCACAGTGCCAGTTATTGTGTACAGAGGACATGATACACTGTAAGCTACTGACAAGCTTGTGAACCTGATTCTTGTCATGAAGCACTTGTATTTCAAAGAATAAAAATCAGAGCACAGCAAGCGCACAAATACTCAGGGTACTTCAGCAAAGAAACACTTTGTTAAGATGTGTTAAAGGCAGTTAAGTAGCAGTGACAGATTGCCAGGAAAAGCACCAGTTTCATGTTGAGGGGTTTGGGGAGATTAATATCAACTGAGAACTTGAAAACACCTTTTTCTTGATTTCAGATCATTCTGTAGAAAGCAAAGCAGCTTCAAGAAGCGTGAAAAACTTTGATTTGCACCACCAGGTATAGCAGCAAAAATAAAGACTGCATGTAGCTGAATCTTCTGGAAAGAGGTGCTGGAAATTTCTGTTTATTGTTTGTCCTTCCCTTTTGCTCTTCTTTTCTCTGCCTTCTTTCCATCCTTGTTCCCAAAGGATCTTTCTTCTCTGTCAGCAATTTGAAGAAGGCAATATTTACCTTGAATCACTGGATGGTAGGGTCCGGGCATTATGAAAGATTCAAACTGGGACAGGGTTTTTAAAAATTTAATTTGAAGTGAGAAAATTTAAGTGAGGAAAAAAAAGGCTCATCAGCCCAAATTGTAGGCTTTTATTTTTTCTCTGAGAATTTTGTTTCATAAGACATGCTGACTTCTTTGGTCTTGTTCCAGTGTAGAAGAGAAAAAAAAAAAAATCCAACTAAATAATTTCCCACTAAACCAGGAAACCAGTTCTCTCCCATTTCTCCCTTAGGTTCAATTTATATTTGTCTAAAAAACAGTACATCATCTGCTTGGAAGAAGTAACATTTTTGTTCAAGAAGCCTCTTTATTTTTCAACACACCAAGAAATATGGTAGCTATTTTGTTCCTGACACTCTCACTCCTTCTTGTTTCATTATTTGTGTTGTGTTGAATTTATGAGGGTTTTTTTTAAGTTAATTAGATTTCTAAAAGCATCTGAGCAAAAACAATTACAAAGAAATCTGTATTGCAGCATAAACAGATTTTTAAGTCCACAGGAATGTCATTTTTAAAGATAATTTTATTTGAAATTCCATTATAAATACTTCCATGATTCCCACACCTTCTCAACTCTGTTGCTTTTCAAAGATTGCATTCTTCAAGTTTAATTTAAAACTGATATCTTAAAAGTTACAACCTAGGCTGTTTCTAAAGAGTACAGGAAAGCTTTGCACAATATGTGTATTTTAATTTCAAAAATTCAAATTTCTCTTTTTTTCTCTCTTTCTGTTTAGGTTGTCTGGTAGTCTTTAACAGTGTAGTGGGGAAGTTCTAAGCACAGTATATTTTTCATCATAATCTATATGAATGCTGACAACTAAAACAGCATAACATTTGGGGAGAGGGTTTACAAATTTTTCTATCAATAAATTACAATTTATAAATATGTGTTAGTTTTTCTAATTATTCTAGCAAAAATAAATTTTTGACTTTTATAGTCAAAGCGTTTCAGATTCTCATTTCAAAATGGCACATTATTTTAGAAATTTACTTATATGTATTTAGAAAATGCAATGGGAAATATCCTAAAACACACCTAGATGTGTAAGTTTTGTTTCTTACTGGAAAAAAACCCTCTGTTTTGGTGAGGGATGCTGAAACTGTGGCCAGCAAGTTGAAACATCACTTATTTGAAGATGTCTCTTTGTGTGTGTTGCATTACAGCCTGCTGGTGGATAGAGTAGGTCAGGATTGTCTCCTTGGCCAGTCCATAGGGGTTTAGCAGCCTCTACAGCAGCTCCTGTATGAGGAAAAGTCTTGAAAACATGCCTCCAAATTTGATCATCACCATGTGCACGTTACCCTGTCCAGAGGGCAACTCTCCTGGCATGCCAAATACTGGAAAAATAACGTATGCTGTATGGGATGATGAGCTGCCAGACGATAACTGGCCCAGCCTTTGCACTGCCTCCCACTGCAGAATAGCTGTCGAATGGAAGAGGGGCGCCCAGGGCATGGAGGAAAACCACGGTGGAGACCAAGCACCAGTCCCTGGAGCACAGGATCTGTCCAGGTTGGTGGGCCAGCTGCCTGCTGCAACTGCGGCTGGGCTGGTTGTGGGGAAGCCCGAGGGACACCGACCAGGGCAGCCTGCGCCAGGCTTCGTGGCGTTGGCCAAGGAGCTAAGAGCAATAGTTAGCCGAAAATCAAGGAAGATTTATCAAAAGCCACATATTCACAGAAACATTTTGCTTTTGACAAATCGACATTTTCTGGAGGAAAACCAGCACATTATAAAAGTTTATTCTCCTTTGTAATGATAAATACCTTTGTGGTAGTCCGTGGCATGGCATGTCAGAAATGGAAGCTTTCTTTGAAATGTTTGTTTCTTTTTGCATTTGCTTTTACATTCGTTAGAGGAGTTCAGCTGTCATCCAGTGAAACAGGAATAGCAGAGTTCAAACCTAAAAATCTTCCTATACTCAATTTTAAACAATCAGAACTTATAAACTCTTTTTAAAATGATTTTTTAATTATAAATTAATGTTTCTTAAAGGACAAAAACTATCAAGCCCTAGAAAGTTATACTTTCTGTACAGCAATAATTAAAAAAAAATAAATAAAATTGAAATCCAGAGGGAGTACCAATCTGGGGATGCAACCATCAGAATAACATATTTTCTATATTACTTATATTAATTTTTCCTGGTATTCCAGTCAACATGACCCATTGTTGTGAATGCCAGTAATAAAGATCAGTGTGCTAATGCATGTAAAAAATAACTAGGAAAAGAAAAACTTGCAGGTGTTGAGCCTAGGTTTTAGGGTCACCATCATCAACATTACCTGCTAGACTTTTCTCGTCTAAGTGTTTAAATTCCTAAAACCTTTTTTCCCTTCGTACTCATAGGCAACTTCTTTTATACTCTCAGGTAACTTTCCCTAAAAACTTTTTCTCAAAAGGCAACTTATTTTGTAGGTGAAAATGATTTGTAATAATAGAGCAGCTTAAGGTTACTTTGATCATTTAAGCCTGTTCTGAGATATGAATGTATAAACTTCTGGTATCTAACAGTCTGCACATTCCACTTTTCCAATTCTTTAAGCTATTGCATTTTTATAAGGAATGGAGTTAACCATTTAGGCAGTCAGGTGTGCCAGTTAACAATTATAACTGACAAATTTCCAGACCAAATAAAAATCTGAAATGCTGACATAAAAATGGTTACTGAGACACAGGAGGATGTGAGTCACAGTGGAGACAATTGCCAGGCAGAGGCTTCATCAGCTTAAAATAAAAAGACCCTAGTCCTGATTGCATTACTTTGCAATGGGCGACGGTACTAAGGCAAATGGCACTTTCAGAGTACTGTAGCTGTTAAAATAACCTGGGAATAAACCCCTGCTCTGTCACAATATAGAGACAGGGCAGAGATTCAATGTGACATGTTCCTAGTCTGAATACGCCAGCACAGAAGTGCAGTGATCTCGCTAAGAGCACTCAGGGTCTGGCTTTTGACGAGCGGGGATTGCTGACCGTGGGACAGCTGGACGACGTCGCTCCTCAGGTCCTCCTGCTGCCTCCACTGTGCAGGTTGACTCTTGTGAAATGGCTACTCAAATGACACAGTTTGGAGGGTGACGTCTCAAAGCTTATGTGTTTGGCTTTAAAACTGGACTGTAAAATTCCATGGCAGAGGAATAGTTTCAAGTAACAATTCAGCTGTCTTCACTAGGGTGGCAGAAGGTCAGATTACAAACCCAGAGTAAGTCATCCTTGCTGCTGTGTCAGAACTATTCTCATGTATCTTATGAGTTAGGGACTCCACATTTTGCACTGCTATTTTTATACGTTGCATATTATGTGGGTGACTTTCTTCTAATCTTCAGAACGTGTATTTAGGGCTTTGGAACATGTACAGTATACAGTAACATGAAAAATTGTGTTCATTAGGAGATTTGGCAAACATTGAGGTAGCTTTGAAGTCTGGTTCTGTAATAAATCTTACATAAACTCTCTTGTTCAGATGTTGATTGCTTGTTAGTGGTCCTTTCCCTGTAATAGAGATGCACAATATTCCAGTTTGGATAATGTCTTACCATAAAGAAGACATTTAAACAACAAATACTGTTAGCTGCATGTCACACGGTTTTCAGACATAGCAGGAAAAAAAAATATCAAGGGAAACAGATACAATAGTCAAAAGTTAAGAATGTAAAAAATAAACACTGTATAGAAATAAAACCTAGTGATTTGTTGCCTCAGCCATTAAAATCTTATTCCAAATATCTACTTCCAAGATATGTGTTGTCCACTGGGACAGACATCCCAAGAAATTGATTCTCCTGCTCCAATGCCCCTACTTGACCGTATCAGTGTAGTGAATTTATTCAATGTTTATGACTTACAAAGTTAGAGATAGTAGGAAAGAATTCAACAAAGTGTATTTTGGCAGAAAATTCTAGCTCATTGAGCCTGAAATGTTTACTTTCTAACATGTCAGGCTGGAAGTATTTTTGCCTGGATGCTTGATGAACTACCCTACAAAAAGTTTGTGTTTCCAGTGTTCCTAGTCTATGTTAAGCAATTTGACACATTTGCTTTGGAAGTTAAAATGAATTGCTATAAGACCCTGGAAGCAGTGTGTTCCTAAACCTCCGACATTCTGCTTGACAGAATTACAGGCTTTGTGACACGGGGATAGCTACGGATTATGCTAGGACTGACAGTTTTAGGACACTGAAGCATGAAGTTGCTCACCTGAAAAACATGGCTGAGTTGGGGGCTGAGCTCCAGCCCCACCTAAAGTCAGGGCCTCCAAGTGCTAGGGATCCTGGCACTGCTTCAAACTTGGTTTCCCAGGGAAAATGACACTTTCTTTCATTTTCTTTTTCTCTTCTTTCAGTTTCAGTGCTGCTGTTCTCAGCTGTTGAAGGTGCTCAGTGGATGTGGGCTGTGCAACAAGCTGTGTGTTAGGAATGGATGCAAAGGCACATGCTATATGGTACTTCTGTCATTCTTTTTCTTACCTGATAAAACAAGACAATACTAAAAATAACATAACACCTTCCATGATAGCAATCTTTGATCTCCTTACCCAGTGCTACTTTTCAGGATTAAAATGTCTATGAAAGGACAAAATAGTTACTATTTCACATAGCATGCCGTGCTTCCTAGGATGTGGTTACAAAGAGGTCCTGTTCCTTGGACAAGGGGCTGACATATTCTTCAGGTAACACAACTTGCAGAATGTTAAATGTGATGGTTCTGGATGCAAAGCCTTGGCCCCTAGTTGAACTGAGTATTTTCAGATCATTTAAAAGCATTCCTTTAACTAATACAGTTAAGAAGAAACGTTCCTAACAAGCAATATGGACTGATATGAACTCTGCTATGGGATGCTCACAATCCATCTCCTGCACTGTAAATAATGCTCCCAGATCTCCAAACGTATGATATCTTCCGTAACGCTTTTGTAGTATAACAGCTTAGATTGAAGATAAAATAAATGAAGCCAGTAAGTTTTGATTATACTGTGCTAGATTGAAATACCAAAGCACAAGCCCTACATTATGAAAGTTCTCCTGACCACAGTAAAAAATTGCTCGGTGGATTGGATTTGGGATAGAGAAAAAAAAGCACCTTTCTTTTGCATATTACCCAGCCTGATGAGCCAGATTTGGTTTGCAGACTGGCTGACACATGAATTGTCATGTCTCCAGCTTCCTTGTCAGGAAGCCTGTGGGTGAATGGTTCTGATTTGAGCCCACTTTTATGGGGGAGGAAACACCCATGCTAACAAATATTTGGGATGTTTTGAGGTAATGTTTTAATGCACTGAGCAATTATATTGGCGCCACATGAAGAAAGAAACTGAGTAACCCTTCCTTGCTAGGTTACTACATACCTAACAGATTTCAGCCACCTACACCTTTACCAATGCACGAGATTACAATTTTTAATGTGCCTGTAAAATATGTTGCTATCCCACTTTTCTTTTTTTCCGCTGCCTTTTCTTGCTTAACTACCTCATGTTAGGAAGTTAGGAAAAAAGCCTCAAACACCTAGACTACGTGACTAAAATTATCTTTCTAGTTTTCATGCATGTTAAGTTAGGGAAAATGCCTCATTTTTAAACAAACAAAAAAAGAATAAAGCTGAGGTAAAACAAATGTACCACAAAGATCCTGTGAAATGCATGATTGTATCTGGGCAGATAGATAATTAGGTTGTATGAGACCTTATTTTTTGAACATCTGAAGTGTAGGTGGACTTGAGGAAACAAAGCATTAAAGCTCAATTTTACATTTATGTTGTTGTCTTTGCACACTTGTCTCAGTTTCCTGTGGTGCCAGCCATCTGCCCAAGCCCGTGTGCTTGATAGGACATGTCATGGCATACCACAAGGATCTTGGGTACCATTGTGTTTAGTCCAAATCTCAAGCTCTGAGTTCTGCATGTAATTCCCTTTTATATTTGTCTTACACCTGGGTGTGAGTTCAAGTCAAATACAAAACATCAAGGCACACTATCCTTCAAGGAATGACAATCCCTTATATTTAAATTAAAGAGAGTATCATGGTGCCAAGCATTCAGCTGAAAAAAAAAGTATATATAAAAAGTAGAGTCTGCTTCTCCATGAGGTTTCATGGGTAATTTTGGAGAGGGAGATTCTGACTATTGGTATAGTAGAGCATTTTTTGTATGACAAGCATTAGGTAGAGGCTGTACTGCACGAAACAGGATGGCCTGCATGGCAAGGTGTCTTAGCAAGTCTGTAACAAAAATCAGAGCTATAAAGCATTCAAACTAAAGATTTTAAATTTAGGTGTAAATAATTCATTTGAAGTAATATCATCCTCAACCCCACCCCAAGCATGTTAACCATATCATACATAGCATCCAGTGTGGACTGAATTCTGTTTCATCAGCTTAAAAGTTATTTGAAAATGAATCAGAAACAAAAGCTTTTGCAACTGCATTTGTATTTCTGTTGCTTATTTTCAACACTTATCATTTTCAGAATGGGGACATTGCTGGATCTAAATGATCCCCAAATGGTGAGAAAGAAGAGTACATTCAGAGCACTGGAGATCATGAGTTAGTGTCTGACTGCTGCACACATCCTGTATGACCTTGGGCAAGTGACTGAACTTTGGATGCCAAGAGCTTCTTTTAATCATTTTCAAAGCTAAATGTATCTGCATCTGCTAGGTCAACTTCATTGATTCACTTTTGTTTACAAAACTCAACTGAGAGTTCCTGGAAGAAAACAGTCTGGTTGTATATAACATTGACCATGACATTTCACTAGATTTTTAGTTGAATCACACTTTTAAAAACGAGTATTGCATCCTAGTTTTAAACGTTCAGTGTCAGGAATATGCACTGAGAGCGATTATAAATTTTCTCAGTGAGTAATTAGGCTGAAAGCTGTAAAAATATATATTTATTTTAGCCTTAATTTGTCTAATCCAACTTCCAGTATGGATTGGATCTTGTTATAACTTTGGCAGCTGGATTGAAGTACCTGTTTTCCATGTTTTACTCTCAGTATAGGTGTTTACGGGAAGTCTTTATCACTCTAGAGTTTTTGATAACTACATTGCTTCAACTCCCAGGATGCCATTACAAGGCAAGACTTTTGATTTCTCAGTTTCTGGGCTATCAACAACCCTCGTAAATTGTGACCAGCATATGTGGATGTGGTGACATTCACAGGTCTGTCAGTACAAAGGACATGTAGCCACACAAGTCCTACTTGGGACTGTATATTGGCCTTACAGATATTCTGTAAGAGGTTCAGCTGTCACTCTTCCATCACTCCAGAGTCGCCTCCAGGAGTATTGCCAACTAGCAGAAGTTCTCCTCTCAATAACGCCTATTTTCCAGATGTTTAACTCCCACTGACAGAATAAAAAAGCATGTTGTCTGCTTCTATTCAGCAGACAAAGCAATCCATTTGTTCAGCCCTGGGGAATTTATCCTCTCCCTTCATAGTTTCATATTTTCTGAAAATATATGCCATCAGCAAACTTTATCAGTGATTTTGCTTATTCTAAGTTATTGAAAAGAACTGCATGTTTCATAAAGATCCTGCAGATACTTCTGCTCTCTCAGAAACACACTGGCTGATTCTCTAATTATCTTTGAGATCTGTCATGGCTATTTTTAACGCATGCATTTGGTGCATCATGTTAATTTCAGATCATTTTAGTTTTAATCAAAATGTCAAGCCATATTGAGTCATGATCATTACAGAAGTGGAGGTATGTTACACCAGCATCCATTACCTTTATTAACCAAACTGGGATCATTAAAAGAGCAAACTATGTGGAAAAGATCTAATGGTTTTCCATAAATCATTAATCATTCTCTTAATTGTTCATTAACAGAGAGTCAGCCATTCCCAATTTACTGATGCTGGTCAGATTGGTCTATTTTTAAACACTTTGTTTGAGCAACACTGTGAGTGCAACATTAGCCTTTTTCAGTCT